>NW_004524737.1:2621711-2643753 GCF_000260255.1 Octodon degus | reverse complement strand
CCACGTTGACCTCAGGCAAGAGCCGGAAGTCCCATGGTGCCAGATCTGGTGAATATAACAGATGAAGACACATCAGAGTGGCTGAGAGTCTTTACCTTTCATCTTGTTGCCAGTGATGGAGGCATTTTCAGGTTCACTGGCAGAAGAAAAATCACCGGGATTGCTGGTGGAGACCTGGTGAGTGTAGATGGCTCACATTTGTTCATGGACAATTGTGCAAGACAGCATGGGGATTATCCAAGAAGCTGTGAATCTCAGGGAGGAGACCTCGGAAGAAGTGATGAAGGAGAGGCTGTAGGTACAGATGGCCCCCCATGGGACTGCAGCCCAGGATTTAGAGTTTCTCAAACTAAACTGAAAATAGAAGCACGTTGTGGTTTAATTACAGTTCCAGAGCCTTCAAATGATGAAGACTCACCTGAGATAGCCTCAGCTTGTTCTGCACAATGCACCTCACCTGCTGCCCTGGTGCTTTTGCCTTTCCTCCTGCAGTTGATTTGCAGCCTCACTTTGGAAGTGTGTTCTCATGCGCTCGCTTGAGAATTTCTCTTGACTTTATAGGAGCTAGGGTAAACAGTTGTGTCATTTATTTTTGTGTGTTTCAATGGCAATTTATTCCAAATGTGCTCCTGATGTATTTATTTTGCAAACATAAAATTATCAGTTGGGCAAGTAGATTTGGATCTTGTGTCAACCATAAAATTCAGCTTTATGTGGTGTTACAAATTTTTTCTTCCCTTATTTTGAGGTAGTTTCCCCTGTACTGTCATTTTAACTTAAATGGTACTTTGAATTACCTTTCTTTATACTCTGAATTGAATGAGTAAGATAAAGAACAAAGAGAAGCAATATTATTCATAAACAAAATAAATATGTAGTGTTACAAATTTTCACAGACTCTAGTAATCTGAGTTTAAAAAAGAAAGTAATTTAACTACCAATAGTCTTGGAAAGGCTTCAGAGCCTTGATATCTAGTAATCTAAACCATATATAAACAAGTGTGAGTAAAGAGTTACATTGGCAGCAAGTTTTCTGTAACTACATTAAAACATATTTAATAGAATTCAAATTGTAAGTTATTTTTATTTACATAGCCTTTTATCAAAATGAATACTATGGCATGTTAAGTTTTCCTCTCCTCAGAGGTCACAGGTAGGAAAAACATATTCCTAGAACATCTGTGGTTGTTCTATATCCATGCAATTCATAAATTATATATCTAGGTCTTAAACTCCTTTTACTTGTTCATTTTAAAGCAGTAATCTTTATTTTGTTATTATATCAGCCTGCTACAGGTACATGCATTTATTAGACTTTCATTAATCTTACCAAAATCCAGCTTTAACTCTGATCTTTTCCTATGGTGCTTCCTCCACATTACTTCTATTTATTGAAATTTTGTAGTAATTTCCCTACATTTTTGTGTGAGCTGCGTCTTCCCAAAACTGAAAACATTAAGATCTTTTTAAGTTGAAATTGAAACATGAATATGAATGGTGGGTTTGATCCCTAGTCACAAAGCATGTGCACACACATATGCACATGTGCGTGCACACACACACACACACACACACACACGCACACATGCATGCATGCACACAATATGAAGAATATCCTTGAACCATTAGAAGCCAGGGAAGAGATTCTGGGAAAGTTCATCCCACTTAGCACACGAGAAGAACCAAAAATTTCTAATACCTATATTTTGGACTTCTAGTCTTCTGAAAAGGAAGACAATAAGTTTCTGGGTTTTTTTTTTTTTATTAGACACTCAGCTTGTCATTCTATGTTTTGTTAGATTTATGAAAATAACATATCTACCATCAGTATATTGTTAAGGTTTTGCTATAGTTTTTATTTTGTGTGAAACTAACAAAAGATAATCCTCCATATTCTTGTGATATAATGTATTGTTTAAGTAGATATCTAGACTAGGTAATGATCAAATAAGGGTAATTAATGCAACCATCTCAAGTAATTATCATTTCTTTCTGATGAGAACTTTCAAAATTCTCATTCATTTTAGTTATTTTAAAAATACATATTTTGTTGTTGAAGGTCAGTTAGCTCACTTTTAAGAGAACTGAAGTAAGTCACCCACCTGTCTGACTACAATTTTACACCTTTTGATGGGTTACTGCTTTGCTCCCCCATCATCTGATAACCACACTTTGGCTCTGTACTTCAGTGAATGCAGTTTTTTTGGATTGTGCATCATTTCAGTCACTCTTCTTGTTGCTAAGACAAAGTCCCAGATATACACAACTGAAGAGAGGGGAGGTTTATGGTGTCTCACAGTTTTAGAAGTCAGTCCTTGTGTGGTCAGGTGACATGGTGGAAAGCCCTGGGTGGAGGAAAGCTGCTTCTGTCATAGTGTCTAGGAAGCAGAGAGAGGAGCAGTCAAGGAGGAGCTATGTCTTTTGAGGCAAATTCCACAGTAACCAATCCCTTCCCACCAGACCCACCTGCCCACAGCACAATTAGCTGCTGAAATCGGCAATGGATGAATCCCCACCCCAACCTCATGAGCCAACCAGGGAATACCCAGCTTTGTGTACAAGAGGCTTTGGGGGAAGTTAAAGATCTAAAATATCTCTCTCTCTCTCTCTCTCTCTCTCTCTCTCTCTCTCTCTCTCTCTCTTTCTCTCTCTTGGGGTTCATGTTATTTTTCTGTCTGGATTATTTCACTTGACATGATATCCTTTAAGTTCCCCCTATTGTTGAAATGACAGGATCTCATCCTTTACTGACTTGGTAGCATGCAAATATTTCATATTTTTCTTTAACCACAAGTGAACACTGGGGGAGATAGGTTATCTTGTCTATGGTGAATAAAGCTGCACAGGAGAGTACAGATATCTTTTTGACAGACTCATTTCAATTTCTTTGGGTGTGTGTCCAGTGGGGAGACTTTTAGATAATATAGTCATGCAATTTTTAGTTTTATAATAAGATTTGATATTCTTTTCAGTGTCTGCAGTGATTTATAACACCTCCAAAAAAAGTATTATGTCTCCCCTTTTTATCAAATCCTCACTGACACCTTCTGTAATTACCAATCAAAGCAGGGTGAGATGATATTTCTTTGTTCAATTTGGTTTTCCAAATGACGAATGAATGTGAGCATATTTCATATATCCATTGCCATTTGTATGTCTCTTCAAGATAAACGCCTGTGTATATTACTTGTCTCTACTTAAATTGGGTTACTTCGATCTAATTTTAAAAAATATTGTGATACTTGAGCAGACAGCAGATGAAAAGCTTTGATAATTTTTTCTATTCAGCGTTATTTTAGCCATAGTTTTCCTACTTTGTTAAAACAAACTTAGAGCTAATAGGAATTTAATAAGTTCTTGTTGAGGTTACAATAGTGCTGATATTCATAAAAATAACATTACTGAACCATCATGTAATGTACGGATGCATCAGTCTAGATCCTGGAGATACATTACTCAATATTCAGAGCCTTCTTGTGAAAATTAATTATACTAATTTTATTGCTCTAGAGTGGAATTAGCAATTACATAGAAGTGTTAATTTTTTGGTTTTTATTTTTATAGAGAAAGGATAAGACATAATTTCACATCAAAATAATGGGATAATAACAATATTTAGCACAAAGCACGTTGTTATCTTTAAAATAGTGGCCCAGAGTACAAGATATGGACGTCCATAATTTGAATCAATTGTTTTTTTCAAAGTCTTTTCCATTTTCTCAGCACCAGATGCTGTACAATATGTCTTATATGAGATATTCAAGGTTCCACTGAAGCAGAAATTGAAGAAAAACACAAAAACTTTATTAGATAAAAGGGTGGGAGTAAGTCACAACATGATGTCATGTAGTTCGGATAAGGATTAAAAATTTAAAACTAAGATAAAAGAGGAATGATACTGTTTTAGATTGGTTGTACTCCCACAACAAAATACCACACACTAGATAATGTGCAAATCACAGCCATGGGTAGAAAATACAGGATCAGGGTACTAACAGATTGCTGTTCAGTGAAGGTGTTGTTGCTGCTTCTTCTGGTAAGTGGAAGGAAGAATGCCATGGTCACACATGAGAGGGTAGTAAGGAAAGAAAAACCAAAGGCTCCCTCATATGATTTGATCACCTGTTACATACCCTATCTTGAAAGAAAAGAGATATAGATAATGTCTTAAAATGAGGTTTGGCAAATACCAACATCACTCTCTTAATTAATTGTTATGGTAGAATCCTGGGACAGACACAAACCAAGAATCTCCTACACACAGAAGATCTTCATAAGGAAGAAATATTATGTAGAGAAGCTTTGATACAATGATAAAGCTACCTACTAAAAAACCATATGAGGATGAGCACAGAAAACAAAATAAAAAGCCTCTGAAATAGAAAATGAAGACTCAGAGGCAAAATACAACTCAGAACCCCAGCCCACCCAGAACAAGTCCAGGATACAATCAGATTGAGGAAAATGGAAGACACATACCTCAAATTTCTGAAATAATAGTTACAAAGTAAAGAAGCAAATCCATGAGGCTATAGAGGAAATTAGATCAGAAATAATCTCTCAGGTAAAAAAAGAAATGTCAACATTTATAAAGGAATTGCTCAACAAATCTAGAGAACAGACAGATTTAAAAAAACACGATTCTACAAAAAGGGTGGAGATTGAATGAACCATATAGGAAAGAATTAGAATGCATGAAATGAATTCAAACAGATATCCAGGAAATTAAAAATTCCATTGAAAGTTAGTAAAGCCACCCAAACAAAACTGAAGGTAGACTTTCAGACATTGAAGACAGGCTCTTGGCTAGTAATGATGGAAGGAAAGATCTTTTAAAAATAACAAAGGATCCAAAACTAACAACTCAACAGCTGCAAGATGATGCAAAGAAAAAGACAATATAAATTAAATAGGTGTCAATGAAAAAGAAGGAATCAATACAAATGATATAAAAGACTTTTTTCAGAAGTAATATCAGAAAATTTCCCAAGCATTGGAACAGGTTCTGACATACAGTTAAGTGAGGCATATAGAATACTAATTAGCCATAATGAAAATAAATCTACACCCAGACATATAATGATTACAATCCCAGAAATTTGGCACAAGAACAGAATGTTAATAGCTGTTAGAGAAAAGAGATGGATCACCTATAAAGGAAAAAGCTATAAGTATCACAGCAGACTTCTCAGAACAGGCCCTCAAGTCAAAACTTTGAAGTAAAATATTTCAAATCCTGAATAAACAACCTCCCCAGCAGGAATATAGCTCAGCAGCACAGCGCATCCTTGGCAAGCACAAGGTCTTGAGTTTTATTCCCAGAAGGAAAAATAAAATAAAACAAAAAACTTTCTAACCCACATTGATGTACCCTGCAAAACTATCCTTCAAAATCAATGCAGAAATAAGACACTTCCATGACAAAGAACAACTGAAGAAATTTATGATGACAAAACCAACCATAAAAAGGACTGAAAGTTATGCTAGACAGCGGAAAAAAATGAACACAATTCCATCAATACAAAAAGCCATCAGGGGTGGAAAGCAATTAAATGCAGGGTAAAAGTAGAGAACCAACGGCAGGAAAATAATGTGACAAAGATAAGGCAATACAAAACAGTTATAACTATCAATGTAAGTGACCAAAATTCATTAATCAGAAGAAACAGACTGGCTGAATGGGTCAAAAAATAACACATTAAACTCAAAAAGAAAGTCATAGATTAAAAAACAAATGTTGAAAAACAATGTTCCATTCTACAGGAACCCAAAAAGAAGTAGAGGTAGCAGCTCTTTTATTTGCAAACAATACAAATTTCCAAGAGTGATAAAACAAATAAAGGAGGTGACTACATGTTTGTAAGGGTAAAACTTTAAGAGGAGAAGATAACAATTATAAATATGCATGCACCAAATATCAGTCGACATGAAATATAAAATGAGCAATAACAAATTATGTAGTGTCTTGAATAACCCGCTATCACAAAAAGACAGATTAACCAGCTAAGAAAAATCAGTAAAGAAATATCAGAACTCAAACAAATTTTTGAACAAATATAGATTTTTACAGAGTATTCCATCCAAGTATATCAGAATACACATTCTTCTTAGTTGCACATGAGATGTTATCTAAAATAAACCATACACAAGTCCAAACAGCATGCTTAAGTAAATAAATATGAATTCAAATTATCCCAGGCATGTTAGCTAACCATAGTGTAATGAATTTGAAATTAATGGGAAAAGGCAGTGCAGATGTATCATAGACACATAGAAATTAAATGATACCTTCTTGAACAACCAATTGGTCACAGATGTAATTAAAGAAGAAATTAAAGTATATTTACAAATAAATGACAAATCAGATACAACACAGTAGAATCTATGGGATGAAGTGAAAGCAATCTTAAGAGTAAAATTTGCAGCAGTGAATTATCACATCAGAAAAACAGAATAAACACAAATGAAAAACTTAATATTGCAACTCAAGGTACTGGAAGAAAAAGAACAAGTCAGGCCCAAAGCCCAAAGAATGCAGGAAATTATAACTATCACAGTAGTAATAAGTGCAATTGAGACTAAGAAAACAATACAAAGACTTAATGAATCAAAGAGCTGGCTCTTCTAAGGAACAAAGAAAATTGATAAACTCTTAGCTTACCTTATTAAAAAAAAAAAAAAGAAAGAAAGAAAGAAAGAAAGAAAAAGAAAAAGAAAAAAAAAAGTGAAAAAACCCCAAATTTAGGCAATGAGAAAGTAAATGGATAAGGGCTGGGGAGACGGCTCAGTGGAATAAGTGCTTCCCTGGCAAGTGCAAGGGCCTGAGTTCAATATTCAGTTCCAAAAAAAAGGAAAAAAAAGAAAGTAAATGGATAAAATCACTTCATATTCTGTAGAAATTTCTAAGATCAAAAATACCTAAGTTAGGCCTGGGGAGATGGCTCCGTAGAATAAGCTCTTGCCTGGCAAGTGCAAGGGCCTGAGTTCAATCCCCAGTTCTGTCAAAAAGAAACAAACAAACAAACAAAAACCTAAATTAAAAGTCTTTATTCATCTAGGATGGAAAACACTGAAGAAATGGACAGAATCCTAGATACATGTGAATTACAAAAACTAAAACAAGAATACATAAAATTTCTGAAATATTATGCAGTATCAGTCAATGGAATTGAAAATATAATTAAAAGCTTAGGAACAAAGAAAAGCCCAGGTCCTGATGGATTCACGATAGAATTCTACAAGAGATTTAGAGAAAATTTAATGCCAATACTCCTCAAATTCTTTGAAAAAGAAGCAATACTTGCTTTTTTATTCCTGGAGGCAAGTATTACACTGGTCCCAAAACGAGAGAAAAACTCAACCAAAAAAGGAAACTACAGGCCCATCTCCTTAATGAACACAGATGAGCAAATCCTCAGTAAGATACTAGCAAAACAGAATCAGCAAGAAAATTATACAGCGTGACCATGTGGGATTCAGCCTAGGAATTCAGGGATGGTTGAACATTTATAAATAGATAAATGCAAAACACAATATCAACAGAACAAAAGACAAAAATCACATGATCATCTCAATTGATATAGAAAAAGCTTTTAATAAAGTCCAACACTCATTATTGAGAGAAATCCCATACAGCAAATTGAAATAGTCTTTATATCAATCTCATAAGAACCGTTTATGACAAACACAGAGCCAACACCAAACTAAATGGAAAAAAACTGAAAGAACTCACTTTAAAATCAAAAAGAAGACAGGTATTCCACTATTACTATTACTATTCAATGTAATTCTGAAAATATGACCTAGAACAATTAAAAAGAAAAATATAAAACAGTAGGAATAATCAAGAAATAAAGTAAACTTACTATTATTCAAGGTTGACATGATACTTTACATACAATAGCCCAAAAATTTCACCACAAGACTTCTAGATTTAATAACCAAATTCAATAGCATAGCTAGATATCAAGTCACCACTCAAAAGTCAAAAACATTCCTGTAAGCAAACAGCAAACTCACTGAAATAAAAATGAAGGAAACCACATCTTTCATAATAGCATCTAAATTGAGTGAGGATTTAGGATCTATTTAACAGGGAATAAAATATATATTGAAAATTATGGCACTCTGAAAAAGGAGATTGGAGAGGATATCAGAAAAGATGAAAATTTAAAAAAAAAAATAGAAATATATCCCTTGCTCATTGATAGGAAGATCCAATATAGTGAAAATGGCCATACTCTCAAAATTGTTGTGTAGGTGTAATGCAGTCCCAATCAAAATACCTCTAACGTATCTCACTGAAGTATATAAAACATTCCTAAAATTAATTTGGAAGCAGGGGAGACCTAGAATATCAAAAATAATTCTAGGCAACAAAGAATACAGGAAACATCACAATTTCTGATGTGAAATTACACTACAATGCTACTGTGATAAAAACAAAATTGTGCTGACAATAATACAGACCTGAGGACCAGCAGAACAGATTAGAAGATGCAGATATAACCAAAACCACACTCAGCCACCTTATTTTTGACAAAGGGGCCAAACATGTTCACTGAAAGAAAGACAGCCTATTTAACAAATAGTGCTGGAAAAAGAACAGGCTTTCTACATGCTGAAAACTAAAACTAGACTCATGTCCATTATTGTGCATTAGAAATATCTAAAAATTAGAGCAGAAACACTAAATCTATTCCAAGAGAAAGTAAGTAGAAATCTTGAAGATGTAAGTTAAACACAGACTTCATGAACAAAACCCAACCTGCACAGGAAACAATTCAAAGTATCAGCAACTAGGACCTCACCTTATTCAAAAAGTGTTTGCACAGCAGGATAAATCACCCAAACAGTGAAACAACAGTCTACAGTATGGGGGAATATTTTAGCCAATTTTCCCTCAGACGAAGGACTTCCATCTAGATTATATAAAACATTTACAGAAATCAAACCTCCTAAATTCAAAAACCTAATAAAATAAAGGGCATCTGAAATGAACAGACACTTCTAAGATGAAGAGTCAAATGCCAATAGATGTGAAATAATGCTCAACATCACTGATCATTAGAAAGTTACAAATTAAAACTGCACTGAGATTCTACTTTACTTCAGAAAGAATGGCTATCATCAAGAAATCAACCAATAAAAAATGTCCTATGGGCTTATGTGGATAAAGGAACCTTTCTCTGCTGTTGCCTGGAGTGTAGAGTGGTACAACCACTGTGAAAACCAGTGTGGTGATTCTTTAAAACAATTATATTAGAGGTCCCTTTCCATCCAGCTATTCCCCTTCTGGTTAGCTTTTCAGATAAATTAAAACATCACACCCCAGAGATATATCTGTACCCACATCTATAACGACACAATTTGTAATAGCTATATCTTGAAAGAAAAATAAATCACATGCCAATCAGCCTAGGAAGAGATGAAAAATGTGATATTTTTATACAATGAAGTACTATGCAGCCACAGAGAAGGATAAACTTAAGGCTTTTATAAGGAAATGGATGCAACTTAAGACCATACTCTTAAGTGAAATAAGTGAACTCAATGTGTAAATATCATATTGTCTCTCTGATATGAGAAACTGACAGAATGATTAAGGTCTAAAATATACAATCAATACTGTGAAGTAGGAAAAAAGTTCTTCCAAAGGAACTACAATAGGTGAAAAGGACAAAGCTAATGTATAAAATAGAAAAAATTACCATCAATTATACTATTACTATCTCTCACTTCATTAAAAGGAAGATTTGCACAATTATTGATTGGAAAAATTTTTATGTCCACATCTTGTACTTGGAGTGACTACTTTAAAAATAACTGACATTTGGAATGACATAAAATTGGGTTTTCATTTCTTTATTTTTATACCAGGTATTTACTGATCAGACAGGCATTTAACTGAATCAAAGGCAGCAACACAGCAACACAGCAGTGGGTACTGTAATGCTTCCCCAGAATTTATTTTCTACTGGCAGACACCAGCATAAAGGTGACTATTATGCTCAGTGGTGAATTTCATGGGTAATATCAGATAATTCAAAGTCGAGTAACCATGGAAAATCTCTGGACAACGCAGTGAGACAAGGAAGAGGATGTTTGAGAATATCAGGCCAGAGGAGAGTGTGCTGGGGTCAACATGGAACCTCACAGAATACCAAAAGTGAGCAGAAAAGTGATACAACATGGAAATTAAGATCTAGGTTACCCATGTTCCAAAGAAGGAAAGAAAGAAGAAAGGAAAGAAAGAAAGAAAGAAAGAAAGAAAGAAAGAAAGAAAGAAAGAACCTTAAGAAGATTATTTCTCTAATTTAGTGAATGAGTTATTTAATTTTCCTGACTTTCTGTACTGCTGTATATGCTATTTTTCCTCTGACTTCCCCACCCATACCATAGTGTTCTGATTCTTTGCAAATAGAAACTACCTATAAAGGTACTCAGGTGCAACTTGGGAAGTTCCAGAATTTTAGCCAAAGTTAGGTTATGTGAATAGGGGAGCAAATTCTACAATAAGGAAGAAAAGACATTTTATGCTTATGTACAAGCTAAAGCATGATTGTTTTAGGGAATGGAAGCAAAGATCAATGAGCAACACTGACCAAACAGATTCTTTCAGTTCTTTTATTGTTCTTGATGAATCAATTAGAAATGTTCAAAGGAACTATTATGGACAGAATATGAGATTATTTTTAATTGGTACTTTAATTTTTTAATCCATGTAATAAAATTGTGAGAAAAAAAGCTACAGCTGGGTATATAGCCTAATGGTTTAAGCCCCTCCTGGCAACTGCAAGGTCCTGAGTTCAATTTCTGGAACCACAAAAAAAAAAAAAAAAAAAAAAAAAAAAAAAGAGGAAGAAGAAAATTTTGAGGCAAACTGTATGAGGAGTACAGTTTATATTAAAATTTATATTTTTAGTTTAAATAAGCTAATGTCAGCCACATAATTTCATACTACTTTCCTTCCTTACAGAAACTAATTTTTCCATACTTGGCTTCAGGTAAGACATCATCAGCATTGCATGCTATGTAAAGCTTGAAGGGATGAATCTAATTGATACCAATTGAAATTGCTTTTATTCGTATTCTTTGTGTATGGGTGTGCATATAGCTAAGCAATAATTTTATTTCGTTATGGCATTACATTTATACTGCATGTAAAATTTGAAAAATAGAGACTTTACCCAAATGTTTTATTTCATTTATGAGTGTTCTAATACATTAGGAAGTGCATGTTCATGAAAATCACTAGCACTTTGGCATATGGTTTTATATACTACAGGTGCAGATTTCATACTGAGCTATTATTTATGCATTATTCCACTTGCTACTTTCAAGTTTTGACCTTCTTCTCTCTATTCAAGTATAATTAGTTTTTATAAAATGACTAAATAAACATTTAAGATTTCAACTTTTTGTTAGTTGGTCATAACTGATAACAGGGGCCTTGCCTTATTCAAAGTTATTAAAAGTTATCTTTTAACATTTACAGGACACAATCTCTGTTTCTAGGGTAGCAGGAACCCCAGGAATATGTAAATGCACATACCCATTGTACATCTTATCATGTTCTTTTTCAGTAAGGCAGTAGATTCAGTAGGATAGATCTCTGAGAATTTACAAAAGCAGGAGAAAAGAAGAAAGGAGAGAAAACATGAACGTCTAAAACTGGCATTTCTATGCCTAAACCCATACATCTCTATTTCCCCCATGAATCAGGAGACACAGAGGCAATAGCACTGTTATAACACACTCACAGCACAGGCCAGAAAGATTTCTTAAAATAAATAGTCCTCCAACAAGGAGCCACACCTCTTTAACTCTGGGTTCCACCAAAAGAAAATGTTCAATAAATTCTTAAGAGAAAGCCAGAACAAAGAAAGTAGCATTAGGGCATATCATGGAACGTCAACAGCAACAATGAACACACACATCAACCCAACAATAATTAAAAAAAACTATAAAGGAGTTAAAAAGAGGATTATAAAAATATTTCTATGAATAGTCAGAAGGGAAAAAATGGAAATTAAATTGTTTATTAGGCAGCTGTCAAAATTATTGTCTGAGGACCATAGTCTAGGTATAAGAAAAAAAAAGTAGCTCTAAGGAATGAGATGTATATGAATGCTCAGTCAGATGAGTCATGGGAGGATATGCCTTGGAGATGGATCTTGAAACAAGATTCCAAAGGGAGCCCGTGTGAGGAAGAAGACCACAAGCAAACCAAAACGTAGATGTGGGACTCCACTTAGAGGCCTTTAATCAGTCAGGGTTGTCCACAGAGATAGAAATGTGGATGGATGGATAGATGGATAGATAGACAAATGAAAAAGTAAGAAAGAGAGGAAGGAATGAAGAAAGAAAAAGAGAGAGAATTTACTTAAATTGGCTTACATAATTGTGGAAACTGAGAATTCCCAGGACAAGCTTTTTTTCTTTTTTTTTTTTTTGGTGGTGTACTAGGGATTGAACACAGGACCTTGTGCTTGCCTTATCCCACAGAGCCATCTCTCCAGCCCCAAGACTTTCTGTAAGCTACAGACCAGAAAAGATAAGATAACATGGCTCAGTTCAAGTGAGAAGTCCTCAGAAGTCAAAAGTCCTGAAGTCAAAACTAGTGAACGAGAGAGAGAGAGAGAGAGAGAGAGAGAGAGAGAGAGAGAGAGAGAGATTGGGCATGAAACTCTGGTACAAGTTCTGCTGTGCAGAGACTGGAGGAACGTATTTCCAATGCTGGTGGTAGGTGCAAGAGTGTAGCAGCTTCAGTGGACAAAGAAGATGCATCTTCTCTGCCTCCCCATTCTCTCCATGTCCCCATACTTCAGATGGTGACCTCCAACCCTGAGCTTGGATCCTTTCTTCCTCAGTCCACCCCCAATCACATGCCTTTCTCCTCAACAATCTTCTCAGGCTAGTATAAGGCGACACCTCCGCCCTTCTTTCTGGAAGCTAAACTGATTTAACATGCTACACATTCCTTTACTTTGCGTTTTGAATATCCAGGTCATTGCTGTAGACCAGAGCATAATAGAATGGGTCCCTCCACCATACATGATTACAATACCTTTGTGTTCAACCAACTTGATCACAGTCCATCATCTATTTCCCCAAGAGGTGGGTAGCCCAGCCTGGTTCTTTCCCACTCCCCTGTTCCCATCAGCAAGTACTGCTCCTCCTCTAGGTTGGTTAATGATCAAATGTAGACTGAATGAGTTCAGCCCCTGGCTCAATTTTCACCACAGCTCTAATATTCACTTTGACATTACTGTCATACCTGTTTCTTCTATTTATCTTTCAGCAAAAGCAAGGCAGAGCAGGAATCCCTTCTTAGCAATAAATATATTATTCCTACACAAAATGTTAATGGTTCAATACTTATTTTTAAAGATTTCTGACCTTTAAACTCCCATATAACAAGACATGTTGGAATAGGTGTTGAATTTTTAGATCGTTTTCATGGACTTAAATTTATTATTTTGGCATCTTTCTATCTTTAAGCTCATTTGAAATACAAACCTTAATTTTAAAGTAAATCTGCCCGTACATTTATCTTATTTTTATATGATGTATAGTGATTTTAATTAACATATTGTTTTCTCCTTAAAATATACTGAATTTTTAAATATTTCTAGATGAGAGTTTTTCTCTTCCTTGTCTTTGAAACAAATGTATATTTGTCCACACACACACATACACACAAGACTTTTTTCTGCTATTGCAAAAGATAGATGTTGAAAAATAGATTCTCTGGTGAAAACAGAAGGATTTATTTGTGTTCTAACATATTTATCCATGGATAATTCCTTGGAAACATGCGTGGCCCATGGGGCCCTGAGCACAGGCTGGACCCTAATCCTGCCCATGTTACTGACTTCAGTATGGGTCTTATTTCTTGTGTTCCTTAATCTTTCTGGCTATGAAAGGAGAACAACAATCTCTGCCTCATATCCAATGCTTTGGCAGTCTGATGATGCATTACAAGAGAATGACAGGGAGTGTCAGGACAGGAAAACCATCTGTTAAACAAAGAAAAGGAAAAGTTCCTGCCACTTCACTGACACAATTGAAGTGGTGAAGGCCAAACATTTATCATTTTGTGGCATGTGTGATGTGTGCGGTGTGTGCAGGGGAGCAGCAAAGCTTCCACTGTCTTCCCGTGTCCCTCAAGAGCAGCTCCTTGCCAAGCTGAAGAGAGCCACACAGACAGGGATCTCTGGAACAAGCAGCACAGCAAAGACTACCCAGAGCTCTAGGTAGATCCCTGCTGCTACAGTTGCAGTAGGGAAGAAAAGCAGCAACAAAGAATCTTTGCTCTCACTGAGGCTTGAGTTTTAGTGAGGACAAAAATGAAAGAAAAAAACATGGTACTGTGTTAAGGTGTGAGGAATGTGGATATGTCATTTGGAACAGCTCATATAGATGCTTTTAACATGAACATCTAAAATACCTAAGGAGCAAATAGCATAGCTCTTTGCTGGAAAGGGAGTTTAAGGCAGAATTGACCACAAGTGCAGAGTCCCTGAGGTAGAAAAGATTCGTGGGTTGGAAGGAACAGAAACAGCTGTGTCTACAGCCTAGAAACAGTGGCAAGTGAAAAGCATTCTGTAAAGATTGCTGATGGCTGTGGTAGGGAAGATTTTAATACTGTCTCTATGAAGTATTGGCACGAGTACAGATCTTTGTTTTTTAAATGACTTATCTTACTTTCCAGGAATTGTAAAACATTTCTCATTTATACCAAGGTGTAATGCAGCATACCTGCCTCTTTGTTCTCCCAGAACATCCAGGTGGTGATGTTCTGGGTGCTTCCTAGGTGTTGCCAGAAATGTTTCTCATGTCTTAGCTTTTGTCACACTGAAGCTTCTGTCCTGCTCTTGTTTTTTTAAATCCAGTTTAGTTCTCATGTTCACCTGGGAAGTCACTGGTCAAATGTTCCTGGCATTGATTTTGGGGAAAATATCTGCCCATGATGAGAATCAACTTACATTACATGCAGGTGAGTACTGGTATTTAAGTAGGAAGCATTCTCCAAAGTTTCAAAGGTGTTGAAAAAATGATGCTGAGTGGTAACAGTGTTAAGAGGAGGGCCTGGAGAAATGACTGGATCTGGTGGGATTTGACTTCCTTGGAAATCTGACTAGTGCAGTGACAGTAATCTTCTCCTTCCTTGTTGCTTATTTTCTCAAGCAAGGGGGACCTAAAAATAAGATTAAAGTAGTATGTTACAAATTTTCTCCAAAATTATTAAATTAAATCTGATTCTAAATCCTTTTCTTCTTCCTAGGGACTCAGAACCCAAAGTATGATGTTGGTGAACTGTGGAGGCTGTTTGTCCCGATCTTCATGCACTGTATCTTTTTCCTTAGGATGATGATAGTATCTGAAAGGGGAACCTTGTGGAAGATTCTTAGGTTATTGTTGTCTCTGCCCTAAGATGCAAATATTAATCTTTTGACCTGAGTTCACATAAAGTGAGTTGTCCTAAAAGCCTAAGCTCCTTGAGTCCCTCTCTGATTTCGCACGGGCAACCAGTTGCTCCCAGAACTCCGGCTCTGTGATACCATCTGTTAAACATTCCCAGCAGAGCCCAAATCAAAGAGGCTGTGTGATCTTGGGCTCCCAGAGCCTCATACTGGGACATAAATAAGCGCTTTATGAGGTTTTCCTGCCTCAACTATTTCATGTTGAGAGCAGAAAAAAAAATCAAACCTTATACATTTGATTACGAGTAATATTGCAACATGATTGTTGACTCGTTTTTAGGAATGGGCCGCTGAGTGCATACAAGCTGTATGTCACTCCATTTCTGGCTCAGCCCTATTCAACCCACATACACCACATCAGAAACAAAACCTGGTCTATAATAACAGTTGTTTCAGATTGAATCCTAGACGGTAGGAAGAAGAACAGGAGGTTTACTCATTGTGAAAAGAAAAAAAAATGAGTCAGTTTTAAAGACTGTGAAAGACCAAGGTGGTTGTGAAATACTAGATGGTCTTCTAAGAAGAGACAGCAGTTCACACTGTTAAAGCGATTGTGTTGGGGCTGTGACCAAAATATAAGGGATACAGAATGGATCACTAGAGAGACAGACACAAAGGGATTCTGGGGCCATATTATAGAAACATTTAAATGATTTAGATTCTTCCTGTAGGTAATAAATGTATGTAAGTAACAAAGACAAATTATTACATTTTACTTTTCAGAGAAGAGCTGCTAAGGCAGAATGTGGGTAGAAGGAGCCAGCAATACATTGAAGTCAAAGGGAGCATATGGGAGGCAATTGCAAAGGTCTTGGTAGTATTTTTCTTCATTAAGCCACTATGTATCCGTCACCCAGTCTGTGTGAGGAACGACGGGCACCAGATGGGATCCAGACAATGCCAGTGATCACCCTTAAGTGTGATGAAGCTGAAGAGTGTTCCTCAAGATACAGGATGGTTGTGCTCAAGGAAGATAAAGATATTTCTGGGATAAATATGGCAAGAAATGTAACATCGTCTAAGATTACCTTGACCAAGGGCATCAGCTTGTGAACTAAAAGGACTAAATGAAGTGAAGAACTGCTTAGAATTGAGATTCAAAATATTTTTTAGATGGTGTTTGAAAATTGATACTAGTGAGTCATCCAGTTCTGTCCTGCCTCCTTCATTGCTCTTTATAGAATGTTCCCACTCTCAAAAATTGGATATGCCCCAGTATCAATAGACATTAATCCCAACTAGGTATTTATTTTTAAATGGGTAATTTAATTTTGGGATCTGTTTCAAAAGTGTATATAAGGGTAATTTTTTTTTTTTGCAACTATTGTAGTCTTATTAGGGAATGCCTATGGTTCTATTTGTATATGAAAACATAGGTACAATGTTAAATTGCTAGTGTGTATATAAGAAATTAAAATATGTATATTATAACTTCAGGCACATTTGAGAAAATTGATTAATATCTTTGCCAAAACCTTCTTATAGGATGTAGGAGCTTGTGTACATGAAGATGACTTGTTTACTCTTTTCAATTTAAAGGCCATCTCTGCTAAACAAGGAAAAATACAACAAACAAAAACACTGAAACTTGTCATTCATGATACTGTATTCATCATTCACATTTTCAAGTCGATCTTTTTTGTTGCACAATCTGATTGTTAACTGTTCAAGGAGCAGTGGATAAACTCTTGTTTGGTAGAGATATTGCCAGGATTTGAAGTTCTGTTCCAGAGGTTTAAGCATAACATGTGCTCAATCTTCATTTCCAGTACTTCTTGTACTAAGATCAGACTACACAGAAGCCTCAGATTTGGGATGAATTTATGTAAGTAGCATATGTATTTTGAGCTCTTATCATTCAAAGAACTGGTTCACAGGGAATTAACTATAGCAGAGAAAGACTTTTTTTGTCACAGGAATTACTTATTAGTAGGCAGGGATACACAGAAGTAAGACTCCATTTGTAGTCTTTCATGATTTTAAGTTTTTTGTGGAAAAAAAAATAAGGGTATGGGAATCAATGATCTGAAATATTATTGTTTGAATACTATAGTTTTCTCCTTGTGCATTTGGCATTAGAATGAAGACTTGAAGGAAGTATCTGTGGGAGGGGAGAGCTCATGGAATCATGTATGCTGCACTGGTCCCCCAAACCTTGTGTATTCATGGGAAGGGTTTTCTGATTGAGTGGACTAAGGGTTTGTGATGTTGGATTACAGATGTGTGGCACTGGATAAACACAGTGGCTGGGTTAGCATACTTTTGAGTGGGGGTGATGGATTTACTGAAGAGGGAAGATGCACCCCATATGGGAGTAGTGCCAGCCAATAAGCTCGTTATCTGCGTGGAATAAAAATAAAGTGGAATGAAATCCACTACTTCCTGCCTGCCGCACCATGGACTGTTCTCCTCTGCCATGCTGCCCTGTTTGTACCAGCCTCCTATGGACAAAGATGTCTGTAAACTATTATCTAAATTAAACCTTTCCTCCTTCAAATTAGGGTGTCAGGTATTTTATCCCAGCAATGAACAACAGTAGCTACGACAGCGTGGCTGAGGGAATTGCAGTGCATCAAGGAACTTCAGGGTGATGCACGCATATGCGAAGGGACACTATTGATGGTAAACTTGTCAGCTTAGAGCTGTTTGCATATTTAACTTTGATTGATATTGAGGTGCATTGAAATTCTCAAAAGCAGAAAGACTTCATGGGCGTTTAGCTTCACTGTGTCACTTAGACTGACTTAACAATTGCCTTGGAGCTTGAGGGGCACACTTCTGGGTGAATCACGAAGGTGTACCCTTGGGGTCTGTTTCTGGCCCCGGGCCTATTCTCTGGCATTGCTTCCCTGCTGTGCTTTCTGGTCACCAAGTACTAAGTAGCTTTCTTTGCCTCACTCTTCGGCCATCCAATTTCTATTTCTGTCATTCAGTCAGGCAAGCATGGATTCGGTCTCCTAATACCATGAACCAAATGAACCCTCTCCTCATTGAAGTTGTGGGTTTCTGGGATTGTGTTACATTGAAGGGAAAGCAAACTAATCCAGATATGATGAGAATAAGTCTTAATATCATATCTCTGGCTTCTGGGTTGAGCCGAGACTCCAGGGACAAGAGTGGGAAAATGAAGATTAATTAGGAGATGCTGTAACCAGTTAAGGGCATTGTTTTCTTTGACTTGTACAAGTCCAGGATCCAGAAGCCTTAGCATTATGGTGTTTTCAAGTATGATAACATTTGTTAATAGCATCAAAGCTACATCAAGCCCAGGGTACATGTCATAATATACATGAGTGATGTTTCTTAAGGGACTAAAGACTCAGGATGATAAATTAGCACACATAAGTCAACTTCAAATCATTAACATTGTCCAATGTGATGAAAAAGTATTTCTAAGTTATCAGATGCTCTCCTACTACCATATTACTCTAATTTTATGAAACATTAAGATAAAAACGTATCAGTGACTTGGAACCAAGTGACCTGAACTTTTTATATGGTGCTTCTTAATCACTTCAGCTTTATCTAAATGAATTTTTCACTCCACAGAAAACATAGAAGTTTTTCACCACTAAGTCGGCATGATTCTAGAATAAAGGACACATCCTAGAGAAAAAAATTGTTAAATTTATTGGAAAGTGATTAAACTTGGTACATCACTATAAAAAGGATGTTACACTTCTGAGTTAAAATCTTTAAGTAACTTTTTTTTCAAAGTTTTATTGATAAACAGATAGCAATGAGACAGTTTCAAATCAAATTGGAAGTACAGTTTCAACAAATAATACACTGCATATATTCTTCTCAGTAGTTAATTGCTGTACAAGATGCAGACTTGAGATCCTATTTGCAAACACCATTAGAACAAATCATTCTATTCATTAAGAGAATGCAACTATATATCTATCCCAACCACTTTGAATACACAGATACAAAATGGACATTCATCTGTATACCTCATTTTTTCTAAGTTCCGTTATTGAATATTATAGGTGTGTAAACTCAGCAAAATATTCTAAAAGAGTCCAGTAGCCCATAATAGCATTGGGTCTTCTGTTTAACTGGCAACGTCAGAAATTATTGACCTGAGTCCCCCACAGCTCAACTTAACAGCATGGCTTTATTTCCTATATTTCATCTTCATACTTTTCTACTGGATGGTTAAGACCAAGGTAAAGCAGGACCTGTGCAACAAGAGTTGTAGATTTTGGGTCTGAGAAGGTCAGTGAATGCCCTTTAAGTAACTTTAAAAGAGAAGTTGTGCTTGCAACTGAAAGAAAAAATATTCTATAGGCATAAGTTGTAGTAGGTATTTAATAATATATGCTTGCTTTGCTTGCTTGCACTAGGGAACATCAAGAATTTAACACTATATAAAATATGAAATGTAATAATTAAGCAAAAATAACAGGCTTTTTATTCTAAGTCTCTATCATTGTCACTTTCAATATTATCTCAGAAAATATTCCCTAACTTGACAAACTATAAATAAAGATTACAAAAAAAGTCTTAAAGAACTGTCTTAATAAAATCTACTACTTTCAAATATCAATAAAACCAGAAATCCAGGAATCATCTTATTTATTCCTTTGCCCATCTGTGGTTCCTGTTTCCATTTTTGCTGCTAGTCTAAATGTTTGACATAACTCCAATCATTTTGTCTTGTTTATACCCAGTAGAAATGTTTTATGGAACTAAACAGCTCTGTATGACCGAGGTCACAACTCTGGAGGCACAGAATCAGTATCTGCCATGGTTTGGGGTTTTTGCAAGGGAACAATGCAATGCAGGACACATTTTATAAGATTATTTTATATAATGGATCACTCAAAGAATCATATACTAAGAATGCAGGAAGTTTCTCCACATACTAAAGACCAAAATAATACAGCTGGGTTCCTGAATCCTAATATCGTGCATGAGTCCAGCTGAAATCCTAGAGCTTGTAACGCTTCTCAGAAGTACAAAAGGTGTCCTGGAGGCCAAAAGAATGTCTCATGCTGGCCCACTCTATAGATCTGCACTGAGAAGGCCCAAAGGTCAGTGATGGAGCTTGAAAGTCTGTACCTGTAGGATGAAGGACCTGTGCCAGCAGGCTGAGGGACCTGGACAGGAGTCAGGAAGTGACACTTAAAGTAAGGACCAGAGCTCCCCTCAAAAGTTCCACAATCATCCTCAGCAACAGTGAGGCCAAAGCTCCTCCAATGATGAGGGAAGCTTAGTCTCCATCAGAAAAGCCAAAGCAACAACCTTCTCCAGGAGATTGAGCAGTGCATCATCTTCCTGTCTTGCTCAAAATGAGTACCAGAGCTCCCCCAAAGTGAATGGCAGCTATTCTCAATGACAACAAAGTCCCAAGCTCCTTCTCTGACAAGCATAGCCAAATTCATCAGGAAACCCAGTATAACTAGGTCTCCCAGCAGAACAGCCCATGACAATCAGTAGCTCTTTAAGAGCTTCCCAAGAGCTTCTCCAAACAGCTTCCTTCATAGCCTCCCATCAGCTTCTCCAGTTCTGCCCCTTCTGCTGCTGGCAACACTCCTCAGGCGGGCTTCCCACACCCAGCATCATGCTACAGTTCAGCTGGTGGTCACAAGTTGACCACCAGTTTGCTATCCACCACAGTATATTAATCATCACAGTGGGAAAAAGTTTTACATAAGTCTATTGAAAGAGGTCTGAAGAGATATTTGGACCAAAAAATGAAGAGTTCTTCAAAGTGGTTGTGATGTGTGTGCTTTGGGAACGTGTGTGATACTCATAATTCCTTTTCTAATAATTTCTGGTGCAGAATAGATCACAATTAATTTTACTAATGTATAATTAAATGTGCACTTAAACATTATGACTTCCAATGTGCCAGGAAAAAATAGTATAGATGTTAAAATATTTATTAAAAATACTTATCAAACATTCATTATGTCTCAGGCATTGGACTATCAACCTATTCTTACATATGCTCTGAATGGTGGATCTTAACATTATTAATATTCTACACATTTTGTAACATATAAGTCAATCAAGTTATGTGACTAAGTAACAGACTTTATTATAAATGGAGGCTCATGCTAAATAGCAGTTGGCTCCAGGGACTCTGCGCCCCAAGCAAGGCTTCTGGAGTATGCAGAACTCACTGACAGGAGAATTCAAATTGCTTCACTTGGACACTAATACCCACTTTGTTAGATGTGGTAGACAACAATTACTTGCTAAGTAACCATGTATGGAAAACGTGCTGATGCTAGATACCATGAGAGTGCACAGGTAAATGAAAAACTCCTTGGTGGAGGAAAAAACAAAGCAAGATTCACTCCATAAACACTGCTATGTGGCAAAACATGATGGTGACAAGGAAAAGGAATAGCCAAGTCTGTGGGGAAGGACTGGGAAGGACACAGCTCTGGAAAAAGCCTGCATTGGCCCTTGGGAAAGGATCAACAGCAGTCCTTTGAGGGTATTACTGTGATCCCAGGATTGTTCCTCAGTGCCCACTCTGCAGCTCCAAAGCACACTCCCCACTCCCCACTCTAATATATAATATATACATATATATT
>NW_004524737.1:2618969-2619936 GCF_000260255.1 Octodon degus | reverse complement strand
GGTGATCTGAGACCTACTCATAGGATTAAACAAATAACAAGAAGTGTGAAAATTAAGACAACACAGCACTGCTGAAAACAAAGAACGATAAACACAAGTGCATATATTTTCACATTAAAAACAGTAACACCTACACAACCAAAATCCAAACTTAAATATTGACAAAAAAAGGAAAAAATTTCAAAATCAAGAAGCAGATAGGAGGTCCAATGAAGATCTATCCATTAAATACCTTTTTTAAAGACATATCTAGAACATAATACAAGAAGTATACTCACCAATAAGATTTCTTATATACTTCTCTAGAATTAGAAGAGAAATTATTATTTTAGCAATGGTAATGTGATTTTAATAACTTTTTAAAATATAATTTTCATTTATTTTGAAGAATAAAAACAAAATCAAAGATGGAAACAGGGTAACATATAACAATACATACAGATTTTCAAAACAAGAATGTCTGATTAACAGTGAAAGACAAGCATAAAAATTTAAGATTTTTTGAAAGCATGTGGTAATATTCAATCATATGTCCCATCTTGCATAAGTATATCTGTTAAATCTAAGCAAAATGACTTTTTATTTAAAATAATTTCAGAAATTGAGAAAAATGTACACATATGCTTATTTTATAGATATATTCCGAAACTAAAATGTACAGTATAGAATACCTTTCATTTTCTTTTATTTTTAGTATATGATTTCTTAGTTTCCCCACATTCAAATTGATAGGGACTTTGGTAGCATCTACACTGAATTCTAATATTGCAGAAAATTTATTTCTATGTCAATAAGCCATAAAGTCAGGACAAAGCATTATTTATGATTCAGGAAAACAATTGTGTTCCTGAGGCACAAATAATAGAACCATTGAAATTACCAGCTGGACAGAACTTTGAAAATGAACCAATCAATTGATAGGTGAAGTCTTTTTTTTTTTTTTTCTAGTTACAGATTGTGATTTTTT
>NW_004524737.1:2593286-2617934 GCF_000260255.1 Octodon degus | reverse complement strand
ACAATAAGCTTGTCTTCTGGATGGTTAACAACCTAAGTTTGCAGACCAAAATTAGATGAAAAGGAGGGCCGCAAGGAAAGTCAACATTTTGGCCCTAGCCTTCCAAGGTCAATTAAGACTCAGGACGTATGAGAACTTATACTGTAACGTCATGTAACTCGGCAGTGTCCCAAATTTTCTGATCAAGGAGATTATGGGGACAGGTGAAGTCTTGTATAACATATTTTTTGATTTTGCTTCCTAATCCACTCTGCCAGTCTAATTCTTTTAATTGATGAATTAAGTCCATTTACATTGATGGTTATAATTGAGATGTACTGACTTATGCTTGACATGTTATTTATCTGTTGTTGTATACCGTTTTATCTCCTGTGTTTAATTATTTGCTCTATTTGGTGGATTCTTTCCATTCTCATTCATGGAATTGTGGTCATTTTGAGCCATCTCCAGAGTATCATTTATTAGTTTGTGTAGGATTGCCTTTGTTGTCCTGAAATTGTTTAGCTGTACTTTGTCACAGAAGTATTTCAGTTTTCCATTAAATCTGAAAGAGAGTTTTGCAGGGTTATCAATCTGGGTTTGAATTTGTTTTCTTGAAACATTGTAGTACTTTCTCCAAGCTCTTCTTGACTTCATGATTTGTGAAGAAAAATCTGCATATATTCTGCTGGGTTTTTCTTTAAATGTGATATGTTTCTTTTCTCTAGTGGCTTTTAGTATATTGCTCTTATGCTGAATTTTTGAGATCTTGATTATTACATATCTGAATGTGGTTTTAATTGTGTCCATGTTATTTGGAGTTTTATATGCTTCAGTTACCTGAATGTCAGATTGTTTCCCCATATGTAGGAAATATCCTGCTATTGTTTCTGCCCATATTCTTTTTATGTCATTTGTATTGACTCTTTCTTTATCATTGATGCCTATTAGGCTAACGTTGTTCATCTTTGCATCATCTTGCAGATGTTGAATTCTTTTTTCCTGCATTCTAGTTGTTTGTAAGAGACCTTTTCTTACCTTTTCGCTAGATGCAATGGTGTCTTCAAGATCTGAAACTCTGGAGCTGGGTAGATGATTCAGTAGAATAAGTCCTTCCATGGCAAGCACAAGGGCCTGAGTTCAATCTCTGGTTCCAAAAAAAAAATATGAAACTCTCATCACTTTCATTCAAATGGTATATTCAAAATAATTAGGAGAGATATACAGCTACTTTCTCTTATTTCAATGAATAGAAATATTTGTTCTAATAGTGTTTGTGGACAGGATATCATGTCTGCATCTTATACTATGAATAACCACTAAGAAAACAACAATATGAGATGTATTAATTATTGAAACTGTTCTACTAATCAATTTTCATACTGTCTCATTGCTATTTGTTTCTCAATAAAATTATTTTTAAAAAAGCAAATAACTTTTCCAGCTTGTATTTGAGATTTTAATTTCCTGTATATCTCTTTGGATATGATTCATGCATTCCATTTCTTTCCTATATTGCTCATTCAAGGATTCCATCATTTTTCTATTCTCTTCTATTTTTTATCAGTGTCTTCTTTAGAAGCACTTAGTAATTATTTCATTATAGTTATCACTTTTTTATGGTACCAAGGATTGAACTCAGGACCTCGTGCTTGCCACACAAGTGTTTATTCTACTGAGCTATCTCCCTGGCCCTCATTATAGTCATCATTTATTTTTATACTTCAGAAATTATTTCTGATCTGATTTCCTCTATATGTTTTTGCAGTTGTTTCTTTACTTCAGATGCTATTATTTCAGATATTTCAGGTATACGATTTCCAATTTCTTGTATGCTATTGTTTCCTGCATTTGTTCTGGGTGGGCTCGAGGCCTGAGAATGTGTTTTGCCCCTTCTGTTTGTCATTTTACATAGCACTGTCTTCTTACCTTTGGTGTAGAGCTTTAGTGCAGTTATTGACATAGTACTAGGTCTGGATCTCCAAGTTCAACCTTGTCCTTGTGTGTGTGACTTGGGTCTGGCTACTGTGCTCCATTTCTTCCTACTGCAGCCCTTGGAAGTGAACCTGCTGTGCCACTCTGGCAAGATGTTCTGCTCCTGGATTATCTGGATGAGTCTTGCTTCTAGCCTCTCTGCAGGGAGTTCTGCTGCAGGGTTCCAAACCAGGCCTGTCTGATAGAATAAGTTCCACACAGAAGCCTGGTATGTGTGCTGGCTGGAGTGAGTATCTGGTGGGTGGTCACACATACACACACACACACACACACACACACACACACACACACTGGGCCTTGGAGCTGGCTGGAATGAGGATCCCAGGGTCTCTGGGCTGCCACACTCACACCTGGAAAAGCATCGTTTCAGTTGTAATATTTTAACACAGATGTATTTTGGGATAAATTCAGAGACTAAAGCATAAAATGAAATACTAGAAAAAGTTCTATATTCACAGTCACTTCTAACCACAGCTTTGTTACTCACCAAATGATCAATGAATTCCTTCACTTCTAGGCAAATGCTGTCTCTGAGCTGTTTTTCTCATTGAGAAACTAGGTTCTCTGGCCTAAGCAGAGTATTCCAGCCTGACTGTGTAAAACAAACATATTTAGGCTTTAGAAAAATTCACATTTTCAAGCATTCTTTATCCCTAATTCAGGTAAGATCAAAATTCCTTTTAAAATAATTATCCCTTTTGGTATGATGAACAACCAAATCAAAATAAGTCTGGGTTAGAAGCATTGTCAAATTTTTATTGACAAAACTCTACAGCGAATGGTAAAATATAGCACTGAAAAAAGGGATGGAAGTTAATAAGGAATTATTTTTCAACTTACATAGTTGACAGTTCCTAGAAAATAGGTTGAAATCCTTAGAATTCCTTTCCACATCTTTATTTGTATCTATTACTGATTTTGAGGTGAAGCATATGCCAGCTGTGGGTATCACAGAGTCCCTTATCCTACTCACCCTTGACCCTGACAACCAATGCTTCACCAATCCTGTGTGGCGATAAAGACACAAATTGCTGCACCTTGATTGCAACTAGTCTGAAAATATGTGCTAAATTTTTAGAATTTGCATAGTGTTTGATCAAGCGATTTCAACTCTTTGAATTTAAACTAGGCAAATAATCAGGCTAGGACATAATGAGTGGATATAATGTATCAGAATTATTTATAATACCAAAAGCAAGTTGGAATTAAACAGCACAAGATTTAAGCTAGTGTTTTCCAAATAACTTGGAGAGCTTGTTAAATAAAAACCTAAGTTCTTAAGACCCTTGCTAGAGATTCCAATACAGTAAATCCTGGAAATAGCTGATGATTTTATATTTTTAAGCAATCCTATAGATGGTTTTTATGATCCACTAAATTCAAGGATTGTTACAATTAACAAAGGATGTTTAGAAAGTAAATGACATATAACACTTAAGTTGATGTAAATATTTATAATGCTATGAAAAGCTATACAAATACATACCAATATTTTGTGGATTAAAATATACAATCATAATGAGTACCATTTTTATTAAATGAGATATGAGATCTAAAAGGATTTAGTAGTGATAACACTGGTGGGATGAGAGAGGAATTTATCTTTTTTTTCTGCTATTTACCTCTATAAATTGAATTCATTTCAACAATTAGTAGGTGTTGCTGATGTTCTTTTAAAAATAAAAATGAAGTAAAGAATGAAAGAAGTAAAGAAGTGTTACTTCTCTATGCTGGATGGGTTTTTCCAAGGACCACTAGGTATTAATTGAGAGACTCATTAAATACAAGAGAATGAAGGAACAGTGAGAAGTACAGAACACTTTACCTGCTTCACTGCTGTTTGCTTTGGGTGGCCCCAGCTCTGGTGCTGGTATCCTCTATTTGCGTGTACGCCTGTAAGGGCAACACTGGATCTAGCTGAAAAGTGCTTTTCCAGAAGAAGCTGGAAAGGTGGGGGGAGGGGGTGCAACTGGATCAAAATGGAAAGGTTCAGCATGGCTTCTGATAAACTAGTACATTTCAGTAGAGGTTTTAATTGCCAGTGAATTTAATTGCTGCATGCAGTATCTAAAAATATATTTACTTAGCTCCTCAGTATTTAAGCTTGTTTCCCTTTGTCCTGACCTGAGTAGACACAGAATAGCTGACTTTCACTTAGCCCTGTACAGCATGACCCTTGTTACTCAGATTCAACACAACTGGGCTTATAGTCAGTTTCCACTGAACATTTCGTTCTAAAAGAAAGAAGCTTATTTGCATTAAAAAGGAAGCCTTTGATGGGCTTTATTTTCTACAGTCTATTTTTTTTAAACATACAGATTTATGCCCAAGAAAATGAAAAGGTGAGTGAAAGCCTTCTGAAATGCATCTGGAGTACAACAAAATATTTTGGCACGTTGCTTTTAAGGTGCAGAGATTAACTGCATGCACTTTTGTGAAATGCTTTGAAGATAAAACACATTTTCTAAAAGCTTAGCATTATTATTCTAATTATTATTTTTCATTTTAAGCATTCATTTAAAGAAGCTCACTATACATATTAACTAGGTTAGCAGCAAGCTTTTATTTCATTCTGTTTTACAAAAAAAAAAGAAAGAAAAACTGTAGATGACTCAGACTTGTAGCATGCCTTCATTTGCTGTGTGAAAATGTGCAGATTCTTAGAATTTTCCATAAGCTGTGGTCATTACATCAGGGCGTGAGAACAGAACTGAGCCCAGGTCCTGTTATAAAATTATACTTCATGACTTTACACAAGTTTTTAAGTACTCAACTCATGATCCTTGAATATTTAACATTCTCATTGTAATGGTTCAGTTACAAGTGGAATTAGTGTTCATACATCAATGTGTACCATGTGACAAGAATTTGTAGAAGAATGAAAATCGAAGTTCAAGGTGAATCAGTTTTGAGGGAAATAATTAGAATGGACATGAATCAAGTCTGTTCTTCCTCCCTTATGGTCGGACTCACACTCAGCTTGCTTTAAGCACATTTCTTCTCTCTGCAGTTGAAAACTTTCCTAAATAATGACATTCAGACAGTGGAAAACTAAAAAAATGGGTACTATCTATGTAAGCAAAAGTTAGTATGGCCTATGTGATTATGAGCCATCAAACCGTTGTATGAATAACGTAAGCATTATAGAAATTAGTTATGTATACCAGGTCCTTAAGGTGTTAGTGAGTTAAATTCATATCAGAATATTTCAATAAACTATTGTGGTATCATCAACTTCAGTAATCCTACTAAAGAAGTGGTTTGAAAAATCCCCAGTGGCTTGACTTCCAAGGGAAAGATAAACATATCCAATTTTCTTGGTCAGAATCAAAATCCAGAGAAAGTCTACTTCAAATAAGCCTGGAAGACCGAGGATGTTGAAGGATATTCTAGTTACCTGGCGCATAAACTTGTTTTACACTGCAGCATTATGTTTCTCTAAGGGAATGCTCTCAGGAATCTTGCAAGTCCTTTCTGCTGGGCTGCCTGTCACTTGGTATTTCTCAGCTGCCCGGTACTAGTTCTGCGGCATTAACAAAAAGGGCGAGTATTATTGGTAGTCAAACAATAACCGAAAAAGAGAGAAGTTAAGAAATTTCAGCATCTTATATTTTCAAGTGAGGGCAGGGTGGTGAACAGTGAGATGCTAGGAGAAGCAAGTCAGGGCTATGGAGAATAGTCCCACTCACAGAAATTCTGCATGGCTTTCTTTTTCAACATTTGTTCAATGAACATCTATTGCTGCCTGTCCAATATTAGTAGGGCACCAGGAACCAGGTTAAATCCTTTAAATAAGTGAGCAAGATGTACATATACATTAGCATACATGCACTAGCACATGCACACACACATATGGTTATACTAAAATATGGCTGGTTTTGTAATTGAGAACCAGTCACATTACCATGTGATCACAAAAGTAGTGCTCTCTCTCTCTCTCTCTCTCTCTCTCTCTCTCTATATATATATATATATATATATATATATTCAGGAAGCCATCATTAAATCAACTTACTGCTTCTTAAGGTGTATAAGGGACCTATTTTCATTTTTATTTTAAAACTTTTTCTGGATACATATAGAGATCCTAGATAAATTGATGAATTTACAAAAAAGGAAGTATCTGCGTAAACAGCATCACTATACTGTTTGTAGATTACTATACATTACCAGTACCATGGCAGTCCCAAAATCTTTCTTTTCCCTAAAATGATAACTGCTATTCTGAATTCAACACTGGATAGCAGGACAACAAAGATGAGTAGAGAAAACATAACAGGCAGAAAAAAAAAATCCTTTTATTTAGCTTAGTAGCTAAAAGGAGGTGATTTATATTGAGAATAGCATATGTTGTGGTTTTGAAAACTCTTGCTGTTCTCTACTGTTTCATTATTTGGGGAGGGGTGTTTTGTCTTGTTTTGTTTTCTTCTGTTTGATGCAGGGCTTTACTATGCTATTGAGGTTGACCTTGAGTTCACTTTGTAGCCCTGGCTGCCTTTGAACTCGCAGTGATCTTCCTCTCTCAGCCTCCAGAGTGCTTGGACTACATGCTTGTGTCTCCTTATTTGGGTGTCCTACTATTTTCCTGTGTTGAAATTTAATCCAGAGTGTGAGGGATTGAGAGGATGGAATCTCATGCTGCAGGGTCTAGGCTTGCAGTCCTGGGGAAGTGATTAAGGTTAGAGAGTTCATCAGAGGCACATCCTAAGGTGAGTTCCTAGCATCTTTATGAAGAGAAAGAACTCTCAGAGGACACACAGATTCTGTCTCTGTGCTGAACTGAGCCACTTTGGAACCCCTCCAGCAAGAAGCCCACCTCCAGATGATTCCCTTTGACATTAGATGCAAATCATGAGAAAAGAAAATCCCTTTTCTCATAATATACCCAGGCTCTGATGTCTTCTTAGCACCCAAATATGGATTAAACAATGTGCATATCACATATGTGCATAGCTGTGGTAATCCATGCAGCTGAGAACAGCTTGGGGTAAATATGAATGCTATGCTCAGTGTTTAATTTCATTTTATTTTTTAATTTATTACACAGTATGCTAGAGTATTATCTTCCTGGTTTATACTTGATGAATTTAATCTGTACATCAATTCCTGGCAGAAGCAATGTGATTAGGATGGAATGCATCTTTATCTCCTCCCCATACTGCCCTTACACTTAAATACACTTAAACCTCATCGTCACACCTTCCTCCTACATCCAGCTGCTATGAATCAGAGACAAATTCTTCTTCACTGGAATATTTTGAGCACTTCAAGAATGACAGCTAGACAGGGCTCTTGAAGTATGCAACCTTTTAGACATAACACATCCAAGAGTCACCTAGGATGTTGTGGGAATCAGCAGATAATTTTCTCCTTGCCTACAGGTATTTCATTCTGTACGTGTGCCAGGTTCTTTATCCATTTATTTCATGGAGGACAATTTATCTTTTTTACTTACTGATGACTATGCATGGAGTTGATGTAAATATTCCCACAAAAGTTTTATTTTTAACGTAAGTTTTATCTGTCAGATTGAAGAATGTGACTGTTTGGTCATGAAGTATTTATTTAACTTAATAAGAAACTATGAAACTCTTGCACAGTGTTTTTACAATATTGGCTTCTTTATATTACTGCTATGCCTAGACACACACTTATCAGTCCTTGTGAACTAAGTTTTATGCATATGTAATAATCCCTGAAGGACAACTAAGATTCTTTCCTCCAAAGTCTACTTTCTCTGATAATAATGTAGTCACTCAAGACTTCTAAGGGTTTACATAGTTATGTCATATTTCTACCTATTTATTTATTCTTTGTATTTTAGGGAAAGGTCTACAGGGTGTTCAGGGTTTCACTACCAGATTGGACTCGTAGTGATCCGCCTGTTTTTACAGCCTCCCAAGAGCTGGGATCGCAGGATTGCACCACCATGCCCAGTCTCTATATTTCTGTTTATAGTGAGTTTTATGCATAAAACTTGTCATCAAATCCATTGCTAAGATTGACAGATAACAGTAAGTTTGAGTATATGATAGATAATCTATCAACCATTGTTTATCAGCTATTTTTGTTTTGAAAAGAATCTGTAACATATGTACTGTTGTATGTTAACCTGACTCTGTCATTGTTTCTGATTTTTGTTCTTGCTTTTGTTTTTATTGTTCAAAATAAAACAAAATTGATGTCTACATCTGGTCCTCTGAATAGCTACTATAAAGACAACAATATGCAATATATTAATTATCGTAAATGTCCTACTAACCTGTTTTGAAACTTTTTCATTACTATTTTATCATTTTTTCTCATTAGAATGAATAAAAATTATTTAAAAAAATTAAACTAGAAAAAATTAAGTGAGTGTCTTGTATAAATGTATAATGGAAGTGTTTTAAACCACTTCAATATTCTCAGTTGATGGGTTTATACCATTTAGATTTAGTATAATTTTATATGTCTGATTAAGGTTCACTATTTTATTCTTTTTACCTAATTTGATAGCATGCTTTTCTTTTCTTTGTTTTTTTTTTTCTTTTTTATGGTCAGCTCAGCCTACCCTGCAGGCAGGGCTGGCATGGCATGTGGTGCTGGGGATTGAACCGAGGTCCCTGCATGCTTGCCTAAGCAGGTGCTTTAGACCACTGAGCTATCTCACCAGCCCCTAGCAGGCTTTTCTTTTCACCTATTTGTACATCTGTTTTCTGGTTGCTCTTTGGATTGTAACATGTAAATTTGTACTGTCATGTTGTATTTAGGACTAAATTTTTTTCACTGCAATCACCTCATAGAAATCTTACCACACTATGGGTTCTTTCACTCTCTTAACTTCAGGTCAGAGTTCCTTTATATGTTGTATCTATGCAAATTAAAAATGTCATGAGAAAATGTTTCAACTTTTGCTCTCAGATGTCAAATGTATGTGACAGAACTCAAGAGAATAACAGCAGTGCACTAAACTAACTTAAATATTTGTATTTTCTGTGTACTTCCCTCATTTCTGAGGTTTCAAGTTTCACTGGAAAAATCACTATCATTCTGTCTGAAGAACTTTATTACCAGTTCTTTTAAGGCATTTCTTTCAAAAATAAGTTACTTTCCTCTACTGTGAATTCCTCGTATCACAAAGATTTTTTAATGAACATCGGATTCTACACTGATTTTTCTCTAACTTGGACTTACAGTTCTTATGAAGAAATTCGTAGCATTTAATGATTTCTCCCCATCTGCTGGTATCTCTTTTTCTCTGATTATTTTAGAGATTTTTCCCCTTTGTCTTCAGGTTTCAGCAACTTGGCTACAATATGATAAAATTTTTCAATTAGTACACTCATTTAATGTGTCATATATTTCATTTCTTCATTATTTACTAACTTTTTCTGAAGTCACTTGCTAACTGGAATGTGATCTTTCTGGTGATATTTTTGATAGCTGAGAGCAGGGACCAAGACGTTACTTCCTTTCCCACCATGTCAGTAGGCTCCTGTAAGGGAATCTCCCTTTAAAACAGATTGATAAATGCCCTACATAGTGCCTTGGCCAAGGGATGAAATGAATCTTAAAAGGACTAGGAAAGAGCTGCAGAAAACACCCAACATTAAATCAGGCAGCCAAGTATTGATGGTTCAGAGAGATAAGGAAGCTTAAGTGCTACCCAAACTCACACACTTGTAGCACACTCGCTTTAGAGTAGCGCTTTTCTTTTGCTATTAGAAGGTAATTAGTCATTGCTTAGGACATCAAAAGAAACCAAGGCTGTGACAACAGATACAAAACAGACTACACAGTGGCCACTTATGTTGCAATTTGTGGAGTGTATCAGGGCAAACAAAACTCTCTTTAGCTTTTTTCATACACTGCCAGTAGCACTGAAGCATGATAGTCTTGCTCGCATTTTTGTTAAGCTCATCTTGAAAGAGAAAGAAATAGGAATATGTATATATGAATACAGATTAAAATTCAGATTCAGACGTTAGAATTTACTTCTTCAAATTGTATAAATGTAGATGTCAGGGACTGAATCTTCTATTTTCCTCCACATTCTCAGTGTATCCCGGATAGCCTATTTGCTTTGGACTCTTAGGTAACCAAGAATTTCATTTATTACTTTGCATTGACACAGTCATTTTAAATTTTTAGCTCAGAGTCTCTGTAGCACCAAGAACAACATCTTCTTGCATCATTTTAAGCTTATAGTTTACTGATGATATCAATCATATAATTAATCTATTCATTCAATAAATATTTATTGAGCACAAAATATGTATGAGTACCATCCAGGGGATTGAGAACTCAATATTTCAGCTATGTAATGCAATTTGGTTGAACTAAACTTTATTTCAGAACGTATCCATGCACAAAAATTAACATAGGAAAATATGTCAATAAAATGAATAATATCAATCAGAGTATCAAGCAACTATAAACTATATCAATTAGACACTAACAAAATTATGTATTGCAAGACTTTCTTAATTTTCATGGTTGTAAATTATAGAAGTACATAAATTTAAATGACTTAAACTAAAAATTAAAACCCAGATTTACTTCAGATTGTCTCTTTTCAAAAGCATCTCTTATTGAAAGAGTAGCATAATGTTTAGTGCCATGGACTCTGGTTGCAAGACCAGCTCTGTTAGGCATCAATTACGTTGCCCTAAATAGTGCCATATGCTCCATGTGGCTTAGCTTTTCCATGTATAAAATGTGTTTGATGATAATAGCGTCTAGCTCATATCATTATAATCTGTTCTGAAGATTAAAATATATTATACTTTAAATCTTTACAATAAGCTCAAGTACTTTCAAAACTCTCTCTTAAGAACTATTTTTCATCTCTAATCTTCATTTATGAAGAATAAAGACATAGGTAATTGAAAGACATAGGTAAAAGATGAAATTTTCTATTTTTGTTTATACTTAACTCATTCATTTTTAGTAGAAAAATTTAAGTGAAAGGAAATACAAATGAGATTAAAATTTTCTTGGTTAGAAGACAAGGATTATGTAAGTGGCTCAGAATTCTCTCTACACCAGTGTAAATTGGAATTAGTCAATATACACTGAGAAGCAAAGGTGTCTTCAAGTAAAAGATTTTGGGGAATATGAATTATTGGGTTTCATTTCTATTTAGTAACTTCCTAGGACTTGAACATTCATTGATAAGGAGCAATATCAAAGAAGGATTATAGAGTCCTCTGGAAACACTTTTCTCTTAAGAAAAGAAAAATCCAGTATAAACTGAATCAGAGTTTGAAGAGCTCAGTATAGAGTGATGAATCTGAGTATTGTGAGCTCATTGATAGTTCAGCTGAATTCAATCTTGTCCAAGCACAGGAGAGGAAAAAGATACGAGTGGCATATACAGTGAAAAAATACTTAGAATTTGATGTCTAAGTTCACTTACTTGCTCTACTTGTAGAAGTAGAAAGGAATTGTTTTTCTGCTTAAAGAGAGTAGAAGGAGGCGAGATGAGTGGTGGCCACCAGTGGGACATCAGTTGAACAGGGTACGGAGAGATCACCTAGGAGGAGTCATCCACAGTGGCATCCTCCAGCAGAGGTCGCAGGAAGAGGACCCCGGGTGAGCAGTCTATAACAATGCACGTGGCACTTCGCGTGTGGCTGTAAGGTGACTGAAAGTGGCTCGGGCTCATGGATGGTGGTAAAGGAAGTGGAGAAACAATTTTAAAAAGTGATGCAGACACTCGTTTCCAAGGCAGAAGGATCAAGCCCTGTAGCAGTATCACAACAAGATAGTGGACACAGAGGACTAACACAGAGCCAAGAGCTGTTTGTCCTCACGAGGAGCAGGATATGATATTTCACCATGAATGCACCTTGATTTCCAGGATCGTCTCCATGGAAAAAGAACCAATCTGAGTGTTTGTATCTGTGCTTATAGAAGATGCTAAAGTTTTACCTGCACAACTGTCAATAAGGACATAGAATTCATTTTATATCATCCCCATAGACTAGAAATGAAGACAGAGGGGTTCCTGCATATTAGTTAAGAGATAACTGGAAGGATCAAGCCAGGTGTAGCTGAGAGTATACGTGCATGGCACTGGTGCTGAACTTCCAGCTCAGCCTTTGGATAGCCTTCCAATTTCAGAGGAAATTCCATGATACCCACTGTGTTCTCTTCAGCTACTTTTCTTTGATCCCATAACTTGAGGTGATATAGAAGACACAAGAGTGTAGAACTTTCCTCCTGAGGCATGTTTTAGAGTACAAAGGAAAGGAAGAGTGTTCAGTGCTGCCTGCTGCATACAGCATTCTGGGTTAGCTCACTACCATCGGGCCCCAAAAGAGGGTGTCTCTGAGGGAGGGTTTGGGCCTAGTTGACTATCTTAGTTGTCTCAAAAGCTTTGCTAATGGTTTTAAATTTATAAATGACTCATCTTATAAAAACGTCCTTCACAAGTTAAAAAGAACAGGAGGCCTCTGAAAAGAATACCAAATATTTCACAGTTAACCTTTTATTTAAGTTATGCATGCAACTTATTCCAGGTTTAGAAAATTGGTGAAGTATAGAAAATTTAAGGAAGAACTTAAAAACCACCATCAACCAAACTCAGCCACACCTGCATATCCATCTTGGATTATTTCCACTGGCATGCATCATGCTGACGGTGTATTCCACAGAGTTAGCTCTGTTGTCAGTCTCTGAAGAAAAACAAAGCCAATGATAACCAGTGGTCCAGGGAGCTAGGAGCTGAGGAATCTCCTGTTTCCTTTCCCAGGTAAGGATACGGGTCAAGAAGGTCACTGAGGAGCTTGAAAGAACTGTGTTAGTAAGACAAGGGAAAGATGAGAAACTGTTCCGTGTGAGGGAAATGGAGAGTAAAAGGGCAACAAGGGTAGTCCATAAAAGCAGTGGGTCATCCGTAGAACTGGCAACATCAGAAGTTGCTGACTTGAATCCTTTACAGCTCAGCATATTAATATGGCTTTACTTTTTATACCTCATTTTTAAACTTTTCTGCTGGATGGTTAAGACCAAGATAAACAAGACCTATATAATAAGAAATGTAACTTTTGTATATTGGATTATTTTGCTGAATTCACACACCTACAGTATTTAAACGGCAAGGGAATATCGATCTCTGACAAAACTAAACAAAAAAAGGGATACAAATGAAGGACCATTTTGTATCTGTATATACAAAATAGTTAAGATAGATATACAGCTACTTTCTCTTCGTTCAGTGAGAAGATTTGTACTAATAGTGTTTGGACGGGGCATCACGTCTGCATCTTGTACTATGAATAACCACTACGAAGAGAACAATATGCAATATATTAATTATTGAAACTGAACTAGTAATCAGTTTTGAAACTGTCTCATTGTTATTTGCTTCTCAATAAAATTAATTTTTTAAAAAAGGGCAACAACAGGAACAAGAAACGTGATTTACACACACATTTGCCCTCCTGTGAGGTTCATTACTTAATATAAATCTCTGAAGAAGGAACAATGGGCTCAAAATTTGAAAACCTGTACACTGTGGATTCACATTTTCCAGTGGACTTCACTGAAGATTAAGTCTATTTGCCAACTAGGTAAATGCAGTATTCTTAAACTTTTTCAGTTAATTTTTATAAGGGTTTCCAAATTAATTTGTTAAAAAGAGAAATTTGTTGTTTAAATTTGCACTTGTAGTTGGTAGCAGCACTAAAAGTTTTATTATTATTCTCTTTCTACTTTTGTTTATTTATATTAGGACTATTATTCATCTCTATTTCCCAATTTAGTTTTCAGATGTGGAATTTTGATTTTTTTTCCACATCACCTACTTTTAGAAATTAAAAAGAAACACATCTTTTCTTAGGAAAGTAAAACCACATAAAAAAGTAGGAACTTTTACTTCTCTCCATATTATCTATTATCAATACTATTTATTTATTTTTGTTTGTTTGTTTTGGTACTGAGAATGTAATTCAGGACCTTACACTTGCCGCGCAAGTGCTATGCCACTGAACTACATACCTAGTCCTAAATATTTAAACATGAATTATCTTGCACATAATTTTACTTAAACACATGCAAATTGACATAGTTATCTTTCTGTTAATATATTTAGCAATTGTATATACATATATAAAGCATATAAAATCATATTTTATTTTCTCTATTTACTTTTGTATTATAGGGAAGGCTCTGTAAGGTGTCAGGGCCTCACTACTAGATTGGACTCATAGTGATCTGCCTGTTTATAGTCTCCCTGGGATTACAGGCATGCACCACCACACCTAGTCTCAATCACCTCTCAGCACGCCCCAGGGTGGAGCTGCCATTGCAGGTCCAGGGAATCAAAGCCCTGGCCCTTGTGCCTGCTTACAGGTGCTTTAATCCACTGAGCTATTTGGTCAGCCCTTCAAATTTTAATATCTATTACTCTGGATCTTATTTTTTACATTTGGTATCTAAATTTGATGTTTCTTTTTGTGTCTTGATTGATGTGTAATTATTATAAATATAAAACTTTCTGTTACTATTTGCATATTATTTCATGCGAAGCATAAGAAAAGTTAAAATATTTTTTCCTCATGTATAATCATACTATTCATAGTTTATTTTGTTGTTTTGAATCATGGTAAATAAAAGCTAGAAAACCAAGTTCACATATCCATGTGTACTTATAGAACTCCTCGTTTTCAACTTAACTGAATTGAAAGAAACCTACTAAGTTAATGAAGCAAAAACCTGGCTGTTTCAATGAGAATGTGTCCTGAGATAACGTCTGTGTGGACCAGTGAACAGAAGGCACAAGACCAGTTCTGAATGTGGATGACGCTGTCCAATGTGCTGGGAAAATGAGAAGTTGGATTCTGCTAGGCATTTTTGTGTGCTGCCTCTGGGGATACACAAAAGACAACAACTTCTTAAACCTTTGAAGAAGAACTCACATCCCAGACTCACCATGGGCCTTCCAGACATTCAATTGAGGCTATGAAATTGGGCGCTGTTAGTGTAGGACTTTCAGCTTCTCGGAGTCAGCAACTACTGGCTCTCCAGGATGTCAAGCTTGCCTAAGGATAGAAGTCTGTGGGACTATAAGCCTGTGGTCCTGTTAACCAACCTAATAAACTCTATTCCATGATGATCTATGCATGCTCTTGTTTCTGTTTCTCTAGAGAACCTTACATATGCATACACACATGAGCACTCAGACGCATATTCTATATTATGTTACTTTTGTTTTTTAAGAACAGAAAATAAACCAAAAACATTGGATAAAATTTCAAAACAAGATTGTAGGATAGCAACAATGATTAGTACATTGTGTATTGTTATCTTCATTGTATTTGCTCAGATTATAAGATAGAGGCATGAAAAATTGCTCGAAAATTGTAGCCATAAACTTGGCTCATTTGTATGAAAAAAATGGAATCTGAAGAAGACATTAGATACTGGGAGAAAGGAATGAACTTATTCAAAAGGAGCTCCTGGGTTGAGGAGAAGGACAGGAGAAGTAGGGGAAAAAGATATAGCTATGTATGTAAGCAGGATGGTTTGGACAACTGAACTGTGCATTGTTGCTGCTCTATGCAAAGAAGAAATCAATATTTATTTGTTTTGTCTTTTTTTCTCAATTGTTTGTACTTTTTCTCCTCTTAATTTCTTATACACTTTTTCTTTTGTCTTTCTTCTTCCAATTTAGCATGCATATATCTGGTACTATGAATAACTGGCTGGAAGACAACACTATATATTACAACAAATACTGTGAAATTCATATAAATTCTGTATCACTTGTAATTTTTTCTGTTTTAATTCTAATTTGTACTCTAAAATTTAAAATTTAAATTTAAATTTAAGAAAGTGTATATATAGGCATGTCTTTGTTCTTTATCCTATGTTCCCTCAATAAATGGTTCATTTCTCAATAAGTGATGAGAATGCATATAGTCATCAAAGCCTAAGAAGTTTCCAAAAGGAAAAAATGGCAATAAAATATTATTTATAAATATTCAATATCATTAGACATTAGAGAAGGAAAGTAATTTAAAATGAAATGAAATATTTTCAAAGCTTTTATGGAATAACTATTAATAAAATTAAAATATAAAAATGCTGGTTTGGATGGGGAAAAAAGGAAACGCACACACATTTGGAAGGATTATAAATTAATATAAATAGTATACAGGAGACCATGAAGGTGCTTCAAAAAATTGAAATGAGGCCTATCATATGACCTAGCTGTCCATTTCTAGCCATATATACAAAAGAAAATCAACATGCAATAAAGATACCAGTACATTTCCCTGTGACAATATTCACTATAATTAAAATGTATCAATGTAGGTGCTTATAAATAGATGAGTGAACCCAGAAAATGTAGAAAATATGCAAAATTGAATATTGCACAGTAAAAATTTAGTCCTGTCATTTGCAGCAATGTGGATGGATTTGGAAGGCTTTATATTAAGTGAAATATGAGAAGCCAAAAAAATACAGGTAGCATATATTCTCTCTACATAAGGAAGCTTAGAAAATCCATCTGAGATAGACTAATGATTAATAAATGTTGGGAAAGGAGGCAGGTAGGGTAGATAAAAAGAGACTGAATTTGATCAGTGTATGCTACATATATTACATGAATGTGTTGGAATATCATATATATCAGTCAAAAATTAAATTATACTAGAAAGCTGAAAAAGAAATCTGGAAGGGGTATAACTATTTTTGTATACAAACAACAATGTTCTTTGCAGATGTACATAAATCTCAACATTTTATATACTCACCAAATTCCGTTGCACATGAAAACTTTTAGACGACTAACATATTGAATACTTAAGTGTTATGGGTTTTGATTTCTTGCTCTGATCTTGGTATAGACTAGAAATAAAACACTGTTGTCTTTTGAAAAACAATCTAAAAAACATAATGTCAGAAAATGGGACAAAAAGTAATACAGTTTTTTTAGTCTCCAAAGCTCAGATTCTTGCAATATGAAGAAAATAAATGAAGTGTATCTACAGTCAATTCCATCTCCAGTTATTTACTATTTAAATTACAGTGGCAGGCAAGCTTCCAAATTAGAAAAATGCACTCCTAATCATAGAATAAAGGAAGCACAGTATGTTAGAATTTGATTTAAAATAGGCCAAAGGAGTGATATTCTGAGTGATTTGAACTTGAAAATTTTGGAACACTGAATGTGTCTCATTGAAGAAAAAAAATTTTTAGTATTATAAGGTGGATCTAAAGAGAAAGTCACCTTCACAGGAAAGCTGAATCAATCACCATTGAGCATCTCAGTTTACTGCTTTTAATAGAAGTGAGCATTTAGCATCACCTAGTATATTTATCTAAATATGTGTTACCTGAAACTCTGATTCAGCAGGTCTGAAGTGGTACTCAGCACGTGTGCTTTGAAATAGAATATTTTTTTTTTGGTACTAGGGATTAAACTTGGGACCTTACACTTGCCATGCAGGAGTTTATGACACTGAACTATCTCCGCAGCCCACATGATTTGAAAATAAATACTAATGTGAGAAAATTTAAATTAAGAACCAGTCTAAATTGGTTCTTAATTTAAATTGTCTAATTAAGACAATCTAAATTGTCTCAAAGTAAAATGATTATGTTACCTCAATCAAAATCCTGGGACATACTAAAACTACCTATTCCTGGGTCTAATTGGAGATATGAATTCCGATGGCATGTGTGAGGCTTGGGGATGCAGCCTTTAGTAAGGCCCTGTGGACTGGTCCCACTGAAATTTTGGAAACACTGAACTTTCATAAGACAAGAACAATATTAAAGGATTTTAGCTTTATTACTCTCCAATGATTGCAAATGAGTCATGACCATAATGGTAGACAAGTATGAGTACTGGCCAGGATATTTGACAACGTGATGCATTCAGAGTGAAGAAGAAAAGACAAATAGAAAGACTCAAGCTTCTTGAAAATACTGAATTTGGCAGTTGGTGTTTTTCCTGTGTGGTGGTTTTATTATTTGTATTCCAGTGGTCCTAAGATGGGTATCATACCCACATAGCCAATGGGAATTTGGTTGAAGATTCTTTTTGTGACAAGTAAAACCAAAGACATTAACAGCCAATTGGAAGAAGTATCTTAAACGATTTAGGAGGAGGATTAAATCATATGCATGTAGGGTTATTTTATGAAATCCAAAGACATGAAATAACGTCAAGATAGACTCAAAATTAAACAGATATGTAGTGGTAGGAGGTTCCCTAAGGTTTCCTCCTTTCTATTCTGAGCTTTACTTTTATCTTTCTGAAGAATATATTTGTTGTTTCTTCAAGTAAGATGGAGAAGATGGCTCCTGGCTATCCCAAAGTTCACAGGCCTGTCACCTCATATAGCTACCATGACCTATGTAGAAAGACTAGATCAGGAATATGGCAGTTGAGGTCAGTCTTGGTTGGTCTTAGACCAAAATAATTGAGTTTGAATTCTGAATTAGGGATTGGAGTAGTGCATCAGCCAATTGCAAAATAGTACAGTCTACTCAAACTCTTTTTCCTCCTCTCCTCCTCTACTTTCTTTTTCTGGTAACACCAAATACAACTTTGCAAAAACCAAGCACAAATAGACACATGCACGCAAACTAGATTACAACCCAAGCAGTATAAATGTGGCCTTGTCCTTTAAAAATGTCTTCTTTGAAAAGATTCACAAATCTTCCTTGACATGTGCCTAGTAGTAAAGATTGGATAGCAGATAGTGGCATCAGGGCCTTTAATTATTTTTTTAAGCTTCATTATGTATAATATTGAGTGACATTAGCCTAGCAAACTCTATTTTGGTGACCAGAGTTATTAAAATTCACTAAATACACTTTTTAAAAAATGTATTCAGTATAGGGTCTACAAAGCCTACAGGGTCTCACTATACAGAATGGACTTGTAGTGATTTTCCTGCTTTCAGCCTCCCAAGCACTATCTCTGCTCCCCGTGGGTGTGGCTGGCACGTCATGTGGGGGATTGGCCCCTGGAAGCTGTGCTTTTCCTAAGCAGGTGCTTTTGTCTCCTGAGCTATCTGGCCAGCCCTTAAAATTCAATGAATACTCTTGATTCTACCTCACAATTTAGTCAGAGAACCACTTACTTTCTCCTCTTCACATGCTATCTTGGCTGTTTTCTTGCATCACTTCTACATCTATGAGCCCCATTTGTTCTTCTGAATTGGTGGAAAGAAATAGCTTCTGTCAAAGTGTTCCTTGGAGAAGGCTCCGTGCTCTGATAAAAGAATATCTGTGCTGATATTACCGTATTTCCTTCTTAGGTATCTGGGTCTAAAATAGATTAAATGTGTCTGAAAGTATAGAGCACAGTCTGCCTGTGACTAGTGAAGGAACCTCACAATGATGAAATTCTCCTGGCCCGAATCTACTCATGAACTTCACAAGGGCACAAAGAGATGACACATGACATTCAGTATAAGGAGTTTTCTCTGGTTCACTGCTCAATACATCATGTTAAACAGAGATGCCAAGTGTTTTCTGATCAATTGTTAGCAATAACAGGAAAATCAACAAAAATCACATTAGTTTATTTGCAGTCTATCACATGGAATTCTGGTTTAGAATTCTGTTTATAGGATAAAGTATATATATATATATATATATATATATATATATATATATATATATTCATTTATATATTGGCTTTTTAAATAGTTTTTGAGACTTTATAAGGTAGAACTTGCCTTAGACTCTAAAATCATGAATGTATGATTATTACTTCTGGTTTTCTATTGTAGAAAATTAATATAGCAGTGGTCCACAAGTGCCAAACAAGTTTATTTTCCTCACTAAAATTCTTAATTACTTATGCTCTTTTTGGAAAATCCAGCCTGCATCTGCATATGCAAAACCGAAAGGAAAGCAGGTTAATTCCTTCCACACATGTACTTATTATATTTTTGAGGAACCATCAGAGGAAATTTTCATGTGATTTGTGCATTCTGTATCTAGCCAACTCATCTTTATCTCACCCCAAAGATACTTCTCCTTTCTCTTCTTCTCTATTTTAAACATTAATCTCTACCTCTGAATTAATAAGGTCCCTTTAATTAACATCTCAAGGAGATGCTAGACTGGTTGCTCCTTGTTCTATGCTTATTAATCTCATCTTTTAAGAAATACAATGCTTCACTTGAATAATACAAGTCCTCTGTATTCACTTGTGCTTCACTCTTGGTCACCAGTGTGGTGCTATTGAGAAATGGGAGACCCTTAGGAAATGGAAAGGAGAAAGAAATCTTTAGGGGAATCACTCAGAGGAGCATTCTGAGGCACTTAAGCACTTCTTTTTCTTCTATTTTGTTTTGGGGCTACAATTAAGAAGTTTTGCTCCAATACACACTCCTGCTATGATATTTATGATGTCCCTGTGCCAAGGCAGTAGAGAAAACTAATAATCATCTGGAAGCTCCAAAATCTCCCCACCAAAGTAAGCCTTTCCTCTTCATATGTTGGTCATCTTGAATATTCACTTGTTATAGTTCTTTAAAGGAAATTATCACATAAAATTGATATTAAGCTGTTGAGGTTCTTGAGTATAGCTATGCCTGAAAAAATGTGGAAGAGCATTCAGAATTGGTTTACTAAAGCATCTGGAGAAATTTTGAGGAACAGGTTAGAGATATTCTAGCATGATTATGTGGAGTTGGTGGGCATGTCTAGGGAGGGTTCAGAAGACTGGAGTAATACAGGAGAAAGAAACTGAAAATCTGATAGATAGCTGGCATGAGCTCTTGTTCTCTAAAATGGAATGAATTTTAGAGAACAGAGGTAAAGAGAATATATTTATTGGGGAAGAGGAAGCTTCTGTCCAAGAGAGACACACAAGGGAACTTAAGTGTGTTGCCAAGGAACCTGCCTTTCCAATGGAACTTTATAGAGCACATCCATGACACAAGGTGGATCCAAGGTTGGAAATGTGGGAAATCACAGGGTGGACATGAGATGTGAAAAACCATGATCAACTAATAAGATCATAAGCACAATTAGTCAGATAAAACTGATTAAATCAGGATCAAATTGGGAAGCGAGTCACCTAGCAAATGGGCATAAATGCAGAACAGGGCCTTTTCATGTAGAGGGTTGGCTTAGTGACACTTCTTGGCTTTTTCAACATGATGATACCTATTTATAATTTTAATCCCTATGTCCATACCTAGGGAGGAGTGTGGGTGTATTTGTTTCTTCTTTTGTTGAGAAGTCTGGCCCACAGCAGGAGTGCCTCTCCCTCTCACAGTTGCAAGGTATCTTGTCTTCCATACTGGGTCCTTTGAGGGCCCAGCCTTGTCTGACTGCTTATCATATTTCTCTCTAACTCAGATAACTGCAATTGAAAACTGATAGAAATGTGGAGGGTTAAGGTTATCTTCATGAGATTTCAGATGGAAATCAAGACTCAAAGTGCAAATAGAGTAAGAATACAGAAAATACAAAGTATATTTGAAAATTTGAGCTGCTAATATCAAAGGGCATGAGGGAGGCAACAGGCTAAGTACAGGGCGGGTGGTGCCAGTGCTTAGTTGGGTCAGATGTAGAGGAGTGAGAGATGTCTGTCTGCTTGTTGGAGACTCAAGAGATCCAGTCAAGGGCTTGGAGCCCACACAAACATCCCATGCAAGTCCATATCAGGTGGTCAGCAGATGCGTGTTGGGAAATTGAAGGATCAATGCAGAAAGGGTCCAAAGACCAGTGCTGGAAGCCTAAGTGTCTGTAGGAAAAGGCAGAAGAGTCTGTGGCACAATGCTGAGGGATCTGCACTATTAGAAGCAGAAAATGACTTCCAAGATGAAGACTAGGGTTGAGGCTCCCCCACAGAAAGAAAATAGCCAAAAATTTTTTGACCAAAAATTGCCAGAATTTCTCCCAAATAAGCAGTTGCAGTGAAGCTTTTCCAAAGAAGATAATATGAAAATCTTCTCACCTGTTATTTGTTTTAAATCATTCCAACAAATATCCTTACTGCAGTACATCTGCAACAGCAAGCAGAATTGCTGAAACAACATCCAGGATTTGGAGGCAGAGGCATGTATGATGAGGGGCACTGGTCAGGATCATTCCCAGAATATCAGGCCCTGATCTCTGGGGCCATAGGGCTTTTATATGATACATAGCCAGGAGATACCAAGGTACAAAGCTGAGATAGAAAGCCTGGCAGTTGGATGGAGACCACGTCAAAGTGGCTCTGAGCAGGGTTCAATATTAACCAACTGTCTTTTCACGTTTACATGTGAGTTTGCCGGAGGCTTCAGCCCTTCTTTGGAGATGGGCCGCAGACTCATAGTAAGTTAACCTCTGTCCCTACTGAGGCCTGTATTGTCCTGTGAAGTTAGGAATCCTCCAAGACAAGGCCACCACTAAGGACACCTGGTTCTAACCTCAATTACTAGATAAAAAAAAATGTAGTTGTAGGCATCTCACTGGTGAAAGCCTTCTTGAAGATCACAAAGTTCTCCCAAATTAACATAATATATTACTTGGAGAAGTCTTTGAATGGACTCCCAAGTCCTGCCCCTCTCAAATTCCTGCATCTTCTTCAGTATTCCCCTCTTTGTTTGATACCGTAATGAATACACAAGGTGCCTAAACAAGTTCTTTTTTTCTAAAACCCCAGAAAATCTCTGTGATCCTCCTGGAGCCCTAAAATTATTTTATTTGTCTCATTTATTTAAGCCCTCTCCTTCCATTGGTTTGGGAGATTGTGGACTGGATCAACCCACAGTAACTAAGGGATATTAGTCATGTGATAGCAGTTCCTCTGATTAGCTATCAGGGTGAGAACCTCAGCTACAAGGGTGCTTCATGACCATCAGTTCGTGAAGCTCAGCCCAGTGCTACAATCAGGCATCCTGCATGTTCAGCTATGCTCTTGTGGTCACAGAGGTCAAGAAAGTAACTACAAAGCCATGAAGCAGTTATAGAGCTAAGCAACTTCTAAAGAACAAAGTTTCAAACAGGAGATGTTCTCTTGAACAGCTTTTCTTTGCAGGTCTTTCATTCCCAGAATGAGGTTGACTCAAGTCAGCCAGACATTCCCACACAAGTTGACAGTCAACTAACCAATACACTGTCAACGCCCTTGGGAGCCCACAGTCCTACAGCAAGTGCAAGTACCACAGGTATCAGAAAGGGAGCTATAGGGTTTAATGTTTCCTAGTTAGCCTTCAGTGTTGCTTGGGCTGATTCCCCTCTGTGTTGTTCTGTTCCTTCCCTTCAGAATGAAAATGTATACCTTGCCCTTATCATGACATCTTGGAAATGTGCAACCACCTAATTATGTTAAGAGGCATGTTTGAGATTGTTTTAAGTCTCAGAGGAGATTTTGGACTTGCAATTTTTTTCATTCTCTTTCTTTTACTTTCTCTTTTTTTCTTTCTTCTGCCATATCTTCCTTCCTTTTTCAATTTTTATTTTTTGTCTTTTTTGAGGTAGTCTCACTTTGCAGTTAAGGCTGAACTTCAGCTCACTTTGTAGCCCAGGATAGTCTTGAACTCTCAGTGATCCTCCTGCTTTAGCCGCTTGAGAATGCGATTACATGTGTGCCTCACTGTGACCAGTCATTTTATTTTATTTTTTTTAAAAAAATGTATTTATTGGGGCCGGGGAGATGGCTCAGTGGAATAAGCACTTCCCTGGCAAGTGCAATGGCCTGAGTTCAATCCCTGGTTCCGCCAAAAAAAAAAAAAAAAAAAAAAAGAGTTAAAAAATTGTATTTATTACAGAGTTTCCAGAGTCTTACTATGTAGATTGGACTCCTAGTGATTCTCCTGTTTTTGGCCTCCCAAGCACTGGGATTACATGAGTGCACCACCACACCCAGTCTCTTTCGGGGGTGGGGCTGTCATGGCATTGAACTCCATGCCTCTGTGCTCTGCCTTAGCAGGAACTTTAGCCCACTGAGCTATCTGGCCAGCTGCTTGACCAGCTTTTTAAAAAAGTATTAGTCTGATGTAGGGTTATACCAAACCTATGTAGATCTGGTCAAGTTCAGATTTATAATCTTCAAGCCTAGCTCCAGACTTCTGGGATTACAGATGTCACCACCACACTCCCTTGAACTTGGATTTTTGAGCAATGCTGGAAGAGTCAAAGCCTTTTGGAGACTCATGAGGATGGTATAAATGCAACTTATTTCACATTGTTAATGAGTATGAATTTAGTGGGACTAGGAAAAATTCCTATAGGTGGATTTTGGGTTTGTCACCAAGGGATAACTATTGACAGATGGTAGAAACTTTAGAAGTAGGGTGTGATGGAGGACTTTGGTTTAGTGTGGAGATACTTGCAAAGTAAAGCATGACACTGCAGCAGAACTCTCCCTGTCTCTGTCTCTCTCTATTTCTGTCTCTGTCTCTCTTTCTGTGTCTCTCTGTCTTTCTTTCTCTCTGTCTCTTTCTCTCTTTCTCTGCCTCTAATCCCCATCTTTCTGTACATGGGACGAGTATCTTTCTATACCACTCGTTCTTGCCATCATATATTACCTAACCAGAGCCCTGAAACAAGGGGACTAACCAACCATGGACTAGAACCTTCATTCCAACCAACGACCCCAAATAAAACTTTCCCTGCCTAAGGTGACTGCCTCAGGTATCTGTTTAGAGTACAATAATGTGACACCAATGCTAGGCACACTGAAGCAAATGAATTGATCCCTACTGCGGTGGACCTAGCAAT
>NW_004524737.1:2572797-2592825 GCF_000260255.1 Octodon degus | reverse complement strand
TTTTCCACCACCCTGACTTCCTCCAACTCCTCCTTTTTCTCATCTTCTTCCTTATTTGACTTTACATCTGATCCTTGAGCAAAAGAGTGATATGTGGACTCTGACTGAACGTGACAGCTAAGGTATAGCAACCTATCATGGTTTATATTGTTTCCACAATTAAAAGGAGCACAACTTACCCCAGTGAGGTGGAAGTGACTTTTAGTCATATTCTTAGCACAAACCAGATTATCATAAAAACACACTCTAGTAGGATGTTGTTTATTTGAGAGAGATTCTGTAAATTTTAGTTGAACATACCTTTTGAGTTGGACTTGAAAGAAACCAGGTTGTCCAGCAGAAATATTATCATGGAATCATCTACAGAACTACTTAGAAATGTTCAATCAAAATATGAACTGTCATCAAAACCCAAGTGTCTCTACTTAGCATTTATTTTATAAATGACAGAACACTTCATTTAAACTGATACTGAAATCATGTAACAGTGCTTCTATATTTAAACTAATGCTTGAAAGTACTATGGATGGCTTCAAGTAAAAGACATAGGCTATGGCACCAGGAAATGACTGGGACTCATTTAAAAAAAATACTTACTTCTACAATGCCTACCAAAACCACACAAACATCTTACTCCGTCTTTTGTAAAATAAATTGTTGGATCAGTATTAATTCATTTGCCCCTCTACAAACTCACATGTGATAAGAAAGCTGCAGATTTTCAGGAATGAAAGCTTCATTTCATATTAAATTCAAATCACACAAATGGAGATGTGTGTGTCCCTGTGTGCATGCATGTGTGTGTGTCTGCATGTGTGTGTGTGTGTGTGCGCGCGCGCGCGTGCACGCGCGCATATATGTGAGGTCAGTACAGGTTAAGGTTCTCTAATCTGGAAATTCTAAATTCAAACCCCCTTTAATCCCAAAGGATTCAAACAAAGACTGTATAATGTATATCCATTATAATTAAAGTTTCAATATTTAAAAGCTACTAAGGGATGGAATATAATTATCACTGTGCAAGTGCTGAATCTTTTAGTGTATATATTCAAGATTTTATTATGTTTCTTTTTATTCATTTTAATGACAAAAAAGATAAAATAGAAATGAAACAGTTTCAAAACAGGTTAGTAGGATGTTTACAGTAATTAATACATTGTATAATGTTGTCTTCATGGTAGTTATTCAGAGGACAAGATGTAGACATGATGTCCTTTTATATTTTTGTATTTTAGGGAAGGGTCCACAGGGTATTCAGGGTCACACTGCTAGATCAGATTCATACTGATTCGCCTGTTCACAGCCTCCAAGGGCTGGGATTACAGGTATGTGCCAACATGTCCAGTCTCAATTGCTGTCTCAGCATGCCCCTGGGGTGGGGCCAGCATGGCAGGCCCTGGGATTGAAACCCGCAGCCCCTGCACCTACTTGAAGGCACTTTAATCTGCTGAGCTAGTTAGCCATCCCCCACACATGATATCTTGCCCAAACAATATTAGTACAAATTTTTTTCTCAGTGAACTAAGAGAAAGTAGCTATAAATCTATCCTAACTCTCTTGTGTGTAAATATATATATTTTTTCCTTCCACCCCTTTTTTTCACAATAAAACTGTCCTTTATTTACGCTTTTGTGACGTTAGTAACACATGACACTAGGTTGCCTAGAAACTGATAGCTAACCTTAACTAGACAGGATGTTCGTCTCAGGAGTGAAGTAGCTGGTTTGCTTTAGGCACTGGGTCAAGTCCCAGCTACATATATTTGACCAATTTCTTAGCTTCATGGCTCCCAACATATCCCCCTTTTTCATTTTATTTTTTCAGAAATGAGTGTTCCACTGCAGTTAGAGAAGCTGTATTTGGAGAAGTCTTTAAAGGACCTTTTCAGGGCCAGTGAAATAGCTCAACAGATTAAAGCACCTGCAAGCAGGTGCAGGGACTGGGGGTTTAATCCCTCAGCCTGCCATGTCAGTCCCACATCCAGGACACACTGAGACAGCGATTGAGACTGGCCTTTGTGGCACACACCTCTAATCCCAGCTTTTGGGAGGCTGTAAACAGGCAGATCACTACAAGTCCAATCTAGTAGTGAGACCCTGAACATCCTGAAGACAATTCTCTAAAATAAAAAAAAATTAAAAAAATAAAGGACTTATCCATGCTTGAAACTAGTGTAAAGATTGTAGGTACTTGAATTCAGTAAAATAACCCGATATAGTCCAAATGTCCATAGTCGTAGTGAGTTTTCAGCACAACTGGCAATTGTAAGAAGTTGTTGACTTGAGCTTTTTATAGCTCAGAATATTATATTATGGTTTTACTTTTTATACCTCATGGTTACATTTTTCTGCTCGATGGTTAAGACCAAGTTAAAGCAAGACCTATATAACTAAAAATGTAACTTTTGTATCTAACAAAGTCTGTCAAATCCCCTCAGAATTTATGCTGGAACCGAGTAGAGCACCTTGTAGATCTTTTGTCAGTGTCAGCCATCTGGATGAGTCACAGCCATTGCTTGACCAATTTGCTCTCTGCAAAAGTCTGAGAGAATGTTTTCTCTCTAGGTGCCTGTCCTTAGGCACACTCTACATTGTTGATCACTTTCCTCTGTGGCCCCATAATCTCCTTGATGGCAAGATTTTGAAGATACAAACTAAGTTGGATTTCAATTTTTCTTCTTGAATTTATGTTTCAAAAAGATAACTTAAGGAAGTCATACTTAGGAAAGCATTTCCAAAACAAAGGAAGTGGAATCTAATGAGTAATATGAATAGAAAGAGAAAGCAAATTTTGAGGCAAACCGAAGAGAAACATTTTAAAGGTAGCTCTGGAAGGAGCACAAAGTGAAATTTCTTTTCAAGCCAAGCTTCTGTGTAGATAAGAGAAAAAGATAGGACAATTTTAATAAGGCCCTGACAATTTTCAGTGGACCCTAAAGAACTGGAGTCAGCTCCAGTGTCAACAGCAGTGCAGAGCACTTAGGGGTGCCAGAGGAGGAGGGCTGTCAACACAAAACACACCCAGGATAGCGATTGAGTTGTTCTGTATTCCAAGTGCCTTCACACTCTATTCATTTCACAAAATAAGTGTTATCTATGCTTTATACATGAAAAATTAGACAAATGAAAAATTTTAAGATTTTATTTGAATACTGAGACACATCGACAGGCAAATAAACATGAAAGTGCAACGACATGCAAGACTTGGTCTTAAGAAAAGCATAATTTTTAAAAAATATATTAAACCTACTTGGTAGCTTTGTTTTAGTTTAGAATGCATCTGTTCCTTGAGTTGGTGTTTAGAGTTTAGTTGAAGAACACAGAATGATTTGATATAAATCTCCCTTTATTATTGTTGTTTAAGAGCAGAGACTGAGTCTTAGGGCATGAAATAAGTAATTATAATATCCAATAACTGAAATAATTTTAAAATAGTGCCAATGCATTCAGTTTTATCTTTAAACACTTTTTAAACCTTCTGTAGGACTTAAAAAGACAAAAGACTGAGATTACCCCTCATATATATGCATTGCACTTTTATACACTCACAAAACTGGAGAAATGGTGGCTTAAGTAAAAATGGTGAATGCACTAATGAGCACAGATAGTCATTTTTATGTCCAGTATTATTCTGAGAGAGTTTTATATGTGAAATTGCTCAAGATTCAAGAGAACCCCATTAATAGAAAGGAACTGTGAGTACTCCAGTTTACAAGATCGATGATTTAAGATATAAAGAATCAAATGTCTTGTGGAAGGTCTTACTGCCAACAGCTAAGTTTTCTTCAACCTAGGCCACCTCACAGCAGAACCAGTGCCTATAACTATTATGTTATGATCTATAGCTTAGCTAAATACATACTAATCTTTGCCTCCACAAAATCCTCCACGGAAATGAATTTTTACATTAAAATTCTGCTTATATTACTGTAGTATTTAGATTAGAAATAAAATAAGCTGATTCTTAAACATGAGACATAATAAAATATGATGCAAAGAGTACCATAAATGGCCTAGAAGGAAAATTGTACTTCTAATCATTATTTTACATTCTTGTCCTTCTAGAAAAGACCAAATTATTCTCTGATCTGTGATTTCACATCATTTATGTATCTCTATTCATTTATATGCTTAAAGCTCAGTAATCATCTAAGTAAGAAATATTTTTTGAATAACTCCTATTTTGAAGTTACAACCCTGTATCTAGATATAACAATATTCTAGAACAGAGAAAAGTAAATCAAAATATAATAAAACCTGCAAAAATATTTATTATAATTACAGAAATGTAAAATGCTATTTTTTCTCAAGATTAAAAGCAGAAAATGTAAGTAAACATGAAACATGGCCATCTGGTTTTATTCTTGAAACAGAATAAACCACATAGCTAATCAAGAAAAGAGAATGAGAAAGTTTCCTGAACTTTGGAAGGTTTAATAGAAAAATGGTGACAGTAACCTACATCTCATGGTTAACTCAATCTCTTACAAAAAGCGTGCTGAAATATTTTTTTTAAAAAAAATGCTTTTTAAACCTGACTGGTACTTGAAGAGATTGATAGAAGTTGAATGATGAAAAATCATATCTATAATCAAATCAGCCAATGATAACCATCCACACACGCAGTCTAAGTTAGCAATTGATGAATCATAAATGTCAATATAATTCTGAGTTTTACACGTCAGTTTTAGGCTACAACAGAAAGTTTTTGGAGAAGTGTGTCACTTCCATTATTATTTTTACGTGGCCTTACTTCACAGAAAAACATCCTATTGCTTTGATTTATCAGATAGCTACATTCATATATCTTTCTGGTTATTTAAATTGCTTGATAAAGAACACAACATTATTTAGCCAAGATCTATGAGATGGGAGCCAGACCTCTTCAGATAGAAAAGAGTACAGAGGAAATCAAGCAGTAGCATTCCATAGAGCCAGTACTGTCAGCAGTACCTGACAGCTTTCTATCACACACACACATTTGTAGCTTCATGAAATATATTTGACATAATTTGAGTAGATTTTATATACTACTGATGACCAACTTTTTGTTTTCCTAGCACTGGGAGTGTTGTAGGACAAGGATTTTCAATGTGAGAAAAATCTCTGGCAAATTGGGTTAGGTTGTTACTTTCTGAGCAACACATTGGTTAGTTCACCAAAACTGTGTGTCAGAAAAGCCTGAACATCAACTGTTATCACCATGGGTCAGGGGCATAAGACTTGAATCCTTCTGTAGTCAACAGGCATGATTTCCTTTCCACTTTCTCAAGAGAGTTCAAGATTTATGATCAGTACAGCATTTGGCAGGAAAGAAAGAGCTCTAGTGTATGGATGGAATTGTTCAGTGAAATGAGTGTAGCTAAGAGGGGGGTGTCGATGGTCAGTCACTGCTTGACAGTGATCATCCCCATAAATCTCCATGACTAGTGTCTTTTTGGAAACTATTTCCAGATAAAGTGACAATAAACAACAGGATGTTGGAATTTGGAACTATGACTCCATAAGCTACAAACATTTCTTAAAACCCCTCTCTATAGCTAACCAAATCTGAAAACTATCCAAAAGAATCTTACTTTTGCTACGTATCCGCATAAACGCTTCCAAGGTAATTATGGAGTGACAGTGAATATCAAATTAAAAAAACAATTTCTCAAACTTTAACAAATTGTCCCTTTTGAAAGTCAGTGAGGTTTTAACCACTGTGGAGTTCAACACCCAATTCAAAATGTTGATACCAATATCATCAGCATAATCCAAGAGGCTCATATCCAAATTTTCAAAAGCATCTTGTGAAAACCCCTGGTAAAGAACTAGGCACCAAGTGCAGTCAGGAGATAGGTCTGCCTCTTAAAAACTGTGCTTTTTGGCTAGTGATTACATTAAAATGCTTCCCATGATGTTCAAGGTCAATGCTCATGTTTCAAAGAAGGTGGGAGTAGAGCTCAATGTCTCCATGGTATCTTAGGGAAAACAGGTTCTTATTAGATTTTACAGGCAAGCTGAATAAGAGTTGCGCTATTACTCCACTTTCTTTTAACAGCAGAGAGTACTTCTTCCATGACGTAGTTGTGAGGAGGAGATAGCAGCATTCTTAGATTGAGACTCAGAAATAAGGTCATACTGAAGGTCGCTTGCTCCTGTGTAGTGAACTAGAAGTCATGTCATCAGAGAGCACAAATGTGTCGTTTGTTATATAATATATAATCATAGCAATCTTGTCTGTAAACAACTTTGATTCCAATTCAGAGTGATTACTATTAATACGCTTCAACATAACAGCACTTATTATAAAACTAAGTGGGTTTTTATGAGGAGTATTGGACAGACTTTTGCTATGTTCGAAAAGACCACATGGCAATCTGCTTCCTGCTAGCCAGCTGTCCCCATAAAAAGCTTTGCTTTCATAAGAAACACCCTTGTCGACAGGCTGAATGACCCACTTGTGTCTGGGCAGAAATGCATTCATTCTAGAGCTGACACATTGCGAGGAGGCAAGAAAAAAATCTCCTGCTCGTTTGAACCCATGCTTTGCAAATAAAAATAACATAAAATTCTGACTCTTTTATTTACATTTGGAGTATGTAAGCATCATTACAACAAAACACAAGCCAAAGGATAGATGTAAACATTGTATTGTAAATTTTATGTCGTAATTTCCAAATATCTAATGTACTTCTCTGTGGAACTTACATAGGAAGAGTTTTGCTTTTGCTAGTTGCTTTTTCAAAAAAAATAATAATAACAAGCCAAATTCCAAGGAATCTTTTTCCATTGTTGTAGATTGATTCTCTTTCACTCAAGGTAAATTAACCTTAAATGATGACAAATGGAGAAAAAGAAAGTGCTAGTCAGCCTTTTATTCAAAGAGAACAGGAAGCACACGCTTCAGAAAAAGACAGATGTGGCTACGGAGTCGCAGTCAGAATTCTGTGCTCTTCTGGAGCATTTGTGCAGACTGCCTTTGAAAATTGAGCGAAGTATTCCATGCAGAGGGCGATGAGTACGCTGCTTGATAAAGGTGTTACTATCAGAGCGCGTGTGTGAAGCACAGCCATGTTATAGCCCGTTAGCCCGTTGCTCTTTACGGACTTTGATTTTACGCATCAGTTACTTGCTCTTTGTAAGCAAACAATATTACTTTAGTTCAAGTAGAGGAGCTAGATGTTAAAGATCATCCTAAAGATCTAAATGAAGAAACACAATACGGGATGTTTCGGTAGGACGACGGGGAAAGATATTGACCCGGCTTCAAACAGCAAGCGCATAGGAAATTAGGAATTGAGAGTTTATATATGACTTAATTAGTTTATGCTACTTCATAGAATTGATAATGAGTTTTGATTATGTTGATAATTATAGTTAATTTGAGCCTCATAAGCTGCCTAGCATAGTACCAGGTTTGATATATATTTGTCCCATTTTGGTAACACATAGTTAAGTAATAAAAGAAGCCTCATTTTCCTCCTTGACTATTTTTTTTCTTTTATGTATTTTAGTACAGGGTCTACAGAGTCTCACTACACAGATCATACTTGTAGTGATAATCCCTGTTCTTCAGCCTCCCAAGCACTGGGATTACAGGTCTCAATGGCCGTCTCAGTGTGCCCTGGGGGCTGGCCCAGCAAGGCAGGCCAGGATCGAACCCTGGCCCGTGAGTGCCTAAACTGGCACTCTAATCTTGAGCCCTCTAGCCGGCCCCTCCTTGACTATTGAAATGGGATGTCTATACAGACTTCTTAGGCATATGTCAAGCAAGTAAATGTCTATATTTTTTAACAGTGCCTGTACACTTGCATCCAGTTTGACAAAAATATGTTCATAGCATTTGTCCTTAAATTATAGTTTTGGATTGTTATTTTCTGTTTTGTGGGGTTTGGTTTGATTTTTAGTTTTGCAATTTGAAGTTCTCTTCCTTAAATGTTGACCCTTTGGAACACAGGAACCAAAACTTGTATTTTAGCATCAGATTCTTTTACTTTTTGTAATAACATGTTTGTTGGGTGAATAGTAGAACCATTACACCTGACTGGCTCTTGATGTAACATGTAGATAATTTCATATCTTGTGGCACTCCTCCAAATAAATTATAGAAGCTTAAAAATCTAAAAGCCAATGTAATAAAATACATTTTTAGACAAAAGGTTGAAGGTGGTCCTAGAATATGGCTTCAATCAAGTGGATAGAAAAAAAAAAAAAAAAAAAAGGTTATACAGTAATCTTTATGGAATGCTAAAGGAGAGAGTCCAGAAAAAGATAAACAAATGCCTTTGAGCTGGGAGATGCTAGAAAGGGTTTTACTTCTCTCCCTTTTGGGTAGAGAACAGGCAAGGAAAATCGTCAGCATATTTTTTTTTTCATCGAGTGAAAGGAGGCAAGATAACGGAGTGAGAGAAATGACGCCCAGGTCTGAGTGCAGATAAGCCCGCGCAGTGCTCTTGCCAGCATCTAGCGTTTCCCATCAGGTTTCTCAGGAAACTGTGCTCTGTGACACCACAGCGCTCCCCGCAGGCCGGGCCAGCGCGGCATGCCGGGGACTGAACCCCGGCCGCTGCGCTCTGCCAAAGCAGGCGCTTTAGCCCACTGAGCTATCAGGTCAGCCACAGATGGCTGTTCTTATGGGCTTTACTTTCCCTCCCCTTTTACTATCCAAATCCTCCCTAATTTTTATATGCTTGTCTTTCAATCAGAAAACTCAAAAAATTCTTCAATTTTGATAAAAAGCAATAAATTACTTCTTAATTTACTAGATTTAGTGAATTATAACATTGCATTTAAAATCGCATTATTAAAAATTCCATTGCATTGTTAAAAATTGATGTTCAGATCCATTGTCCTTTTCATTGTCATTACTCTGATATTACTCCATCCTTTCATATTGATATTACACAGGCTTACTCTCGGATACACTCCCTGAACAATATTAGGTATCTTGCCTGAATATGAGGAAGAAATACTTACCTACCTAAGATATCAGTCATTCTGGGGGGTGTGTGTGTGTGTGTGTGTGTGTGTGTGTGTGTGAATACAGTAGTTGGCAAAGATGTTTTTATTGCCAAAGTCAAAACAGTTGTGAATCTGAGTTAGTGTTAGCGTCCTCAAACAAGAATAAATTCCTGAGACTTGGGAGATAGCTCAGTGGAATAAGTGCTTACCTGGCAAGTGCAAGGACCTGAGTTTAACTCCTGATAACAACAACAACAGAAAAAGAATAAATTCTTGAAGATTGCTTCTTTCAACTTTGGGAGGCATTTGGTATTAGTAAATGGACTTTTAACAAAGATTTTTTTAGTATATAAATAAGAGAGCCCTTTCTTTTTAAAATAATTTTATTGAGAAACAAATAGCAATGAGTCAGTTTCAAAACCAATTACTAGTACAGTTTCAGTAATTAATACATTGCGTATTGTTGTCTTAGTGGTTATTCATCAAACAAGATGCAGGCATGATATCCTGTCCACAAACACTATTAGAACAAATCTCTCTATTCATTGAATTAAGAGAATGCAGCAGTATATCTATCCTAACTATTTTGAATATACAGATACAAACTGGTCCTTTCTTTGTATCCTTCTTTTTTGGTTCGTTTTGTCAGAGAAGGGCATTCCATTGTCATTTAAATATTGTAGGTTCATGAATTCAGCAAAATATTACAATATAGTCCAGTAGTCCATAATAGTAGTGGGTTATTCATAAGACTGGCAATGTCAGAAGTTGTTGACTTGAGCCTTTTACACCTCAGCATATTAATATAGCTTTACTTTTTATACTTTTCTGCTGTATGGTTAAGACCAAGATAAAGCAAGATGTATATGACAAGAAATGTAACTTTTTTATCTGATAAGTTCAGTCAAATCCCCTCAGGATTTATCCTAAAGCCCTTTACCACAGTTTGTAGATGCTTTGTCAGTGTCAGCCATGTGGATGACTCATGGCCATTGCTCAACCAATTTGCTCTCTGTGAAAGCCTGAGAGAATGTTTTCTTTCCATGTGACTAAGAGAGCCCTTTCTTCCTATTAGCTTTATTTGGGGATGCAAGGCTGCACCATTTTTGTAAATGTTATGAAATTATACATTTGAATTAAATTCCATCACTAATAATCATATTAATATGATATAATATAAATATAAGTACTTCTAAAGCATTCTGTTATAACCCAGACACTTACCTTTCTGTAGGAAAATGCTAACATTCATCAGATTTATTTTTTCAAAGCAAGTGCCTTTGCCTAAGTTCATCATAGTGGTTTACAATGCCCAAACATTTCTCTTACAGTTGCTAACAAGTGTCACAAACTATATTCAACCACTATTTTTATCTTTACAAACAATGCCAGGAAATTGGCATACATTATTTCCAATTAACTTTTGCATTTTTCCATGTGACTATTGTTTAATATTTTAGCTCCTTCTCTCAAAGCCCAACAGAATTGTTCATTGTTATTTTTACATCATTTACTGTTAATCATTACTTAGAGTAATCTGCATGACTCCCAATCTATTTATGAACATTATCTCTCTGCTTCACTCTGCCAACTTTACTGCTGTGGAGAACTTCTTGTTGTTCACAATTCCTAGAGAATATCAGGGTGGTAAATCTTAGTTTCTACCAACTTCTTAAAATTTTACTTGCATAATTTGGAGTACTAAAGAACTTCTGAATATGCTTTATCACAGGTTGGACATTTTATATGCAAGAAAAGTCTTGCTCTGGTTCACTTCTGGAAGTCCCCTCCTCCATGAGGTTCATGTGCCGATAGGCAGGGCATTGGGAACGAGATGGCACAATGAATGCTGTAACTGAGTTGCTATTAGGAGATAGATCTGCTTGGCAGAGACTGGTCGCTGAGGTTGCAGCCTGAAGACACTCACTTCCCTTCCCGACTCCTGCTTTCCTGTGTGCTTTCTGTTCTCTATGCTCTGAGCAGCCTTCTGCCCAGGCCCCTCTGCTCTTCTGCAGTGCCTTGGAACACTCAACTACTGAAGGAGCACAGGTCACAATAAAGCTTTCCTCCTTTAAGTTGTGGGTGTCAGGTATTTTGTCCCAGCAATGAGGACAGTGATTATGGCAGGTGGGAACTGCGATAAGGAACAAAATGTATGGATGGATGCACCCTAACACCACTGAAGGAAACCTGATTTACAAATAGAATTACAGAGGAATGTCAATGTAGAAAAACAATTTCATTGTTTGTTGTATGACTGTTGTGATTAAAATTTTATGCAAAGCAATAAAACCAAATACAAGTTGAATATTCATAATCTGGAATTCTAAAATGTGCCAGAACCAAACTTTTTGGGTGCTAACAAGATACTACAAGTGCAAAATTACATTCTGAAATGTATTTCATGCTCAAAATTTCAAATAAGTTGCATAAAATTAAGTTCAAGCTACATGTATAATGTATGCATAAAACTAAGCAAATTCTGTATTTTCTGTTATTTCTCATCAGTAAGATACTTACTATTATAGACAAGAATCCTAAAATTTGAAAAATTGGATGCATTTCAGTTAAGGGCTATTCAATTACATTTAAAGCTCTAAAGATGGAAAGGAAGACATAACTTATTATTGAATCTAGACAATAAAAATTATCTTTGAAAAAGTATATGAAGTATTTTAGACAGAAAGCGAATAAAGGAGAAAACAAAAGAGAAAAATTATACACAGAAAAATTCAGTAAATAGTGCACAGGTTAAAAGAACATTCAGGTCAGATAAATCTATACAGATATGCTTTTCAAGTTTACATTAAATGGATAAATGTATTGAAATAGTGTATAAAAGCCTTCCCATTTCTGGTACAAGATAGATAGCAGCCATAATTTAAAGAATGAGACATTTATTCTCGCTCACATTTTCAAATATTTCAGCCCACTGTCAGCTGATGTGGAAGTAGGAAGCGTGCGATGTGAGGGGCTGGCCGAAGAGAGTCGCGCCCTTGATGGCGTGCTTGGAAGAGGGTGCAGGCGACCAGCAGACAGGGCAGAGCCCTGGACAAATGCAGTGCCGTGTCTTACTCTTGGGAATCCGCTTCCTCCAACTGAAACCCGCCTTCACACAGCCTGTTTAGCTGGGAACTCATCAATGGCTTAACCTACACGTGAGTTAGTGCCCTCGCAAGCTAAGCACATCTCCAGGAGTCTCGGCATCCAATCAAATTCATGATTAAGACTCACTGGCACAAATAGCCTAAAGAGAAAATAGATCTCTACTTCTATAAAAATGTATCCTGCAAGATGATTCCACAGAGAAAGTATATCAAATTTTAAGACTGGATCATTTCAGTGTAACTGAAGCTCCAACAAAATACCAAAATAATCAATAAATAAAAACTTAGGGTTAGGGTGAAAAAAATTTGAATAAAATTTTTTTAAAAAAGAAAAAATAAATAAAATACCCAATTCTTAAGTAATATGCACATTGTTGAAAATTAAGTCATATTAAGAAAAAGTACAAGGGCGGGGGAGATGGCTCAGGGCCTGGCAAGCTCAAGGGCCTGAGTTCAATTCCCAGTTCTGCAAAAAAATAAAAAAGAAAGAAAGAAAGAAAAGAAAAAGTACAAAATATTAAAAATAGAATCAATAAATTTACATATATTATTATAAGATACAGAATGATGCATTAGAAAACAAAATTCAGTAGCACATTTCAATAATAACGATAAAGCGGAAAGTTTCTAAAAATTTGAAAAAGTAGGAAATTATCGTGTAATTTGAAACATCATTTAATGAACAGAAAAAGATAAAGTTCTTCACTGGCATTAAATGGTGCTTTAGGGGCTGGGGACAAAGCTTGGCATCTAAGCGCCTGCTTGGCAAGCACAAGGACCCAGATTCAATCCCCAAAGGACTTGCTATGCCCACCCTGGAATCCCCACCCTGTGCATCATACTGGCCACCGAAAGAAGGCATTGTGCCCACCTGAAATCCCAGCACTGGGGAGGCTGAGACAGGAGGATCACTACGAGTCCAAGCTGCATAACAAGACCCTGTATTAAATAAGTAAATTAATTAATTAATTAAAAAATGGTGCTTCAACAAAATTCAACAACTACTGATGAGAAAACACTCCAACAAATAATACAAATAATTCTTTAGCTTTATTTTCATGCACACAGGTGCAAACACACACATATGTTAATGGGTCCATACATATATTACAATTATGCGTGTATCAATATACATGTATATCAGAAAGACAAATCACAAAAGTGTTTATATTAGTTCATAATGGGAATAGCATGGGAACAAGATGGATTAGGGAAGAAAATGAATCTTCTATGAGGTTAATTTAATCATGGCTTTCTAACTATAAAATTGTATATAACCTCAAAATAGAAGTACATTATGAGTATAAAGAAGACTTTTAAAATTGAATGTGTATGAAAAAGTAGGAGAAAAAACAATAACTATGAAGTCTTTATGAGATCTCCACGCTCCTGGACTCCCTGACCCACATATTACACAATTACTGCAATTGTTATGGCTTTTCTATGTATTTTCTGCATCTAAAATCATCTCCTTTTTGTTCAAAGTTGCTTACATATTTAAAATTTTGAAAACTGACATTGTATTTCTATGCTCCTTAGAAGAAAGAGGGACTTCATTAAATCATGCTACCAATTTGCTAAAACCTGAATCTTGGAAAATGCCTTTTCAGTGTATAAATTTATCTCATAAATTTAAAAGCCAGAAAGCAAGTAAACAAGTAGGAAAAGTGAAATAGCTAAAAATAGCAGGAAGATATGTGTCCTCCGGACAATGACAATTATGCTTTCTGTTTTCTTTTTTTCTTCCCACCCCCCCCCGGAATAGATACTAGGTAAATTTCTAAAATATATTTTTCAATAAGGTTATATACTGTTTGATTTGGAAATTGTGCTTCCAATATTACTAATAAATACCACAAAGCTGAATTTTAGAAAATGCTCAACTTAAAGAATCCTGTAAATTTTAATCACAGATTAAAGAACTCCTAATGCCAAGAAAAAAATGATTTTTGTCTGTCCTATGTGATAAAAATGATTAATCACATGGTATTTTCTCTTTGTAGGTTGATATTAGCTATATTACTTAATTATCTATTAAAAAGTCATAACCTATTTTTTTCGCTTTCTTAGAAGTTAATAGCGTATGTAACCATCATTTCCTCAATACGTGCCTGTCATGAGAACTTGTCACAGACAGTAAAGTGAACATGTGCGAGGTTTCAGCTCTGTTATACTGCTGGGTGCTAATTATAGCGAGTTTAGCAACATTGCAGAGACTGAACAACTAAATGCAATTTCCCCAGTGTGAAGACTATGCATTTTCAAGATTGTGAGGAAGGTGGGTATTCCAGCATAATCAACACCATTCACATAGGAAATACTAACTGGGTGCCGTCAACAAGCAGCTTTTGCTTCAAAGAAACTCTGAGTAGAAACGTTTAACTCTCTCCACATTACAGTTAGATAGCATTTTGAGTGTAATTCCATACGTAGTTGGAATCCTGCAGTTTGTAAGTGGGTGTATTGGTCAGGGTTTTACTTAGAGGAACAAATATAATATAAGGAACAGATATTAACACAAGATATTCAATGCATAAGGAATTACAAGATTGGCTTGCAACATCCAGCCGCAGAGTCAGAAGAGGGAGCCTGCAGAGGGCGTCTGCACACCCCAGTCTGAGGAGTTCAGTCCCAAGGTCTGAAGCTCACTGCTGTGCTCTGTGCAAGTCTCTATTGGTCAGCTAATGGGTCTGCGAGGGAAGACTGAAGAGTCTGCGATGGACGCTGAAGAGTCTGCGACGGAAGGCAAAGGATCCAAGCCGGAGGCCAAAGGGTCTGCGCTGCAAGCCAGGCGATGCAGTCCAAGCCAAACGCGAAGACTGAAGTTCCTCTGACGAAATGGAACATCGACTACTTCAGCCCCTTTATATGGTCTCTTTGTGCCAAGTCACTCTGGGGACAGAACCAACTGTGCCCCAGGGCTGTATCCCAAGCAGCCGGAACTGTGCCAGGGGGTCATCAGGCCAAATGGACACAATACATCAGCCACGACAGTGGGCTATTCAAAAACTCAATCAGTTCATGCCTTAACGACAGCTTCCTGCTTATTTTTATTTTGCCGGTTTTTTTTGGTTGAACATTTGTATTTAGTGAGACAGTGACATAAGGAAGAGTACTCAGTCTTTCCCATCACTGATTAGTGTGAATTCTCACATTTCATACTTTGTTTTCACATTGAAATATACGATACTTTGATGGGTGACAGGGAATGGCTTGAGGAAGTACTGGAGTGAGAAACGTGCACCATTGCACTTTGAAAAGATGCATTCAGCTGAATCCTGTGACTATTCCTACGAACAAGCCTTGCTTTTAACTCTCTTGGTTAATCTGCAAGTTTCCAACTCCTTTCTGCTTTGTGGGACTGAGACATTCATTCTAGAACGGCAGGCGTGGGTGTCAGGGAAGCGCCTTGCGGAGCCCTTGCCACAGGTAATTCACATCTGCCCCGGATAAGGGAAAAATTCCTCTCCTGGTTGCAAACCTTTGAGGGGTCCTTGAGCACTCTCTAACTGAATTGCGCAGACAGGAGACGTTGACGAGACAGGCACAGTGCAATTCCTCTGGCTGAACGCCTTTGAGGAATACTCTTGACCAACAGCCTCCGTGGCTGCGTGGGAGAGCAGTCACAACGTGACGACGGGCTTTTCCACAGCGCCCTCTGCCCTCCCCATTAGATGCGTCTGAGACCTAATTTTATGTTACATTTTTCATCTCTGGGTATTCTTGAAGCAGACACGGGCAGTTGTGGCAGGATGTGCGATGGCTTAGCAGTGTTCAGAATTGCTTCCTGGCCACAAGCCAGGTACAGTAATCCTTGATGCTAGTGGCCTTCTGAAATGGGAAAGGAAGACACTGACTGTCAATGTAACCCTTCTGATGCGTTCCCAAATCTCATGCTCTCATGGATTTGAAAACAACAGTATTCATTTACAACAGAGAAATGTTTACTGACATTCACCTCTCTCAGTGAAGGGTAGAGTAGCATATATTTGGAAGACAGGGTGATTTCTGGGCTTTTCATGTACATTTGGAACAAATGTTAACGTGAAGCGTGTGACTAATGGTGTAAAAAGAACAGTGTCAGAGGATCTAACTCCCAAAAGGAAGGAAAGTTCAGGAAAAGCTTGTTAATATTTGATATGGGCCTTGTGTGCATCAAAGTTTAAGTAATAGAGGTTTTTTTTTTGTTTTTGTTGTTTGTTTGCTTTAATTTAGGAAGGACAGAATGACCACTTGAGGTTTTAGGCTATGTTTCAGCATTGAAAAATATGCACATTGTACAAACAAAACAATTGCCAGTAGCAACTTTATTTTATTTTATTTTATTTTACATATTTAGTACAGGATCGACAGGGTCTCATTACACAGATGGGGCTTGTAGCGATCCTCCTGTTTTCAGCCTCCCAACCATTAGGATTACAGGAGCGCACCACCGTGCCCAGTCTCAGTTGCCATCTCACGGTACTCTAGAGACATGGCACAGCAAGCCAGGGATCGAACCCTGCTCCCTGTGTCTGCCTAAGCAGGCACTTCAGTCTGCTGAGCTATCTAGCCAATCCAACACCAACTTAAATTCCTGGAGTTTCCAGACAATGCTTAACGTAAGATTTTTGTAAAAACAATAATGCTAATACTTAGAGTCATACCTTTACTAGGTGTTAACACAGCTGTTGCTTGCCTAGAATATAATCAACTCATACAAAAAAAGTAATTAATCAAATAGTGACAGCAATAAGCCTGTGAAAACAGCATTATTTTGAGGAGCTAAAATATAGGGCAGTTTAAACTTCTGATGATGTTTTAAATTCTTTTTCTCTGGAAATAGTTAAAGAAAAATGAAATTCTTTTTTATGCCATATTTGAAAGGATGTCAAGTATTTTCTTTATGGAAGAATAACATACTTGCTAGTTGTATTATGTGGTAAAAACTTACAATATAAATATGTATGTGTGTGTATATTTGAGATGAGTGATATGAATATGATTTCTTTAGAAAATAACTTAGAGAAAAGTGAATGTCTACTTAATCTTAAATAAGATAAATAGAAATGCTACAATATACAATACAAACTGAAGGACTTTTTTGTTTCCAATACCATTTCAAGTTTTTCAAATTCTCAATTTCTATTCTGAATATTAGATATCTGAACAGTAGAAACACCTTTTTAAATTAATTTTCATTGTTACTTCAAGTACATTCTTTAATTTTATTTTGTATTTCTGAGACACATCAATTTTAAAACTGTGTATCATGTTGCTAGTGAGAACTTTTGTTCAAGTAAACACATTTTCACATCCAGGAGAATACCTATTTTCTCCTATTCACATTCGGATTACAGACATTGGTTTGATCCAAAGTAACATTATCTGGTATTTCTTTGTAAAGTCTAGAAAAGTGATGTGAGTAAGCTCACATCTCAAGTGACAGTAATTCCTTCCGGAATGAGAACTTTACTAAATATCAATGCAATTCCTAATTATATATATAAAAATATATATATATAATTTTAAATGGTGACAAAGTTTATTTTCAAAATTAAAAGTGCAGGGAGCTGATGAAATATCTCAGTGGCCTAAACACCTGCCTGCAGTGGAAAGCAGAAAGTCCAGAGATCATTCCCCACTACTGGATACCATGCTGGCCTGAAACCAGGCAGGGAGGCTCATGACTGTATTCCCAGCACTGAGGAGGATGAGACCGGAGGCTGCTATGGGTTTGAATGGTATTGGAAGGCCTTGTATCAAATAATAATAAAACTCAATAAATAAAAGTGCAGAGAGGAAGAGAAAGAAGCTCCACAGAAGGAACTTGAGATACTGGGAAAGAAACTCCCATCTGCTAGATGTCTAAGACACTGAGTTCATGTTGTCAAAGAACTGCTTCTAGGAATAATGGAGGTTAAGAGTGGGAAGAATTTATTGAGAGATAAAAAGCTTCTAAGGGGGACTGAAGGGGCTCAGAATGTGGGTTCCAGAAAACATATGTTTTCTGATTATCTTTTCTCCAAAGATATTTTCTTGTTCAACAGAAAGTAATTAAGAAAGAACGATGCTATCAAGTCATTCATAAATGTAATTTTCCTGTGTGTTATGGACACTTTCGAATTTGAAAAGAAGCTATATCCTATTGGCATAAATAACATCAATATTATCTTTGAAATACATTGTCAGTATGTTGTATCTTGAGACATTTGTGCCTGCCACCAAGATAGGAGACTGATGGAACTGATGAAACGGCAAGAGCTAGAAGAGTTAAGCAGTTATTGAGTAAGAAGGTGTGTGAACATAGAATGGCGTGAAAGGGAGAGGAGACCCTGGTGCACATGCAGCTCCACAAGGGTGGGCACCTGGGCTTCCCCAGGCCCTGCACATGCACATGGTACCTCCATCAATGAATGCTTATTATCAAGAAGCCTTCTAATGTTATTATTAATTTTCGAATCAGGTATCCAATCCCCAAGAAGCATATAAAATCCAGAGCTGCCCAGCCAGCTTCTGAGTCATGCTGTGGCCAGGCTGGCTTGCTTTTTCATCCTTTGGAAAGAACAAGAGTGTCCCTGGCCCTATGCATTTCCCTCACCATGAGACAGGACATCTGAGTACTGCATTTCCTACAGAGCTGGATGTGCAACCCTTCTGTTCTTTTTACGCCGCACCCTGTGTGTCTTCACTTAGCTTATCTCTTTTATTTACATTCTTTCAACATCTGTTCCAAATATAGGGAGTGAATCATCAAATAACAGCATTTTATTTCTGTCTGTTGAGTGTTTGGTCTGGTGGCTCTCAGACGGCTTGCTTGATAGCATACTGGATTCTGTCACTGTGTCACAGTGATTTCCTAAGTGACAACACACTATGTTCTAGCACATGCAGTACTATCATTCCCAAAAAAGCACTGATTATATTAAGGAAATAACTAAGATGGAATTTTCTAGAAATAAATTTTCATATTTTAAAATAAAAGGAGCGTTTGCTATATAATATTTTCCCAATAAAAAGAAGGCGTTAAAGCAAAAAGTCTTAAGCAGGTCTAAACACTTTACGTATGTGTATATCTGAGGGTGGCACCTGGAAAGACATAAGATCTTTAATTGATCACCTTGTAAAAATGTCCATTCAAATATAACTAACTCCAAGAGACAGATAAACATTTTGAGATGGTAACATGAAGAAGGAGAGGAGTTATGGCAGTTCTAAAACACCAGGAAACACAAGCTCTTGTAAAGGAAGGTCTGTCAGGAGGATTTAAATTTATAATTAGAGAACACTCTTTTGACTTTTATTATGGCTCTCTGAGAAGACTAATTGCGACCGCTTGGGAAAATTTTATTCAGTGGGTGTCTGCGCTTCCATGACACTGCCGTCTCAAAGGCGAGAGAATTTGTGCACTGATTGGATTGAATAAGGGCTGCTGTTCTCTCTAAGTCGAGGTGGTGAACTTGAATATTAACCTTTCAGCAAAAGCAAGAATGTAAAATTGTAGTTCATCTCTTCTAAAAATGTAAATAGATTTAATACACTCACCCCAGCTGACCTGACTGCATGTCGGTATGAAGATTTATCGCAAAACATTTGTAGACTGGGGTGTAACATTGTAGGTTCTGGTGAATGCACTGAAAGTTCTAGGAAAAACTCACCATGTTCTATAATAAAATTGCAAATACCTGTGTAATTTGAAATTTGAGATTTTCCTATGAAGTTACAAATGAGTGTTTCTTTTTTATTCTAAATAGAAAAAAGACAATAAACATGACACAGAATTTCAAAGCAAGGGTCAGCCTCATGCCAGCCATGCAGGCCCCGCCACCAGGGCACTCTGAAAGGGCAATTGAGACTGGGCCTTGTGGCATTTGACTGTAATCCCAGCTCTTGGGAGGCTGTAAACAGGCAGGTTGCTACTAGTCTGATCTAGTAGTGAGACGTTGAACACCACGTAAACCTTTCCCTAAAATACTAAAATACTAAATATATAAATA
>NW_004524737.1:2567889-2571745 GCF_000260255.1 Octodon degus | reverse complement strand
TGGCATATGGTGCTGGGGGATTGAACCGCGGTCCCTGATGCTTTGCCAAGCTTGTTCTAAGTAGGTGCCTTAGACCACTGAGCCATCTCTCCAGCCCCTCTAAAGGTTTTTACATATGATTAACTTTAATATTTTGTGCTTTTAATTTATTATCTTAGAGATTAAAACATAAAAAACATTAAAAATTATATTTATACACACAAGATAGCTAAGATAATTATACTATTATATTGTATTGTTTTATTGAAAGAAACGATGCTTAATTTTCTCTTGATCAGTTTTGTGTCCCTATATTTGGTAATCTGAAAAATCACTTTGAAGATAAAAATATACAATAGAACAACCATTGTTGATTTCCAATGATCTTGTTTTGAAATACTGAGTCTTTTTTGGTGAACATTTCATTTATAAACTCGTTTATCTTTCAGAGCATTTAAAGAAATGCAAAAAATGAAAAATAAAGAAATGCATTAGCTGTGTGCATTTCTGATATATTTTATTGTATCTGCCATACACAGTAAGTATTTTTTCAAATTTTTAATTTTCCTTTTAATTTCTTTTTTATGAGAGAGCTCAATTAAATCCTCTTTCTCCTTTTCTCTCTGCCTGTCTCACCGTCTGTGTCTGTCTGTCTCTGTCTCTGTCTCTCTCTCTGTCTGCCATCTGTCTCTCTCTCTCTCCCTGTCATCTATCTCTCTCTCCTTGTCTCTCTCTTCCATCTCTCTCTCCTCTCTCCATTTTTATGATGCAGGACATTGAACTCAAGTTACTCTGCATGCTATCTCTACCCACCCAATGTGAGGATACTTTAATATTTGTATTCCTCATTTTCTACACTGTGGAATATAAATTATTTCATTTTAATCAAAATATATCTTAAACCACTTGTATTATAGCTTCAAATGGCACTATTTTTTCTGTGAAGAAGACTGCTTTTCTTCATTTAAGTTCACCAAGAGATAACTTTTTACATTAAATAGTCTAACTCATTGAAAACATGTAATCGTTTTGTTAACTTAAGAATCTTCAATGAAACATGAGGTAAATTTTATTTGTGTATTTTTCTATAAATATGTATGCAAAATAGTGAATAGTACATAACAAAATAAGTGATCAGTGATTCAGTGGTTTTGGTGTAACCATTTATAGGAGGATAGCTTATGGATCTTCCCTACGAGGGTCATGCTAGCAATGATCTGAAATAACTGATGTGAACTAGAGCTACAAAAAGAACTTACCAATTCAGGTCCATCCACAAAGACAATTTAGAAGCATCACAGAAAAATATCATGGTAATAAGCTCTCTGACTGAGAATGGCCCTTATTTTCTTCTCTGATGGAATTTTAGTTCACTTTGCCCTGAATACAGAGAAAATATAACTGTCACTTGAATTTAAGTCAATCTCATTGATAGATCAGTGATTAGCAGGTGATAAGTAAAACCTCCCAGAGCCCATACATCTGAAATGACCTGCATCTGATATTTTTGAATTTTGCACTTTCTCAAAAGGAAATCCATTAAACTGAGACAGAAGTAAGTTCTTGCTGAGTAAAAATAGCCTGCAAGTGAACAAGAGGGTAGAGGAAATCAGAAAGTGCAAGAGGTCTGTTGAAATGGCATTTGAAGCTGCTGAATTAACTATTGTTTGTGTTAGAGTTCATCTGATGAACAGGAAAAATGACATTTGTGCATATGAAGTTTTGTATTTTTTTCAACTAATATGCTAGTAGCAACAATCTAATGTATCTCTGTTTTGTTTGTTCCTGACTCTCTCTTCCTATTAAGTTAAGCAGTCTGCAAAACTGGTGATCAAAGAAAAGTGGTGATTCTTAAATACATGGACTCTTAAATCTTGCTCCTAAATCTTGCAACAAGATAGGAGAGGCTCAGGCACCAATATTTTATGTGCTACCATTACTCTGTGTGTGTGTGTGTGTGTGTGTGTGTGTTAATTCTAGAAATCATCACTTGCCCATTACAGTTAAAACATGGAAGGAAACCCCTGTTAAAATATCATCTATATGTATTTAAAAGTTTCTTCAGCTCTCTCTAAAAGACAATTTCTGAGTGTCATAGTTACTTTTTACTCTTTGCTAGGACAAAATATCTGACAAAATTAAGGTAGGCAAGCTTTATTCAGCTCAGTTAGTGGAAGTTTCAGGTTATCATATTTCAATCAATACTCAGCTGGCTCCAAGGCAGTGTAGAAGATTGAAGAGGGCAGCAGTTCATGGCAGCAGAAAACAGCAAAGCAATGGGAGGAGATGGAGCTGCAGCTCCCTGAAAGTCTCTCTCCGTTCCCTGCAGTTTTCCTCAGACAATCCATGCGCCTGTCTTTTCCAGACCTCTGGTGTTTCCATTGAATAGGCTTTTCACTCACAGCTTTACACACGGCCCTCCCAGGGGCACGCTGCCTGGCTTCCCAGGCCTTCTGCAATCTAGGTGGGACTCTCTTAACCTGGGAACTCCTGCATTCTGCACGCACCCCAAAACAGTGCTGCATGGACGATGCCAATATCTGCTGCTGGCTGGAGCAGTAGCGAGGTTTTCTTCTCTTTTAGCTGTCGGGGTCAAGTGCCATGAATTTGCCTTTGCTGTGCGTAATGCTTCTGCCCAAACTACCATCCATGCACATGCAGAGTGCCTTATCCACCATCATAGAATTCCACACACCATTGCCTCTGACCAAGAAATATATTTTAAAGCCAAAAAAGTGAGGCAGTAGGCTCATGATAGTGGAATTTACTGGTCTTTTCATCTTCCTGTCCATCCAAAAGTACCTGGATTGATAAAAAGGTGGAATCGTCTTTTGAAGATGTATTTACAGTGCCAGGTCAGCGGCAATAGTTTGCAAGGCTGGGGTAAGGTACTTCAAAAGGCTGTATATTTTTTGAATCAGCGCCATCTGTATGGTACTATGTCCCTCATGGCCAGGATTTATAGGTCCAGGAATCAAGGGGTGGGAGTAGGAATGGAACCACCCACCATTACCCCCAGTGATCCATCAATAAAGTTTTGCTTCCTATCCCCGTAACCTTATGTTCTGCTGGATGGGAAGTCCTAATCACAGAAGAGGGGAAGGCTTGTACCAGGAAATGCAACAATGATAGCATTTAATTAGAAGCTAAGATTTCTCCCACTCACTTTTGTCTCCTCATTCCTCTGAAGAAATAAGCTAAAAATGGCGTCACAGTGTTGTCAGGGGTGATTCACCAGACTATCAAGGCAAAATTGGATTACTACTCCATAATGGAGGAAAGGAAGAATATACATGGAATGCAGGAGATCCCTTCGGGTGCTTCTTAGTATTACCATGCCCTGTTATTAAAGTTAATGGAAAAACATAAATAAAATAAAATAAAGTTAATGAAAAACAACAACCTAATATAGGCACAATAACAAATGGTCTAGAGCCTTCAGGAATGACGATATGGATCACTCCACCAGGGAAAGAATCAACACTTGCTGAAGACCAAGGGGATACAGAATGGGTAGTGGTAGAAGGTAGTTCTAAATATCCACTAAGACCCATGATCAGCTGTGAAAGACATCTGTAATTGTATTATTTTATTTCTATATGCTGTTCTGTAATATTATAATATGGATAAAGGGCTGGCCAAATAGCTCAGTGGGTTAAAACACCTGCAAGCAGGCTCAAGGGCCAGGGCTTTGATCCCTGGGCTTGCTGTGCTGGCCCCACCCCCACAGTGCACTGAGATGGCAATTGAGACTGGGCATGGTGGTGCGTGCCTGTAATCCCAGCTCTTGGGAGGGAGGCTGTAAACAGGCAGATCACTAAGAGTCCGATCTAGTACTGAGACCTGAAACAACCTGTAGACCCTTCCCTAAAATACA
>NW_004524737.1:2566969-2567744 GCF_000260255.1 Octodon degus | reverse complement strand
CATCAAGCAAAGACAACTTCCCTTCTATTTCGGTAAGGGAATTAGTGTATTTCTGTTTGTAGGCAAGATAGTTACAACATGTTAGGCGCAAATATATGTATATATCTGTATCTGGAGATGGTTTAAAGAAATTTGCCCAGTTGCCAAGTAGACAAGAGATAGACTGTAGTGGTTGATACACTGTGTCAACTTGGGAAGTTGAAGGCTTCGCTGGATTAGCTCTGAGATCATGTGCCATGGGGTGTGGGGGCCTCCTTAGGGCAAGGAGGGCCTGCCTTAGAGTGACTTAGCATTTAGAGGATACAAGAAGGGGATTGAGGAGGATGGTTTGTTCCACTTCTTTGCAGGATCTCTGGCCTTTGCAGTCAGTGTGGAATGAAGGGAAGCTTACTAGATGACGAGCCTGCTGCTTCTCCTTTGCCTTGCTCTTGTTTTCTGCCACCATGAACTGGTTCCCTCTGCATGGATACTCTGCCTTGGAGGCAGCTGACTATGGACTGAACCCTCCACTAATTGTGAGCTAGATAAATGTTTCCTTCCTTAATTTTTGAGTGTCACGTGTTTTGTCCCAGCAATGAGTGGAAAGTAAGTGAGACATTGAGTGTATACCATATGAATTAATGTGATACAAAAATACCAAATAGCTCACAAACGATAAAGAAAAACCAACAGATGTTGCACTTTAATAAACATGTATTGAGCTCTGTAATACATGCAGTCAAGCCTGTGACATCATGCCGGTGGAAGTTGCATATCTATGTAGTGCGTATGTATT
>NW_004524737.1:2564492-2565444 GCF_000260255.1 Octodon degus | reverse complement strand
CAAACAAGAATTTGAATTAGTAAGCCCCAATCCATATGGTTTATCACTGAGCATTGTAAAATGGAGAAAAACAAGTTGATAACACAAACTGCCAGATTTTGAACACAACGACTTTATCTTAAACAAGGTAACATTGTATTTGAGGCCAGTACTGCATTTGTAATTCTCAGATGATAAAATTTCCTTATGTAAGAATATGTCAAGTGCCAATAAGAAGAGATGATTTAAAAATCTGCTCAACAATAAATGCAGAAAGCTAAGAGTTGTGTAAATTATTAACATCTAACTCACAAAAACTCTGTAGAATTCCAACATCCTCTTTGTAATTTAAATTCTGTGGATGTAAGAACACAACAAAACTCAGAAACAATGATGAGAGAAAAACCAATATCCCTATAGACTAGAAATTTTAATAATGAGACAGATTAAAGATGATAGAATCTTTCTTTAAAGTTTGCACAAGTATTACAAAGATGACCCTAGAGAACGAGTGGGGCAGTTTTTGGGGATTTTACTTTGTTACCATTTTGAACTTTCTAGTGTAAAGTCTGCTCAAATGACATTAATTTATGAGCTTGGGCTAATACTTCAAAATCTTTTGACAAATTCTACACAGGCATGAACCTGTACATTGAAATTAATAGGAGTTCTCAGAATGGATCAGGCAGGAGCAAGACCTATTCAATCCTGAGCATCATGACAGTGAGGATTAAAGAAGATTGCTTGAGTCTATTGGAAAAGAAAGAAGACAGAGAGGGTTTGTGGCTAAACACTGATTTATTATTAGTAATAAACTTGGGCAGGAGGGCAGCACGTCTGAGAATTAATCTTGCCCTTGAGATCACAGTGACAGCTCTTTCAGTGCTGGTTTTGAGCAAAGCCAAATACTTCCTGAACAGCAATGGAGAGGTGTGCTCCATACTCGGCTATAGAAAAGCAGGTCAGTGAATCA
>NW_004524737.1:2557967-2563462 GCF_000260255.1 Octodon degus | reverse complement strand
CATTGTTCTTGATATATATTTTCTCTAGCTTTCAATTCATAAAAATTAAATGGGTGTACTATTTATAATAAAGAGAGATAAGAAAATACAATATCTGCACATTGTATTTTGTGCATTCGGAAGAGTCACTTCTAATTAATCAAAAATTCAGTCTTAGTTACTTTCAGCATTAAAGCCTCCACTGATTTCTAGGTGGTTTGAACTTATGCAGATTGTCAGCTGTGCTAATAATGCTATGTTTTAAAAACATGAGAATATGTCATCCAAGTTATGTTTTAATAGACATGCAAATCAGGAAAATGAAACTATTTAAATATGTGAAAGCAGGCATCCTAGCTCATACTTACAAAAGACACTAAATTTAAAATTGTCTCTTTTGTTCTGTTTTTAGAAGTTATCATAATTAACTAAAAAGTCACAAGAGACTTTTTGGCAGTGGCTTAAGCACATTTTTCCTCTATTCATAATGAGCTAACTGACTTTTGTCAAATGTTAACATTCACCTTTTCATGAACTTTTATGCTCAGCACAAACATATCAAACAAAGGAACATTTCAGAAAAGGACAGAAACATAACAATGGGCATTTAGGGCGGGCATGTGGACGGACCTTAGCTGTTTCAGCTATATGATCATTCATGAGCATCGCTCCCCAGGGGACACCCTTGCTGACTCAGGGACTGCAGAAGGGTCTCAAAGAGCCAAACCTACTCATCAGCCTGGAGAAACTCCTGCTGGGAATTATCACCTAATAAACATAGCCTTCTTCTTTGCCAGGAACTTGATTTTTCAGCACACTTTTCGAAGAGCTGGCATCTTCATAAATGGCTTGCTGGGACCCCATTTTTAGGGTTGGAAATATTAACCATAGGAACACACAGTATTCTTGAATGTCATTGTACCTATAACCTACCATTCATGAAACATTTTTCTCTTTAGGCTATGTCTTTTACTATAAGGACAAGGACGTATAAAGAGTAAACACTCACACAATATGTTAGTGTGAATTTTTACTTTTTTGGCAGTACTGAGGGTTGAACTCAGGACCTTGCTACTTATTCTACTGAACTATCTCCCCAGCCCTTATCTAGTGTGAATTCTTAAGTACCATTTCAACCATTTCCTTCCTAAGCAGAAGGCTCTGAGATACCTTAGATGAGCAGATGTTTGGGCAAAGAGGGTCAAAAATGCACCAAAAATGGGAGAAGGAACCCTGCAGGTGTTCACTGTCTGTGTTTCAGTTTTGCAATAGCTAACTTGGAATGGAAAACCAAAATTGTGCCCAACTGTAATATGGCCCTGTTCACAACTTGTGCATAGCTGTATACTAACAGGTGTCAGGGTGCTGACGTCATGACATGAGGAGGTGACATAATACAAAGAGCTAAATCTTGTATCTTAGTGGGGGCTAATGTTTTGGTAATGTAATTTAGCAACATGCACCAGAACTAATGACATATTACCAGGTAATTTTTGGTGCACTGTATGATGCAGGTTTTTTTTTCTTGTGGCTTTTCACTCTCCACATTTCCCTCTGCTCTCGTCACACTATTTCTTCTTGCATTATCCTTAGGAGGAAGCCGTTACTAGTCGGCAAATCCTGAGCTTGCTAAAGGAGTTTTACTTTTGGAACTTGCACTATTTATAATGCTTGAAACTCTGAGTAATTTGATATACATTTTCTTAGCAACAAAAGCAAATAAATGAAAGGGAATAAAAGAAATGTATTCAAGCTGGAGGACAGCAGCCTTGACAGACCGTGGTGCAAACCTATACCCTGTCCTGTGTCTACCTTCCTTCCTTCCTTCCTTCCTTCCTTCCTTCCTTCCTTCCTTCCTTCCTTCCTTCCTTCCTGGTTTCCCTCCTTCCTGGCTTCTTTCCTTCTTTCCTCCTTCCTTCTTTCCTTTCTTTCTCCTCCCTCCCTCTTCTCTTCTTTCTTTCTTTTTAGACAGAGTCTCACCAAGCCATTCAGTTTGACTTTGCACGCACCATGTAATCCATGCTGGCCTGGATTCCTGGCAATCCTGTTTCTGCCTTTCCCTCCTGAGTGCTGGGATTACAGCCATGCCCCACCACATCAGGCTCCTGGGGCATTCCTTCAAGGAGACTGTGCTCAAGAGCAGCTCATGCCAGTATACCTCTCTTCAAATAGGCCCCACTTTTCTGCAGGATTCCACTGCCTCCTCGACATTTTCCAAAATCTACCAAAGGCTTCCTCTGGCATGCTGGCTGAGAAAAGCCAAGTTAGTGCTAGAACGTAGACTATACAATGGGCATACCATCAATAAGTTCAGGAAACTCCTGCCAATCTCACTATGTTCAAATTGTTCCTAAAAAACTATGAGAAGGAAACTTCTGCTGGGTGGGGGAACATCAAACAGGATGTCTTCTGCTCATTTCAGTAGATGGAAACATAAAGGGAGTTAAAAACTCACCAAAGGGCCAGCCAAATAGCTCAGTGGATTAAAACATTTGCAAGCAGGCACAGGATCTGAGGGTTTGATACCAGGGCCTGCTCTGCTGACCCCACTCCTGGGGCGTGTGGAGAAGGCAGTTGATACTGGGCATGGTGGCGCACATCTGTAACCCCAGCATATGGGAGGCTGTAAACAGGCAGATCACTATGAGTCCGATCTAGTAATGAAACCCTAAACACCCAGTAGACCCTTCCCTAAAATTAAAAAAAAAAAAAAAGAATTTACCAAAATCCATGAGTAATGTTGGGTTATTTGCTTGGGTGCTTAGGACATGACAAAGCACCAGAAGGCTGGGGGTGGGTGGCCTTAGAAAATGCATTTCAGAATTGATTTTTATTTTATTTTTATTTTATTTCATTTTTTGGTGGAACCAGAGATTGAACTCGGGTGCTTGCACTTGCCAGGCAAGTGCTTATTCTACTGAGCCAACTCCCCAAGCTCATGATTTTTATTTTAATATAAAGTCACAGATACACTTGGGTTTACTTTGGATGGTATTTAAAAAAATCAGATGAGATAAATTTCTATGGATATAGACTAATTTTTTCAAGAACACTATTATTTGTATGGAGGACTCATGAACAAAACCTCTCTGGTGGTAGTGGTGGAATTTGTGCATAGATTCAAAGGGCAGATTTCTCATTCACTATGTTTGATTAAGTAGGTACCATGACCTGCTGCTAAGAGGTGATGTTATGCTAGGAATAGCAACTGGTTACTGGTGTCAGACTTATTTCAGTGGAGGACTGGAAAGAGAAAACTATTTTTTTCTCACCAGGTATGGCTGTAATTTGCCTCTGCCTCTTAAGAGTGTTAGACATTGTGAACCTGGAGGTGTACATTTTATAGTTGGCCCTGTTGGGGTGTGACAGGGAACACCAGTGATGGTAGTTACCTGGGAGGCTGAGGACTGCACATATGAGGCTAGCTGTAGGGCAACTTAGCTAGGAAGACTTTGTCTCAAAATACAATTTTACAAAGAGTTGGGGATATAGTATAGTAGCTCTATATTCCCTCTGTTCAAGTCACAGAATAACAATTGCTTTTGGGCACATGTTGAGACCATAAATGGTAGCCAGAAACATCATTAAATAGCCCTTTGGCTTCCCATTTTTTGATGAGGCCTTTCAGTCCTGCATGTTTTTTCATATGGGAGAAATATAACTCTCAACCTGTTATTGTCAAATGTGAGGAATTTTTGTCCCCTAAATCAAAGAATAAATTCCAAGAGACAGCAGAAGTTCAGAGCCAGAATAGTTTATTGAGAGATATCTCCTGACAAAAGAGAGAGGCCTTGGAAGTGGAGTGCTACCAAGGTCCTTTGTCAAGGGTAATTCATACAGCAAAGTCACAATGTGGGTACAGTCTGGATCAAATTGTCATCAACCTATAGGAGACCAGTATATCAACATAGGTAATAATCATACAATAGGGTAATGAGTTGCATAACAAGGGTACACAGAAGGAAAAAGGCATTCTGGGCAAGGGATGATCCAGAGGTGCTGATAACCCACCCTGGACACTGATGCCTATCTCAACTTCCTAGAGTAGAAGATACTAACTACAGCATGGTCTATCATCACTGTCACCCCTTAGCGAAATGTGCAGCCTTGGCCATTGCATCTTTGCCTTGAAATCTGGGCTTCGAGTGGGCCTCCAGCCACAGCTCTGATGTCTCTGTTTTTCCCTAACTTACTTAAGTGCCCAGTCCTTTTCTGATCATATATTACTTTCTACCTAACTTAGCTGCCCTTAATATTTTCTACCCAGTGCCATTCTGTTGATACTTTGAAACATCAAGGTTATGAAATAAATAAATCTCTTATAAGTTACACAGCCTCAGCTATTTCATTTTCTTATAACAGAATAGATATATAATAGACCATATAACCCTAGAGATGTAAGTCACTTTTATAAAGAACTTTCTCTGTATTAAGAGTAGCAAAACATTATCCAGGTTTATTTTTTACCTTTGTTTGCAGAATGTTTCCCCTTAAGTTATCAAATGCACCAATGCACCATTTTTTCCTTTTCCTTTTTTTTTTTTGATATTGGGGATTGAACTTGGGACCTCACACTTAAGTGGCACTTAAGCCACTGAGTTATTTTATGAATATTTGCTTATATTTTCTTCTAGTTATTTTCCAATTGATCACATTTTATAGCTATTGTGTCTTAGTTAATTTTCTTTCATTGCTGAAACAGAATACCCAACACCCAAAATTAATGAAGCAAAGGATTAAAGAGCTCACAATTTGTAGAGTTTTCCGTCCATAGTCAGCTGGCTCCAAGGCAGAGTGGCATGGCAGAGGGGCAGCAGTTCAAGACGGCAGAAGGCAATAAAAGCAACAAGAGTAGAAGCAGATGGGAGAACTTCTTTTCCTCCCTTATATTCTAAGCTGACTACCCTACCGTCCCACTTCCAGGGTGAGTATAGCACTCACAATATCTCACCACAGCCCAACTTTTAAGCAAGATGAAGATGTTTATAGAATAAGAACCCTGTCTACTCAAGTTGACACAATGTGTCAACCATTACACGCTGTGTTATTGTTAAAAAGTTAGTATAAAGCAGACATCCCTATCCCCACCTTTCAGATTCACTGAAGGAAATAAATTTGAGAAAAATGAAGAGTAAGAGACTATTTTTGTTATAGTATGAAAAATGACAACATAAAGGTAAAGCTATACTACCACAATCCTCCAAATCTAAAAATTGAATGTCCACTTATTTGCATTAGAGAAATGGATAAAATAGATGTGGTATTTTTATACAATGGCATACTACTCAGCTATAAAGAAAGATAAACCAAAGACCTTTATAGGTAAATGGATGCAACTAGGGACCATGCTCATAAGTGAAGTAAGTCAGACCAGCATGTGTGAACATCATCTTGTCTCCTTAGTGTAAGAACCTGAAAGACTAAATAAAATCCAAATGGTACAATAGATATTATGAAAGAGAAAGGAACTGCTCAAAAGGAAAGAAAAATTAGGATAAGGAAAAGGACAAAGAAAA
>NW_004524737.1:2538904-2539762 GCF_000260255.1 Octodon degus | reverse complement strand
ATGTAAATCCTCAATAAATAACACATTTTTCTGAATCTCACCATAATACTATACCTCTGAACAAACGATAGTGGCAACATTTTGCATATTTTTATTGTTCATTTTTTATTTCTGTTACAACAACACTTAAGAAAGCAGAAACTATCCATTTTCAAAAGCTTCAGTAAACTCTGTAAACTAAAAGGCCTTTGAGTGTAAGCTACCTTATACTTTTTGTTCCACAAATACAAACTGTAAGTAGTTTCGCTTCTACCTATAACCTCCATCAATAAATAGTAGTATAAATTTCTTTGAACTTTAAGGATTGCCAGGATAAATAAGCAATCTGTTAATATTTTAATTTACAATTGGAAGCGGGAGTCCCTGAAAGGAAGAAAATGACCATGTAGTCATTCTCCTAATTAGAAGACTGCCCTTGAGTCAGGTAAAAGAGCTTCCCATAGTAAATATGAGACTCCCATGTTTTCTTTTGCTTTCTGGATTTAGTACCACGCACCAAAAGGAATTGAAGATTGATTTTTGCTTGAGGGCTGTTGCCAGATAAAACAAGGGGTGAGCGAGCTGGCTAACTTGTGGACATGGGCTCCTTCGCACTGTGGATGGGATTTGAGTTTAGGGGTAACAGTGACTGGGTTATGTTTAGTGTGCATGAGCTAAACACACAAACACACACACACGCACATGCACACACACACATACACACTTCTCAGCCTCTGAGGGGGTCATTTTAATTCACTGTCTTTCTTGTTTCTTAGTAGCTGTTGTCACAAAAGATGAAAACCAAATGCAGCTCACACAGTTCTTTCATCATTGATCCAAAAAGCTTCAGTTGAAGTTCCTTTCCTTGGGACCAGTTCT
>NW_004524737.1:2535319-2538804 GCF_000260255.1 Octodon degus | reverse complement strand
TTATAAAAAAAGAGGTTTGTACCTATGTTATTTGCTTATTATTTCTTGCCTATGTCTTATAAAATGAGAAACTACTTTGGCAATAACAACACACAATGTACTAACCATTGTTACTCTCCTAAAATCTTGTTTTGAGATTTTGTACCACTGTTTTTATTTTTTTTTTCTTTCTTTAAAATAAAAATAACTGATGTAAAAAAAAAAAAGAATGTGTATTCGGTTGTTGCTGCATGAAACACTCTGTAAAGGTCTACCAAGTCAATTTCTTCACAAGTTTGGTTTAGTTCTGTTATTTCTTTGCTGAATTTTTCCCTAGTTTATCTATCTCTTTGTAACAGTGGCTTGTTAAAGTCCCCCATTACTACTGTATTATTACTCATATGATTTTTGTTTTCTTTTAAAATTTGACTTATGTACATGGGTGCTCCAACACTGGGTGCATATATATTTATAATTGTTATCTCTTCCTCTTGTAGTTTTCCCTTAACAAGTACGTAGTGACCTTATCTCTTTGAATGTTTTTTGCTTGAAGTTGTTATTGTCAGCAACCAGGATAACTATCACTAGTTTTCTATGATTTCCTATGGCATGGAAGACTTTTTTCCATCCTTTCACTTTTATTCTGTGAATTTCCCTTTCAGTTAAATGTGTTTCTTGTATGCAGCATATTGTTGGATTATGTTCCTTAATCCACTCTGCTAGTCTTTTTATTTTGACTTGTGAGTTGAGGCTGCTCAAATTGATAATTATAGCTGTTACAATTTGGTTTGCCTTCCTCATGTTCTTTTCTTACTATAGATTCTGTCATTTTTTTCTTCCTTTTATTTACTTGCTCTGCTTATTCATTACTTTCTCTTGTTCTTAAAGCTGTGATCACTTCTGTCTCATTCTAGATTATCTGTCTGTACTCTTTGTAGGGTTGGCTTGCTGGTTAAAATTGTCTTCATTTGTTCTTTGTCATGAAAGCTTCTTATTTTGTCATTGAATTTGATGGATATTTTTGCAGGGTACACCAGTCTTGTTTGGAAGTTATTTTCTTTTAGTACCTGAAGTACGTCACTCCAAGATCTTCTTGATTTGATGGTTTGTGTTGAGAAATCTCCTGTGATTCTGATGGGATTTCCATTGGTGGTGATCTGTTTCTTCCCTCCAGCATCTTTTAATACTCAGTTCTTTTTCTGAGTTTCTGAGATCTTGATTAATGTGTGTCTAGGTGTAGATTTATGGTGATGATGGTTTTGTGGCACTCTATATGCCTTGCTAACTGTATGTCAGGTTCTATTCTCATGTTTGGAAAGTTTTCTAATAGTACTTCTGCAAATAGTCTTTTTATATCATTTGTGTTGTCTCCCACTGCTTCATTGACAACCATTATCCTTATATTCTTTGTGTCATGTTGTGGCTGATGAATTGTTATTTACTGGTTCCTTATTGCTTTAAAGAGATATTTCCTTTTAGTTTCATTAGCTATACCACTTCCTTTATAGGTCTGAAAGCCAATTTTCAGTTTAATTCAAACAATTTTGCCAGATTTCAATAGAGTTCTTAATTCCCTGGATATCTGTTTGAATCTGTTTCATGCATTCTAATTTTTTCCTGTGTTTTTCATTCAGTGTTTGAATCATTTTTTTATTCTCTGTTTTTTATCTGTGACTTCTTTAGCTGTGCTGAGCAATTCTTTCATCATGTCATTTGTTTTTTAATCTGAGGAATTATTTCTGATCTTATTTCTTCTATAGTCTGATAAACTTGTTTCTTTTCTTCAGTTACTATCATTTCAGAGATTTCAGGTGTGTTATTTACAAGTTCTTGTATGTCTTTATCTCCTGGGTTTGTTCAATATTCCTGAGACTGCCTTTGGCTCCTGTGTTTTTGGCATTTTTGAGGTTTCCAGTAATCACCCAGACAGAGTCCTGCAAGCCATCCAGAGTCCACCAAAATTCTTAAATGGCTCCAGGAAAGCTCCATGCCTGCTTGTGCTGGGCCCACAGATCATTCCACAGACCACTCAGAGTCCTCCTAAATTTTTCAAGGGTTGGACCGGCATCAGCAGAAGCTCTACACTGGGGGCTAAGGAAGGTCAGACCTTACCAGAGTGCAGAGCCCCCCAACGTTCTTAAATGTTGCCAGGAAAGCTGCACCCCTGTGTGCACCAGGCCCACAGAACATAGCTGTCCTGTGTGCACCAGGCCACTCAGGGTCCTCCTGTTTTTATTGTTTTGTGTTGTTGGTTTCTCAAGGGACATAATTCTTCAGTTATTAAGTTCACTACAGCTGAACAAATATTCTTAGCATTAAATAAGTGAAATTTTTGAAATAATCATGTAACTATAATTTTCCTATTATTCTAAAGAATTTCATTCCTACCCAAGCCCTTGGGTACCTGCAAGTTTACTACCCACGATTTAACAATCAAAAGGCTAAAACCATGGATGGGGATTCCAAGTAATTCTTTCACATGGAAAAAGGAAACAGAAACAGAAGCCTTTCAATCCCTTCGCATAGATGGTCCACATTATCTCCAGCATACCTCCTATGTTGTAGCTTTGGTTTTCAAAGGCAAACCCCATTTGGAAAGCTGGTGACGCATTTATTTTTATACATTGGTATATAAGTCCCAAAAGAACTATTATGTTTAACTGTTATTGCAGATTGTATTTTACAGTTGCCCAAGGCTGTGTTAAAGAGGGTGCTTTGCTCCTTGACTTGGACATGTTCACTGAAATATGTTCTTTTACTGATTCACAAAAGCCTCCCAGGCTGAGAGTTTTACTATCCATGTCACCAATAAACTCTATTCCTTATCAGACTTCATTATATATTTACATGTTGGACCTACGATCCAGCTGACACTTAGGTAAGAGTAATGTCTATAAAGTGACTATGTTTTGTAACCTTGAGTTATATGTTATTATATGGCCCCTTACTTCTTTTTATTTGATAAGCTTCTATATATTATCCAAAAACAAACTCAACTTTGGTGAAGCTAAAAATGGAGAATTATTCCTTTCCCTTAAGTGTGTATATCAAAGTGACCAAAACGTGAGAATGACTTAATTGTTATATATTTTATACCAAATATATCTCATAAGAAACTGATGATCACAACGACTATTGTTTAATACATATTTCACTTGTATTTGTTAAGCATTTGATAATTTTGTTGTGGCTTAAAAATATGATGAGCATTGGTCAATAAAATTTTATGAGATTTAGTAGTGTCAAAATCTTTGTTTCGTAGCCAACAGAAAAATACAAGCAAAAATAATAATCCTATAATTATAAAATTAATGAACAGTGGATCTCAATGTCAATATTGACATTTGGGGTCTTCACCAGAGTTTTAACCATTGTAAGCTATAGATTAGGAACCTTAGAAAATGTGTGTATTCCACTGGGTGTGCTCTTCTTCTTCTTCTTCTTCTTCTTCTTCTTCTTCTTCTTCTTCTTCTTCTTCTTCTTCTTCTTCTTCTTCTTCTTCTTCT
>NW_004524737.1:2533572-2535219 GCF_000260255.1 Octodon degus | reverse complement strand
GGTTTCTTCCACCCCAACTCCTTTCTCCTCTAGCCTTAGGGATGTTCTCATGTTTCCTTTGATTTGCAGTGGAACCACTCTGCTTTTGGAGATGTTAATGAATTGGGCAATAATGGCAGTAATGGATACAGTAGTCTCCAACCTCCCTGTGAGCAATGTACATGTCAGGCAGAAACTGTCTCTGCTTTAGAATCCGGGACCCAGAGGATTACCAAGCTGCGATTACTAATGGAACTCCTTGTGCAAGTGCCCTAAAAAAAATCAGTAAATCAATAAATCAAATTATCTCGCTTTCTAAGAGTATACACTGCAGTTTGTATTACCAACAAAGAAGGGGATGGGACAGAGCAGAGAGGAGCAAGGGAAGGAGAGGTAACATCGTGGAACTGATAGTGGGTTTGCAGTCTCCTATATTTTTAACTTGTAGACCACAGCCTTCTTGATTTCTTAGGAATTGTGCCAGGAAAAGTGGATGTTCTAGAGTCTCTTACATATTCAACAAGAAAAGTCATGAAACAAAGAGTCTTGTGAAAACTATTTGCTCGGTTTTGTTAATTTAGGCACTCTTGTAAAAAAAAAAAGTCTTTGGTTTAATTTCAGAAAAGGTAAATTATGTTTAGACTTACTCCTTGTTACAGGAAGCTATCCCTACATCCTGAAAACTTGGGTTTTTCATCTGGATTGCTCTTGACTAATAGGGAAAGGTTCTAATACATTTTGTTGACGTCCTTGGGGATACATTTACACCAGCAACTTTGCTAAGATAAGTACACAAAGATGAAGCTGTTTAACTGACTTTTTTATAACACAGAATAACATAGAAATCAAGTTAATAAAGTTTTGGGACATGTTGGACACCTAAGGCATTGGTTTCTGTTGATTTTTATTTTACTTTTTAAAATGAGTAAAGGGTGCCTTGTTTTGGAATGTCTTCGTCACACCCACATATCAAGTCATTGAGTTGATTTTATGAAGCTTCCTGTTTCCTGATTTATTACTTTATTACGGGCATTTATAACTCCTTTTGCCAAAGTCAAGGACTTCTTTCTTTTTCCTCATTCCATAAATGTTCACAGAATTTCTGCTATTCTCCTAACTCTGGGAGCAAGACTAAACTATAGTGGGGACACAGGTGCCCAGTGTTGCTACAAAGAAACTTGCAATTGGCCTGGCATTACTTGGGTGTAAGGGCTGACCAAATAGCTCAGTGGATTAAAGCACCTTTAAGCAGATACAGGGGCCGGGGATTCGATCCCTGGGCCTGCCTTGCTGGCCCCACCCTTGGGGCACGCTGAGACTGCAGTTGAGACTGGGTTTGGTGGAGTTCGCCTGTAATCCCAGGAGGATCATAGGAGTCCGATTAAGTAGTGAGACCCTGAACACCCTGTAGACCCTTCCCTAAGAAAATAATAATCATAATAATAATCATCATCATAATAATAATTCTTGGTATAGCTCTGACTAGTTAGGATGACACAAATAGCAATAAAACTCATGCCCCAGAGTGGAGGCTAAATGTGTACATACACATATGTGAGGAAATAATTATTTCAAAATGGATAATAATACCCAAAACCAAAACTATATGGTACTCGAAGAATAATAGAACAGATTGTCTTATTTTTTTAATATTTAAAATCTTTTAAT
>NW_004524737.1:2532260-2533045 GCF_000260255.1 Octodon degus | reverse complement strand
GTTTGAATCTTCCATTCCTGCCTAATGCAGTGGTTTGTGGCCCTATGGAGAAGTAGGTAATTATTTTCTAACAATCTCAGACCATTTCTTTAGGGCATTACAGTTTCCAGGAAGCCATCCTTCTTTTCAAACATTAACCACAATGATTTCTAGAAAAGTTCATATTTCTATGTCAGACTGTTAGCATTTTAGAGAACTGAAATGCAAAGAAAACACAATTTTATTTGATGAAATTATCATTCTACTTTCTTTGGTGTCGTGTAGTATTTCTTTTGGCATGCACTGAAACATTGGAACTATACAAAGAAATGACATTTGTGTCTTTTTTGTCACTATTATCCCAATCAGGAAAATTGTCACTGGGGTGAATTTGTTTCATAAAAATGTGATCTGTTGTACTCCAGGAAAAATTTTATAGATGCAAATATCTCTTAGTGGGATAAGATCAAATCAATCATGGAAATAATCTGAGATCAGTAAATACATTTGGATGACTCTAAGTTAAATGCTTATAACAAATTTACTACAGAAGCATTTGAAAAGATATATTTTTCAGCAGTCTGGATCATTGATTTATTATCTTTCACCTCAGAACCTTTCTTTGACATGACACATCAACATAAGAAACTTGGGATTCATTTGATTTATTTTGTTTGTCTTACAAGCTTTTTTACCACTTGAATGAAAGCAACTTTTCTTATACTTTTTTTTAGAGTTGTAAGATAAAGGGTAATTGTGTAGGAAAGAAAAGAACAACTTCAAATGAAGTTGTTCTGAAACTTTTA
>NW_004524737.1:2529834-2532160 GCF_000260255.1 Octodon degus | reverse complement strand
TCCTCCTCCTCCTCTTCCTCCTCCTTCTCTTTTTCTTTCTTCTTTAGTACTAGTAATTGAACTCTGGATCTTGAGCTTGCCAGGCAGGCAATGTACCGCTGAGTTATATCAGCTGCCCCTCTATCTTTATTCTTTTAAAGCAAACAAAGCTGTAATGACTTCTGTGAAAATAGAACAAATACTTCCAGTCATGCTCAGGTCATGCTATCAAGTAAATGTGAGACGTCAAATAACCTTAAAGGTGATCTTTTAATAGCAATAAAATTACTGTACTTTAAAGGTGACCAAATATAAAGTTCTACTTTATATTTGTAGATTGTAGCTATTAAGTATACAACCTGTGGCATGTAACAATTTGTTCTCTCTCTGTCCACAATTCCTACATGACACAAATGCTAGCATAGTTCATGTGCATAAACCTCTGCAAAATGATTCAATAAATTGAACTGTGAGAAGAAAAACTTAAGCTGTAGTGCAAAGGGAGAATCACTCCTCTTCTCGTATATGAATATTGTTAAAAAGTACATACTCACATCTCATGTTTGAAAACTCAGAAGATATTTAATTTTTCTCAAACCACACAGTCTATTTTCAAATGCTATGAACTTGCTGTCATGCTCCCCTATAGTTTTAGAACTTGTTCATATTTTATCACTCTCTGCCATGTTTTCACAATCCAAATTCCATTCAATCTAATCTGAAAATTCTCAGATAATTATTTTCTCTTCAGTTCTTTGACTTTGTCATTACTGCTTCCTAACAGAGAACTTGCTCTCAGTGTTTTTTTTTCTTTCTTTTTTTTTAGCTAATGCACATGTAGAAAATCATGCACATATACAACCCAACAGCAGCAAGATGTATCCAAATGGGCCGTAAGGATGAAATGCATTTTTATGTAATTAAACATAAATTAAGAGGAATAAAAGAAATATTCAATTTTGAATTTTCATGAAATTTTAAATGGGCTGTCTCTGTAATTTTAGATAAGAAATTTAAATGAATAGAAGAATAGGCTGTGGCTTAAGTACAGCCCCAAAGGTCATGTAGTAGAAACGAGGTCCCCAGCGTGACAATGCTACGAGGTACAGTGAGCTTTGAAAGGTGGCACAGTCGCTGGGGCAATGCACTCTAAGAGATTAAGCTAATTTTCCTGGGAGAGACCCTGAATCCTTTGGAAAGCAAGTGTTATGAAAGGCGTCTCCTCAACCTTGCACTTCCTATCTGTCCAGGTGACCTTCTCATCATGTAAAAATCTCTCCGTTATGATCCCCTCTGCCATGTGGTGTGACAGAGTCTTGCCAGAACTGGGGCCATGCCCCTTGCGCTTCCAGACTCCAACATGTGACCTACATAAAAATCTTTATAAAATTAACTGAGTCCCAAATATTTCATGGTAACCATAGAAAATAGACTAATCAAGTTAATCATTGATAATTCTTTTTAATTTTAGTCTGAAAATTTGATCATTACGTTCAGTGATGACTCTTCAAGGTATTTCAAATAACTTCTTGAAGAACAAATTTTTTTCACATATGGGAATGGCAGAAAATAGGAAAAAATAATTTATCATTTTGTTTCAATTTAATGAAACTGGGTTTCAAAGTAATCATTCTCTAAATTTTCTCCCAAATGTGAAATCATTTTTAAAATCTGTCAGCTTATTTTCATGCTCCTGACAAATGAAATGTTGAAAATTTTATGTTCATTCAAATAATTTGTAATTCAAATATTTTCATATCATGCATCTGAAAACTTGACAAAATATTTTCTTCTATATTAAATAATTCTTCTTCATGGCTTCTATTAAAAGACTAAGTCAAAAAAGCAGAGAATATTTTTTAACTCTTCCAAAGTTAAATTTTGGATTAAAATACATCAACAGTGAAACATAGGACAATGAATTTCACGTATTTTTCATCTTGTTAAAAATGCACTTTACTCAAGAGTGTTCAAATATTTTAGGTAAGTTTTCTGTTGGGGAAAATATTTAATATTCTCCAAGAGTTTGCAAAATGATAATTGTCTCATCTCCTTATTTTTAAAAATTCTCCCTTTGCTTATAAATTCTTGACAAAATGTTTTGCACAACAGAAACATTACATATATTTGGTAGAGCACAGCAGCGAGGATTCTATCCCTGGCTTGCTGTGCCAGCTGCACCCGCAGAGCACGCTGAGTCAGCTATTGAGACTGGGCCTGGTAGTGCACACCTCTAATCCCAGCACTTGAGAGGCTGAAAACAGGAGGAGCACTAGGAGTACAATCTGTATAGTGAGACCTTGTACACCCTGTAGCCCCTGTCCTAAATATACAAAAAATAAATAAA
>NW_004524737.1:2528082-2529734 GCF_000260255.1 Octodon degus | reverse complement strand
ATGTATTAAACAAAGGCTTTCTGCAGAGCCTCCAACATCATTGTGGGTGACAGAGGGAAAGAATTTGTCTATACTGAGAAGATTCTATTCCTGATCTTTAACAAGAAATCCACTTGGAAGTGAAACATTGAAAAAACAGGGTGAAAGTAGAGGAGGAGAAAAGGAGGCTGTTGTGTTCCTCAGATTAACTGGTGTTCTACGCAGGGAGCTGCTAAACCAGTGTGCAAATATGAGTGTTGATTTCCTGCGAATCATTTGCCTTCACAAGTGTAAAATCCCAGCAATACTCCAATATAAGGAAACCTTGAAGACTGCAGATTACAAAAATCAATGATGTAGATACAATAATCAGTTTAATGAAGTTACACATTGACATTTGGACACCACATTCTCTAAGTGGATGTTAAAAAAAATCTTGTTATCACCTGTTCTGAGCCATCTACAAATAAATTTGAAGCTTTTCTTTCAGATATGAGACAACACTTATGTTAATCATTTCCTCTATGATTCGTAGTATAAAAGAATGACAACAATTGCACAGCAGTTAGTACTTAAAATTAATTTAATATATTGTATGAACATATAACTACAAGTAGGACCTGAGGGTAATAACTATTATTTCTTTCCTTGCTGGTTTCTTTTTAATGTATTTAGTACAGGAATTATAGGGTCTCCTTACACAGATCAGAATTGTAGTGGTCCTCATCTTTTCAGCCTCCCAAGCACTGGGATTATAGGCATGTGCAATCTTGCTGGTTTCTAAAGGAATATAAACCCTTTATTTGTAGTTTGTTATTTACTTTTTCTTAATTTTTTAAAGAGAGTAGAAATTAGAATTAGAACATTAAAAAACTACAAGTCATACCAAATTTCACTTACCAAAGTAATATGAATTTCACATTATATGTTGCAATACATAGTGTTGTCTTCCAACCAGTTATTCATATTACTAGATATATGCATGTAAAATGGGAAGAACAAGGAAAAAAAGAAAGAAATATATAAAAAATTAAGAAGATAAAAAATACAAGCAATTGAAAAAGGAAACAAAACAAATTAGTTGTTATCTGTTTTTTTCCGTAGACCAGCAGAAATGAACAGCACAACTATCCAAATCATTCTGCTTATATAACTAGATAAATCTCTTTCCCCCATGCCCTCTCTTGTACTTCTCAACTTAGTAACTTATGCCTTTTGAATAAGTTCATTCCCTTTTGTGAGTATCTATTACACCCTTCAGATTCCATTTTTCTCTTTCAGGTTCTTATACTTAGGAGACAATGTGATATCTGCACATACAGGTCTAATTTATTTCACTTAAGAGTATGTTCTCTAGTTGCATCCATTTACTGGAAAGAGATTCAAATGTATCCTGTTTTACAACTGAATAATATTCCATCATGTAAAAAATACCGCATCTTCATTATCCATTCTTCAGTTCATGGACAACTGAGTGGTTTCCAAAAATTAGCTATGGCAAAATGTGCTGCTATAAATGTGGGTGTATTTATCTCACTGTTATGTGATGTTTCCAGGTCTTCTACCCATGAGAGGAATAGCTGGCTTGAATGTGATCTCCAATCCTAGCTTTACAAAGAATTTTCACACTGATTTCCATAGTGGTTGTACCATTCTGCATTTTCATCAAAAGC
>NW_004524737.1:2525964-2527644 GCF_000260255.1 Octodon degus | reverse complement strand
GCCCCCGAGGGTGGAGCTGGTGTGGATCTGGTGCACAGCATGAGGTACCAGGGATGGAACTCTTACCCTTATGTTTAGACTGCCAAGCAATCTCCCCAGCTCTATGTTGTTTTATTTTATTTTTAAAAAATGATTTTTACTTGAATATTTACCATTAGAAGTATTGTGAGATACTTCCATCAAGGAAACATGGCTTCTAACTAGAACAGCATTTTTTCTCATCTTCTGAACAAGTAGAAATGACAGATACTTGCATCAAAGGTTGTGTCAGGACTTCTTGTTTGTTTCATTGATTCCAAATATTAGCCTGCCTGGAATGCAATGAGTAAATTGAATGATTCTGTCACATGTGAATCACCAGATTTTGTAATTATGTGTGTGACCTTGTGACTACTTTCTTCAGTATGAAGAGTCCCTACTGCTGAGACTCACTTCATGAAGGTAATTTCTTATTTTCCACTTGTGGATTCTTAAAAGTAGGAAAACCTCCTTTTTGCCTCAGATAAATATAATTTTAGCAAGGAACCCACGCACTTCATTTGCCAATATAGTTTGATTTTTAAAATATTCCTTCCCAAACAAAGAAACATTTTAGGTTGATGTATATAATTATAGGAAAATATGTATGCATATATAAGATAATCCTTATCATATTACCTAATAATAAATATCTAAAATTATTCCATTTCATTCATTAGTTACCTTTTCTGATTCAACCAGCTGTGGTTTTGCTATGTAAAGATTTTTTTGTTGTTAACTTAAGAAGTATTTATCTATTTATTTGTACTGGGTCTCCTTGCGCAGCTCGGACTCGTAGTGATCTTCCTGCCTCAGCCTCCCCAGTGCTATGATGACAGGCATGCAGCACCAGGCCTGAGCCTCAGTGGGCAGCCCGGCTTGTGGTACTGGAGATGAAACTCTGGTTCTCGCTCTTGGCAGGCAGGCACTTAGACCAACGAGCTATCTCCTCACCCCAAGATTTTTCATAATATTAAACAAGTATGTTTTAAGAATTTACTGGCCTTTATAGCTTCAGAATTTCTCTTTTCAACTCGTCTGGGGCAAATGTCCTTCGTGCTAACACTGCCACATCCTGGCACTATTTTTTTTTCCAGCCACAGCTACAAGGGCGAGTCCTTGCGCAGCCCCGCTGAACCGCACCCTGGCAGTCACGCAGCAGTCACCCCACTTTACGTTTTTGCTTTGGGGCATCAAAATCTTGTCCAAAACAGAGAAAACCATGCAGTTGGTCATAAAGAAAGCATGGGAAAATCAACAGTCTCCAGGGGCTGCAAAGAGCCAATGAGGTTCCAGGGGAAGTGCTCAGAAGCCCCCTCTGTTAGATGAAAATGGAAACGCATCCTTCAGCCTGGTGACAACAGGAGACCAAGTGTCTTCCTGGCTTGTCTTTTCCCCATCTGTCTCTCTCTACTACCTCACTTGTGCTATGTGGAATCACCTCTCCAATAAGCTAGATGTTTTCCAACCCTTCTTTCAAGCCCAGCCTATTAGAGGGTATTGCAAGAAGAAATTAGGGCTGGCAAAGATCGAACTTGGCCGCTGCGCTCTGCCTAAGCAGGCACTTAGGTGCGCTGAGTTATCTGGCTGGCCTGTTTGATTACATTTCAATGGTTGTTTCTGAATCAGCATTTGATTTTTAATATCAAACAGAAAATAGTT
>NW_004524737.1:2524200-2525864 GCF_000260255.1 Octodon degus | reverse complement strand
TACTCTCTACCTACTCCTATGGTTTTAAGATTTCTACCTATATTTTCCTCCAGAGGATTTAATGTTTCTGTTTTAATATTTAAATCTTTGATATTTTTTATACATTTAGTACAGAGTCAACAGGGTCTCACTACATAGATTGGGCTCATAGTAATCTTCCTGTTCTCAGCCTCCCAAGCACTGGGATTACAGGTGCATGACACAATGGCCAGTCTCAGCTGCCATTTCAGTGTAGCTACATGGGCAGGACCGGCATGGCCTGTGGTGCCAGAGATTGAACCCCACTTCTTGTACTTTCCTTAAGCAGGTGCATTAGTCCTCAGAGCTATCTGGCCAGCCCCTTTAATCCATTTTGACTGTAGGTTTGTTCCTGGTGATAGTCATGGGTCTAGTTTTAATCTTCTGCGTGCGGAAAGCCTGCTTTTCTAGCACCATTATTAAAGAGGCAATCTTTCTTCCAGTGAGCATATTTGGCCCCTTTATCAAAGACAAGTTGGCTGGGTATGTTTGCAGCTTTGACTGCATTTTCTAGTCTGTTCCATTGATCCTCAGTCTGTCTCTATGTCAATACCATGCTGATTTTACCAAAGTAGCTTAATAGTATAATTTCAGGTCAGGAACTGTGACACTTTCTGCCCTTCCTTGGTTTACCATGATTGCTTTGGATATTGTGGGTCTTTTCTGGCTCCAAAGTTGAGAAAAGTTTTCTGTAGCTGTGTGGGTTATACTAATGGTATTTCAATTGGAATTGCATTGAATCTGTATAACAATTTTGGGAGTATGGCCTTTTTGCACAACGTTGGCTCTTCACATCCAGGAGCATGGAATATTTTTCCATTTTCTCAAATCCTCTTTAAACACTTTTCTTAGAGAATCATAATTTTCACTATATATACCTTGTATAACCTTTGTGATTCTGATTCCCAAGTATTTAATTTTTTATGTTATTTTGAAAGCTATGTTTTCTCTAATTTCTCTCCCAGTGTGTTCATTTTTTTTGTGTACAAAAATGCGAATGTTTTTTGTGTGCTGACTTTATGTCCTGCTATGTTGCTGAATTTGGTGATGAAATCTACTAGACTCTCAGGGGAATTTTTATGGTCTTCAATTTATAGCATCATGTCATTTGCAAATGATAATTTCACTTCTTCTTTTCCAAACCTTTTTCTTTTTATTTCTCCCTTTTTTCCAATTGTTCTGGATAATGTTTCTAGAACTGTATTGAATAGGAGTAGAGACATTGGACATCCTTTTCTTGTTTGTAATTTTGAGGTAAAGACCTTCAGTTTTTTTCCATTTAGTATGATGGTGGCTATTGGTTTCTCATAAATGGCTTTTATCATGTTGAGATATAAACCATCTATTTTGGTTCTCTGTAAGATTTTTTCCCAGGAAAGAGTGTTGGACTTTCTCAAAACCTTTTTCTGTATCTTTTGAAATGATCATGTGATTTTTGTTCTTGGTTCTATTGATGAGGTATATTATTTTCATAGATTTTTGCATATGTTGAACCATCCCTGTATTCCTGGATGAATCCCGATTGTTTGTCATGTATAATCTTGATGATTTGCTACATTCTGTTTGCTAGTATTTTATTGAGGATTTTTGCCTCTATATTCATTAGAGAGATTGGTCTATAGTTTCCTTTTTTACTCGGATCTTTC
>NW_004524737.1:2516008-2518884 GCF_000260255.1 Octodon degus | reverse complement strand
AAATAAATAAATAAATAAATAGAAATTAACCCCCCCCCAAATAAAGAGATTTCTCACAGGCTTTTTCTTCTGTACCTCTTGACGAATCAGCTGGTCTTTGGGGCTTGATCTTTCACAACTTGGCTCCAAGCCTTCTTTTAAATGCAATTATATTTTATGCCTCTTTCTGAATCAAACCAAAATTTCTTCTTTAGCCTACTCCTATTAAACTTCCTCCCTCCTTTTTTTCTAGTGAATTTACTTTCCCATGCTAAACGTTTCCTCTTCTTCCCAATTCCCAATTCAAATCTATGTTCTTCAAAGCCAAATTCAAAATGTAATCATTAGAACCAACCTTCTCACTACAGTTATGAAGCAATGCAAAACGCTTTGTGTGAGGTGCCACCATGCTGTTGAAAAATTAGATATTTGAAGTTAAACAGTTTATTTCCAAATACCGTGTAAAGGCAGTGCATACATGCCTGCTCTTTACAAAATAGCGTAAGTTACAGTTTTCATTCCTTACAGTGTAATGTATCCTCTTGTAGACTTATACAACTTTAAATGACAGACCTGGCTTTCTGTTCACTTTTATCAAACTCTAGGATCCAGTTATAAATACTTTTCTTGTAGGCTGTGGAAACATTAAAAATGCTATCTCTGAAATTTGTTTAATTTGGTGCAAAGAAATAATTATACATATAGGTGAAATTCAAGGCATATCATTAAAATAAAAGGTGGAAAACCTAACGCTGAAATTAGAAATATTTAATGAAACATAATTTTTTGGTGCATGTTCTTTTCCTCCTCAGCCTCTTTACTGAGCACTAATTTCAAAAAAAAATTTTTAATGTATTTAGTACAGGGTCTACAGGGTCTCACTACACAGAGCAGACTCGTAGCTATTCTCCTGTTTTCAGCTTTGGGATTACAGGCACGCATGCCCATGCCCTGTCTCAATCTCAGTTTCAGCACACCCTGGGCGTGGGGCCAGCATGGCACACCGGGCATCAAACACTGGCCATTGCACTCTGCGTAAGCAGGTATTTTAGTCTGCTGAGCTATCTGCCGGCCCAGAATAATGTTTATTTCTCTTTGCATTGTACTTTATGAAAATGGAACCACATCATAATTTTCACAATATTTTTCTCTTCAATATTCTAATCATAATGTTTGTTTTTGTCTTTATACACTGTATACACTGTTAGGTTTACTGCTTTAAAAATTCCAACTGAGATTTTAAGCTTTATGCATATCTTTATCTATATATTCTACTTTATTGTTTTACTGTTTTAAATACTCCATTGAATGAATATAATTTCATTCAATAATATTTATTGATGCCCACCTGTGTTTTGCAGTCTCCCACTTCAAGTATAATAATGCTGCTAGGAAACAATTTTCTTTATGTGCTATTACATATAGGTGGTTCTTCTGTATGGGAGAGTCTTACTCCTGCATGCAAACATGTACAAATTACTAGTTAAATCATTTTTTTATCACCATGCTCCATAGCTTATGCGTTTGCATGTCATTATATTGCCAAAACATTTAATATCGTTAAACTGTAATTTTCGCAAACATAGATGGCTTGAAATGGGAGCTCATGCAGGGATGATATTTAATAAATTTGCATTCTTTATTAATGCTAATTGACATTTGGTATTTGTGAAAATTATCTACTCTCATTTTTGTTCTTTTTAATTAGATTGCTTGTCCTTTCTTATTATTAATATGCAGAAAACTTTACTTATTCCAAATACTGATTGTTGGTTGATAAATGTAGACTTAATTTTAATTAATATTGTTAATAATTTCTCATCATGCTAAACTCTCATAATATCTTAATCTTTCTTCTGACATTTTAAAGTTTCTTTTTTATACTGATGTGTAAAGTTTTTATAGGTGGAGTGAATTATTGATCTGTTTGCTGACTTATCAGATTAGAGAGAGAGAGAGACAGACAGACAGACAGACAGACAGACAGACAGACAGACAGAGTATTTGGTACAGGGTCTCACTACGTAGACTGGATTCATAGAGCTCTTACTGCTTTCAGCCTCCGCAGCTCTGGGATTACAGATGTTTACCACTATGCCCAGATAAGTGCACCTGGGGACAGAACTGGCACAGAATGTGGTACTGGGGATTGAACTCAGTCCCTGCACTTGCAGGTGCTTAGTTCTCTGACCTATATCTCTGGCCCTAAAAGCACAAGCTCTTTGAAGTAAATAAATCTGTAAAAGAAATTCTAGATGTCACATAATTTTAAGGGAAGTATTCACTCCGGCTCCTTCATTTTCAGTGTGCTGTCTATGTGTAAAGATGTTAAAGAATAAAAAACACATTAAACATCATTGAACTTGAGTTTTTTTCCATTACTTCATTTTCGATGACTGCTGCTTTCTCCTCCTTTTATCTTATTTGTTTTCAAATTCCTTTCTTTCATGACTCAGCATTGCAGTTTTGATTTCAAGGCTTAAAGTTTGGCTTTCATTAGTCTCAAAGTTTTCCTCACAATTAAATGAAACTTAATTTGATTTTGATCCTTTAATTGATATAAAATTATTTAAAGCAGGTAGCTCTAATAACTCAACTGGGATTCATATGTTGAGGCATTCAGTCACAGTTGTCATCTGAATTTTTCAAAACACAATGAAATTAAATTTTTTTCATTATATTAAAGTGAATAAAAGAACAATAAAAGTGATAGAGAATTTTAAAACAAGATGATAGGAAATTAACAGTGGTTGGTATATTACCTATTGTTATTTTCAAAGTATTTGTTCAGATTATTAGATATAAGTATGTAAAATTGATCAAACAATTAGGGAGTAACTGTTCCTTTCAATAAACCAATACAAATTAGTAGGACAATTAATCTATATATTATTTAT
>NW_004524737.1:2508034-2515308 GCF_000260255.1 Octodon degus | reverse complement strand
TTCCAACAAGTTTAAATATCCAAATATAAGAGAACATAAAATTCTCAGAATAAAATATAAGTGGAAATCTTCTTGACAATGTCTTTTGTAACACTGATTTAGATGTCACCACCAAAATGCAAGCTATGAAAGCTAAAATATTTGCAGGGTCTTCTGAAGTGGAAAGCTGGTCTATAACACACACATCGTGGTGCATGCCTCTCCCCAAAGTTGAAAGGAAAATGGTCAATAGGTTCATGAGAAGACTCTCAACATTACAGTCATAAGAAGAATAGAATTCAAAGCCATGATGACACTTCAGCTCACACTGGTTAAAAATCCTATTATGAAAACCAAATGAGAGCCAACCATGCTGCTGGAGCAAGCCCTCTGGAAGGCTGAGGCAGAAAGACAACAAGCTTGAGTCCAACCTGGACAACTTAGCTATTTGGAGTGACTCTGTCTCAGAAAAACAAACAAAAGAACACCCAGGCAAAGAAACAGCAGCAACAGCACAAAACAAAGGGTAGATGTGTATCTCAGTGCAGTGATTCAGAGTTAAATCCCCTGGTTCACAAAATAAATGGGAAATAAATCCATTTTTAAAACAAGATTTAAGAATGCTGGTGAGAATGTGGGTAAGGGAGACCTTGGGCATCGTCATGTAGGTAGCACATTGGTGCAGCCATTATGGGGAGACACTGCATAGGTTTCTAAATATTTGAAAAATAGAACTGTGACTGCTAAATAAAGATGCCTGCCCTTCCATGCTCAGTGTCACATCATTCATGTGATGCATAAATATCTTTATCCATCATCAAGCAAAAGAAGTTATAGTGTGTAGAAATGATGTTATATTATTTGCCTTTTATAAAAGAGGTGATCTTGCCATTTTTCACAATTCTGATGGACCCTGAGAACACTGTGGTGAGGAAAATCTTCCACATACAGAAAGAAAACTGTTTCGTGATCTTGTCTATGTATACAACCTTTTGTGAGGAAGGTTACTACAGTGGCTGATACATTTTGTCCACTTGGCCTCATGACTCCATGGCAAAGTTCTGGCTGGCTGGTGGGGATCCCGCCCTGGGGCACAGTTGGTTCTGTCCCCAGAGAGACCCGGCACAAAAAGATCATATAAAAGGGCTGAGGAAGTTGTTGATGTTCCACTTCCACAGAGGAACTTCAGTCTTCGCGTTTGGCTTGGACTTCATCGCCTGGCTTGCAGTGCAGACTCTTCGGCCTCCGGCTTGGATCCTTCACCTTCCGTCGCAGACTCTTCAGTCTTCCTTCGCAGACCCATTAGCTCACCAATAGAGACTTGCACGGAGCCCTGCAGTGAGCTTCAGACTTTGGGACTGAATTCTTCAGTCTGGGGTGTGCAGATGCTTTCTGCAGGCTCCCTCATTGGACTCTGCAGCTGGATGTTGTAAGCCAATCCTGTAATTCCTTATGCATTGAGTATCTTGTGTTAATATCTGTTCCTTATATTAAATTTGTTCCTCTAAGTAAAGCCCTAACCAATACAGTTACATAAGGAGAGATTTAGCATAGGACAGTGGCTACTGGAGTAGGGGTGGGAGTAGAGGACACAGACTACCAAATAAGTGCCATGAAGAACATAAAGCAATTTGGGAGCTGTAGTTAATAACAGTATTTTGTATGCAGGATTTTTGCTAAATGTGTAAATTAAATTTCATTTTCCCACGGGGTTTTCTGAGATACATAGTTCAGCTGATGGATATGGTAATCAGTTCTACTGTAGCAAAACATTCTTATGACCTCATGTGCTTTCTTTCAAACAGATAACATGCAGTTTAAGTAGACAAATAGCTGAAAACAAGAGATCTAACAGTAACAACAGTAATAGTAACAACATGGCTAGATTTTTCCTGATGTTTTAAATTTTGCAACTTGGAAAGTTTGTGTATCATCTTTCTTTCATTTTTTTTCTCCAGTTACTATTACTACTTAATTTGCTTAAAGAATATTTGTCTACTACTGATTGTACAGTCATAGAAACAAAACATCAATGTTTTGCAACTTTAAAAATATTCTTTATTTCTATGGTTTAAATCATTATGAAGACTAAAGAACCAATGAAGGTATAATTCTTTAATTCCAACAAACCCTAAAAATAGAAAAATTTATGGGGTGTGAAATGAAATGTTGTTTTTAGTTAATTATACTATATATTTGTCTAATTGTAAAACATACTTTTTGAGATGAATCAAAGTTCCTGAGAATATATGACATTGCCGTAAAAAGGTTTCTCACTGTAAATACTTTAATCATTTTTCATTTCAATTTTCAGTTCAATAACAGATGCAGAAATCAAGCCTGCAAGTTGTCAGAACTAAGGATATGGAGAATTAATATATGTAAATATGCCTCTTAAGGTGATATCTATCACTCTTAAAAATATAAATTGTACCTTGGAACCTAGGCTTCTCATTAGTTTTCACACTGTCAAATAAATCTTAAGCACACATCTTGTGAAAAAAAGAGAAAAGTGCAAAAATAACTTGGATTAAATTGTGTGCTTAATGTATTTAAAATAAAGAAAAATCACACACGCAAGTTAGAGTTTGAAGGGCCACCTGACAGTGAAAAATAAAGAAAAGCAAGAAGCTTTGAAAACATTCCATGAAAAAAATACAAAATTTAAATTGTAAATATACAAACTTTTAGAATGTTCATTCCTTAGAATGTATCTTATTTATGGGAAAAAGGAAGAATGGAAAGGTGGCGGGAGGTCTGGGACGCAGGCGTGTGCGCCCGAGCCCAGCACGCTTCTGTGTTCCAGCTGGCATATAAATTACTCTTCATGGAAAGTGGATAATCAGTGGGAAATGTGCGAAGCGCAGAGCTGTCGTGAGTATGTGGCCTCTTATCCTGAGTGGGACAGAAGTAAATGCCAGGGGAATGCTCGTTCAATGAGGGGAGAGAGCAGTGGACAGAACACAAATCAGTTAGACAAGACACCCAGGTAACAACTATAAATTTTAGCAGTATATATTTTTTGTTTCAACTCACATCAATTTCCAAGCTATTCAATAGGAAATGAATGCATGTGTGTGCACATGAACACACTCACACATACGCACATGCACACACATGCACACGCACACACACTTTAAAAATAATCCTCAGAAGAACACACACACACACACACACACACACACTAAAAATAATCCTCAGAAGATTTGGCGATGACTAATAAGTAGATTGACATATTTGGAAAGAAGAGGGAAGCAAAAACAGTGTTAGAAGGGTAAAAGTTCAAGGTCTTAGAAAATTCAAATTCCTGGTTCCTATTACATGTTTTGTTATGATGTTTCTTTCATTGCATGCCTGGATGTGGACATCTCATAACCTCAACTGCTTGGAAGGAAAAAGATGTGCGCCCCATCTTCACACACTCAGATCTCAACAGTGTTTTATAAGAATATCATATTTCAGGATAAAGCAGAATAATTGTTTAGGTAAAAAATAACAAGTGTCCTCTGTGTTTGCTATTATATGATTCTATGTCATTTTAGAAAAATCACAGAGAGATTCCAATTTTTGTTTTTACTAGATGTATGGCCTTTCTTTTGATCTGTAATGAAAATTTTGCAAAATGTTTACAGAACACTCAGACATCAAGAAAAAGTTTTCTTGCCACAAATGCTGCCTATCTACAAAAAGACATATATATATATTTTTTTCATATGTAGTATATTGAGGTCTGTGTTTACATTAATAATTTTGCAATGATATTGAAATTTCCAACTTCTTTTCATGAGGCAAATGGGATTCTTGAATACTATATCCAGAGCCATCATAATTTATATTAAATCTGTATTAAATGTACAGTCCACTTGTCCAAGGATTTGAAATTCCTTTGCTGGTCTGCACAAAGGTACTTATAAGTTCACAAGTTCAGTTAGGTATTTGCATTAGTGCAGACAATAAGGCACATTCTTCTGTTATTAGAAAGTGGTTCATAAAAATGTTCCCACATTTATCACAGAAGGAACCCTCTAAGGTCTGTTGAAAATGATGGAGAAGTTTTAATGGATGCATTTTATCATATAGATTCTAGTATTCCCAGTTGGAACCAGCTTTTCACTGGGCATTCTTCCATCGTCTTTTCGACTTCTGCTTCTGGAAGAACAAACACCTACCTTTACAGATATATACCACATGTAGACACATATCTCAGATTCTGATACACTTAATGAAATATTTTGATGGAAAATTAAAAAAATTATGATTGTATGTAAAAGGACATCTGCCACTAGATATGAATTCTTTTCCAATGAAGCAGGTACATTTAGATTAATAGCTATTATTAATAGGAAAGATGGAAAATGTATTATATTGTATATTAAGAGTCCAGTTATAGGCCACATTAATTTAGAAACAAATGTCAACTTGGATGATATAGGAATGTTTATCAGAAAAAATTCACAAAGCTGTCAAGAATTTTACTTATGTGATGACATAAAGTTAAAAACGTGTCACTCACATATTTACATAACTAAAATATAGAAATTATGTTCATGAAAGCAGTCCTTTTTTTCAGTACTGGGGATCAAACTCAGGACCTTGTGCTTGCAAGGCAGGCACTGATGCCACTGAGCTATCTCCTCAGCCCACAAACGTAAACTGTGATGGTGCTTAAGGTAGTATTATTTGAAGAGTATTAATTCAGGACAGATAGAAAGAAAATGTGCTGCAACAGACATCATTTATATTTCAGTGTACATGCAATTTATGGTTGTGAATTATTGTGACTCAAATGAGTAAAGTCTTATGAACAATTTGTTCTCTAGTTAAGCAAAGGAGTATGTAGAAGAATCCAACTTTGGAAGATGTACAACTCAAACAGGACCGCAGAAGGCCATGTGTAAGAACGTTCTGACTTCTCCTGTACTTTGAACTGAGTGTGTAGCAGCGACATAGACATTTAATGTAACTAATGCACATACCACTAATTTATTTCATCTGTTAATATTATTGGATCATGCTTCAATGGAAAATACCAAATCCATTCAATATTGACTTTCTGATAATAACACTTAGTTACCTCATTTGTTCTTAATATTTTTGTTTCTCTAGAACATTGTTTTTTATCAAAATGAAAATGAATTTAATATTTGTAACACAAGAAATATATTAGGAAATAGAAATTAGTGAAGTGGAACACAGATACAGAAGGCACAGCCAACAGAACCAAATTGCTGCTTTCAAATGACCAATAAAATTGAAAAGTCAACTACCAAATATTATCAAGCTGAAAAAGAAACAGAAAGATTCACTTGAGTGAAGAAATTATACCTGACAGACATGCAGACACCCAAAAGCTAATGAGGAGATATTTGCAATAACCACATAATAAAATATAAGATAAATATTATCTGTTCCAAAAAATATATTTTATCAAATTACTTTTAAGAATAATTGAGAAAATCCTATACTCATTTACTTAGGTAGATAAATAATTTGCATCAATTACAAGAAATAATATAAAAAGACACAGATTAACAGAAGGAGAGAAAGAGAGAGAGAGAGAGAGAAAGAGAACAAGAAATGAGAGTGAGAGAGAGAAGACAAGAATAAATTCAATAAGCACAGAAAAAATGGTTCCATAAATATTTTGGGGGGTTGCATATCTTTAGTGATGATATTTGCAGATACTTTTATTGTATAGAAATTACTCCATGATAAAATAAAGACCCTACATGTTTTAACATTTCAACTTACTAAAATTAAGCTAAGATAATTATTTAAACTCAATAAAGTCAGTTAGAGAAAAGTCACTGTGAAGCCATTAAGAAATAATTTATACAAAATGCAAAATAATATTGTTCTTAAGCAATAAATGTTTAAACTTATTATGCAATCATAACCAAACTGAGTTTATTTCTGGAATAAAAGAGAAATTTATTAGAGAGAAATTTATTTATATAAGTCACTGGACAAACTGGTTACAGAAGAAACACGGCATGATCCCTGAAATCTAAAATGTCAGAAAATCTGATAAAACACAAATTTCCTTCATATAGGGAGACCTTTAGGAATATATAAATAGAATTGAATTTTCTTAATCTCAAAATTGGTCTTAAACATTGCCGTGATAACTCTTTGGTGGCTTCTGCTAGAAGGTACGGGATTGTAGAATGGTGCACTTCAGAATCATTGTTCTTCCGTGCCTTATGACAGAAGCTGACCAACTCAGGCAAGTAAGAAATAAGTAAAGGTAATCAAGATTAAGCGTAAAGTTGTATTACAGCCCCTATGTATCCATGGCATGAAAAACTAGAAATACAATTATCTTTAATAAGAGGAATTAATAAGCTTTCCCAAATAGAAAAGTATATAATAAACACAAATCACAATCTATTGAGTAGATCAGTGATCAGGTGGGATATCATTATCACAAATCCTTTAGGTGTTCCCCAACTGTACTGTTGATGAACCTCCAGCTGCAGAGCCTGGTGTGGAGATACCTACCAGGTGGGTCCCTGATGGTTCAAGAGCACCCCGGGTTACATGGTAAGTTCACAGCCCACATGAACTACATAATGAGACCCTGTCAGAAAATTTAAAAAAAAATCAAGAAAAATATAATTTCAGACTAATAACATTTTTATATACTTATTTTTACATGAAATTTTATATGTTAATTCTAAATTTAAAGGGAAATTCAAAGGTACCGGAACAGCCAAGAGGGCATTTAAAAAGGACAAGGTGGAGGTAAATTGTCACACTGAATATAAAACCATAATTAATAAATTCGTTTTAATTAATACTGTGACAATGGTACCAGAAATTGACTTATGAAATAGGATAAAGAAAGACACATCAATTTATAGCAGTGTGGAAATCACAGGCTAACTGTGTAGCTCAGTAGTAGAGCATTTAGCAAGCATGCTAGTAGCCCAAGAGTCACCGCTCAGTGTTGTACAAAGTAGAAGAAAACAGAACAGAACAGAGAAGAATTGAGTGGAGCAGGGCAGAATGGAATGGAAAGGAACAGGTGGATTTTTTTTTTTTTAGTTCTGGGGATCAAACTCAAAACCTTGTGCTTGCCAGGTGAGCAGTTATGGTGCTGGGCTATCTCCCTGGCCCCACAATGAAATTTTAACACCTGAGAGAGTAGACATTTAACACCAGTTATTTCATCCATTATTTATGTGAAATGCTTATAAGGATTTTCTATTCTGAATATTTTGTTTATTCTTTGGCCTATTATCTTTGGAATTGAGTTAATAGGGCTTTTTGATATCGCAATTCAAAGTATCAAG
>NW_004524737.1:2492962-2507919 GCF_000260255.1 Octodon degus | reverse complement strand
TCTGAATATTGCTTAACCTTAATTTTTGTTCTAAAATCTATACTGTATCTTTGGGTTAAAATTTATTTAAAAGACATTGTGTGATATCTTCTCCTAGTATTAGAAACTTTAAAAGTATATTTCCATTTTCTGTTGACTTTAAAAAAAAGAGGTTTGTACCTATGTTATTTGCTTATTATTTCTTGCCTATATCTGTAATATGAGAAACTACTTTGGCAGTAACAATACACAATGTACTAACCATTATTACTCTCCTAATATCTTGTTTTGAGATTTTATACCATTGTTTTTATTTCTCTTATTTTAAAATAAAAATAACTGATTTTAAAAAAGTCACATTTCTATTAAGTTATAATTTCATTTGGTAGTATTTTTAGAAATTATACTACAGTATATAAGATAGATATGTACTGAAGCTTCAGTGAATATGCACTCAGCAGGGCATGTGTACATTAAACAAATCCTTTCAGTCTGATGACTTTTATTTAAGAACTGCAAGATATTATGGCAGTAAATAATAGCACGTAATCTAATCTTGGAGTTCAGTACAGGTTTCTCAGGATTTGGGTCACTAAACTTCAGAAAAATGTTGAATGATAGTAAAGATATTGTTTATGCTTTGCTCATAGAAAAAATTAATGTAAATATTTTCATCTACTTGCTTACAATCTGCATTATGCTAAGTCCCATTGTGGAACCTAATGCAACTTAATACAATCAGGTCAAAGTACTTGATTCCATGTCATGTTTTGAATAAACTATGGAAATATTCTTAATAATTAACATAAATAGGGTCAGCCAAATACCTCAGCACATTAAACTCCTGCAGACAGGTGCAGAAGCCAGGATTTCAATCCTAGTGCCCCTGGAGCATTCTGAGATGGAATTGAGACTGGCGTGGTGGCATACGCCTGTAATCCCAACTCTTGGGAGACTGTAAACAGGTGGATCACTATGAGTCTGATTTATTAGTGAGACCCTGAACACCCTGTTGACGCTTCCTTAAAATACAAAATAAATAAATATTTAAAGAAAAAGAAAAAGAAAAAAAAAAGGAAAGAAACAGAAACCTGTGGCAATGGTCTCTTGATGACGTCATGTGAGCATAATCATTCTCTGTATTTTCTTTGTATCTTTCTATATTTGGATAAAGTTTTGCCATCTTTATGTTGTTGAAAAAACTAATTAAATGGTCTTTTACAAGCTATTATTATTTTTTAATATAGAAAAAGGCCTTTTTATTCGAGTGCTTTAACAGGACGCACAGCACCGGTGTGGGCTGCTCTGCACCCGTGCACTGGCTTAATGACACCAGGTTCCTAGGCTTGGCTGAGCTCCGCCTCCTCCCTTATGACAAAGAACACTGAGGGTTGGAGTGACAGACCGGAGCCCAAGAATGTCCGCGAGATAAACTAGATAGTGGGATAGAAATGGCTTAGAAAATCCTGAAGGTCCGGAAAGATAAAGTGCGCTGCCTTCTGGTAAATCATGAAACATGCTGTCGAATGGAATCCTTGTGATCTAACGGCACAGGAAATCAATAGAATGTTATTTTAAGCTCCATCCTTGACTTAGTTCCTACTCAAAGAACGGCTTCAGGAAGGAAAGTCTAGTTTCCTGTCCTTGACTTTCCCTTGTTGAAAAGCATGCTTAATGCTCATTATTTATGTGAAAAATGATTTGGAATCAATGCATGAAAAGGATTCAGTTCACAGTATTATTACTATCACAGAATGACATATTCTAGCTCTCAAGATTTTAGAAAGTGACATGTACAAATTATCTGGGGATCAGAACACTAGCACTAAACAGTTTGAGTCAAGTCCATCTGTCTCGGTCTCTGTCTCTGTCTCTCTGTATCTCTCTGTATCTCTCTGTATCTCTCTGTATCTCTCTCTCTCTCTCTCTCTCTCTCTCTCTCTCTCTCTCTGTCTCATAGTATCTTCATGGCAGGCCTTCGTACTATTTTGCAACAGATATAGGGTATATTTGGTTGGGTGTATAAAATACATCTGAAAAACTTTTATTGTGTTTGAATATATAAGTGTTGTAATTTTGAAGGTCAAGCAAGTAAAGAAAGAGAGGGAGGGAAAAATCCATAAAAGAAGTATAAGTTCAGCTAAAGATGCAGAGAAGAAGGAGCAGTTCCAGGTCTTTGGATAGAATTGAGAGGGATGACATATTGGCAGAAAAAACATCAATGGGCACAACCTCTTAATTCTTACTCCTAGTGTTCACCTACTGTGAAGAAACCCTAAAAGGGAATTTCTTGATAAAATATAACGTGGGTTTTTTTTTTTTTTTTGGTGCAGTACTGGGGATTGAACTCAGGACCCTGTGCTTGCCAGGAAAGCACTTACTCTACTGAGCTATCTCCCTGGACCTAAAATATAACTTCTATTAACTTTTTTTCTTTTACTGTAAGCAGAACATGGAGGAAATGCTAGTTCCATTTTTTGTTTCACCTGTTATGATTCTTCTTTCTATATCAAGACTCTAACGACCCTTTGCATAGGTGGTAGAGACTGTTTACTGTACCCAAGGATACTTTTGTTCATGGTTTTTTGCCCAATTTGCTTATGCAAACATTAGCGTAAAATATGGACAATTTGAGTTGATTAATAAAAAAATCAGTTCTTAAAACAGAATTTTAAAAATATAAAGATATAGTCTATAAGAGAATGGCATTTTAATGACTTTTGAAAGAAATAAAACTCTACTCTTTTCTTTTTAGTGAATGTGTACATTTTATTGCTCTTACTGGTAAGAAAAAAAAAAAAGACAGATGGCACCAAAACAGGACCTAGGAAAATCACTTACAGTGAAACCAATTTTAGTACCCTTGCTAATAACATTCTCTCTGTTCATAGGGGCCAGATTTTTCCAGGAAAATAGAAATAATTCATTTTCCTAGGGACTTTTAACTCTTTGAATACCCTAGGGTACTTTACTGTGCATTAAATTATACTAAATAGCCCAAAAGAATTAACACACTTTCCAAGTTAAGTCTTTTATTTCTTTCTGCTGGGTAACATCAGGGCACTGATCATGTTAGAAGGTCTAACTAAGCCCCACAAGGCACTTTCCCTTATGTCAGAGCTAGCCAGGTGTGATGGTTTCCTTTCTTGAACTCCAATAAACTTTATAAGACCCATTCAACATCACTCAAGTAAATCACTTAATGGCAAATTTATAACCCAGTGGTGCTAAATGATCTAGTTGGTTGTCTCAATGGCTTGCTAACTAATATTTTAAAATATAACAGCTGGGCTAATATTTTCTAAAATTGCATTACTGGATCTTTATCATTGCAAAATAAGAGAAACTATCCATACCATGTCATTTTTCTTTTGATTTTGTCTGTCCTCCAACTGGTCTTGTAAAATGAAAGAGCCAGGGAAGCTTTTTATCCCACCTCAGGGGGTCTAGAGAATAGGAAACCTGTCACTAATTCCTTTCACCTTACAAGCAAAGCTCCTTCACCCAATTAACTAAGACCAGGTGCACCCTTCAATGAGTCTGAGGAATGCGGAGAACTCAATCCTTTCTTCCACCTTGGCAGCCAGGAGCCCAGCCTGTACCTGATTAGTAAGCTTTGCTGGGGCTGCAAAATTTTCTATAAAACAAAAAAGATTTCTTCCTGAAATCTGGGGAAGATCATGGGTGTTGTGATGTAAATAAAGACTTCGGAGCCTAGTAATAAGCAGAGTATTATTATTGTGCACTTCCCCATATAGGAAGCCCTTTGTCAAGACAGACAAGAGGCACACACTCTTATCAGCACCCATCAGTATAATCTCTGAGCATTTTGACCCAGGTGGGCATTTTGACCCTTACCATTTTCTGAGGGTATGTTCATGGTGTGCTATTAACAATTTTCAAAGGAACTCCTAAACAGAAAGGAGTGATAATTGGGCTTTCCATACTCTATGGAATTCTCTTCATTCCAAGGAAGCAATGTGGATGGCTCTCATGATTGTGTGGTTATACTTTAAAGATGTGTGAAGGAGTAATAGCAAGGTACCAGAAGGCTCAGTGTACAAAAAACACTCCTCCACATAGTCAGTTAAAATGGATGACAGCAAAATATTAACACATGAATGAAGAACTAAAATTCTAACCTGCAAGTTAGAAATGATTCTTTGAAACTTCAAGCTATAGAGAAGATGGTACTGACAACTACTGTCTAGCCAGGTGGATCCAAAGTCCCAAAGACCTAGATTCAGAATACTAACTGAGGCAGGACTCACAAAGTGTGTAAGTTCTTCCAACATAGTCTTCACAAATTTGTTTCAGGGGCCTCTGTGTTTCCAAATCTAACAATGCTCAGGTCCCTTATGTAAAATACAATAATATTTGCATTTGATGTCTATATATCTTCCCTTATAATTCAAATATTCTCTAAATTTTCTATAATAGTTAATACCAGGGCCAGGGAGATAGCTTAGCAACATAATTGCCTGCCTGGCAAGCGCAAGGTTCTGAGTTTGATCCCCCATACCAAAAAAAAATATATATATATATATATAAATATTTTGTAAATAGTTGTTATACTATGTTATTGATAATAAAAGAAGTCAATACATATGAAGTGCAAATGCAATTTTTTAAAGATAATTTTTATCTCCAACTGAATCAGAGGATACGTGACACGATACTATGGAGTGCTGACTGCATTTTAATAGTTTTCTTAATCTCTCATTGTCTTTTTTTACCCATCGGGAAAACTGATAATTAGTTACAGCACTCGTAGTAGTATGACCTTACTTTATCAGGTCATAGGGAAGACGGAATGAAATAATACGATCTGGATATAAAAGTCTGACAGGTAGAGAATACAGAGGCAGTAATTTGGTCATTTTATTAAAATGATTGAAAAGATTTACTTATTTAATGTCCCAAAGTTCTGAAATAAGCATGTGGTCTTTTCCAGAAGGCAAGTTTACTAAGTGAGAAACTAGAACTTTGTCTAATAATTTGGCACCCAGTGTCTGGTTTCTAGGAAATTGATGGTAATAACTTAGAGCTATGATGTTAAAATGCACTTAGCAGTTTTTTCAGTGTCTTAATCTTCATGTCAGGAAGAGATAAAGACATAAAGGGGTTGAACAAGTTAAGCTTTCCACTCTTTGCACTTTAATCATTGAGTAGGCTTGCTTTGATCTATTTTACATATTAGTCTTCAAAGCACAATTTTATACCAGTAATGTGTGTATAAATTTCAACATTTAAAAATGTACAACATGGAGCAACCTAAAATAATCAGCTGCTTTGAATCTCATTATAAAAGCAAACAATAAGCTCTTCCCTTGTTTTATCTCCCTAGTTCATCTCTGGATAAAAACTGAAAATGCCTCCATTTGGAGTGCTAACGTTAGATAATAATTGTACAGCATTCACAAGTTGATTTATTATTGTGATCCACTGCATTTTTAGAGTTTCTTCTAAGGACTACTCTCTACCATAGAAAAATACTCTAATGGATCACATATTTTATGAGAAACTGTAGTGAAAGTCACTTGTACTTTGCCTGAGCTGATGGGAAGAAATAAAATTCAATCCTAACAATCAGACATTGATAATGACAAGCCATCAAAAAGTCCTGTAAGAATTTTCTTACATTCTCTGATTTGTCTCTTCATTCCTTTATTTCTTTTCCTGTATGGATGATTTATAGTTGTAGGTAATTTCCCCTTTTTCTATTTTTATTTTGTTTCCTGTCCTTTGTAGATTTTGTCTAAAAACATCTTGCCCATTCCAGTAACTTGAATCATTTCCCTTACATTTTCACCAAGTAGTTTTATAGTGCCCTGAGATAGATAGATAAATAGATAGACAGATAGATAGATAGATAGATAGATAGATAGATAGATAGAATGCTTGGTTTATTCTTATATTAATTTTTCAGTATCATTTATTGAAATGACTATCTTTTTTAATGAATGTTTGTAATACCTTTTTTGTTTAGAATTAAAAATCACATGTTATATATTTTAAAAACTTACAATGATTTTTATAATCAACTGCATAATGTACCTGATACTTTTTTCTATATATTTTTATAGAAGATAAGTTGGTTGTAGATATGCAGGTTTATATCTAGGCAGTCGTCTTTTCAATTCTGTGGGTTTCTGTGTGTGTGTGTGTGTGTGTGTGTGTGTGTGGGTGTGTGTGTGTGTATGTTTGTATGTTTTGTCACTAACATACTATTTTGCTTGCTATAGTTTTGCAGTATATTTTAAAATTTTGTAGTTTGAGGGCTGGCCTGATAGCTCAGCAGACTAAAGTGCCTGCTAGGCAGGCCAGGGTTTGATCCCCAGTATGCCACACCAGCCCCTCACCGGGGGTGTGCTGAGACAGTGAATGAGACTGCACGTGGTGGCATGCACCTGTAATCTCAGTGCTTGGAAGGCTGTAAGCAGGAGAATCACTATTAGTCCATCTTACATAGTGAGACCCTATAGATCCTATAGACTCTGTCCTAAATAAAAGAAAAAAATTGGTAGTTTAATGCCCCATGCTTTATTCTTTTAGCTTAAAATTGGTTATCTGTGTTTTTATTTTATTTTTAGTTTTGAGTCATGTTTATGTGTTTTGAAACAAATTTTAATATTTTTAGGTTTCATAAAAAATTTCATTTCTATTTTGAAATGTTTGCAAAATATTTGCCAAATATACATCTGCATAGAACACATGAAAAACCTCAGACCTCAGAAAATTGAAGTAGAAAAAATTATACATTATCTGACGTAAAAAGAAATAAGCATAGACATTTCTCTAAAAAGCCCTGGATAAACAAACAAATGAAAAGATAAATAGCATTATGAAACCTTAGGAAAAATGCAAATCAGAAACATGAGATTCTATATCATGAAATCTCACGGCGGTTCAGGTAGAATGGATGTTATCAAAGAACAAACAGTAACGGCTGCTACAGAGGATGTGGGAAAAAGAGCAGTTCTTTTAAAATCCTGAAAGTAGAATTGCCATATAATCAAGTAGCCCCAGTGCTACATGCATATCCAATGGCTGTCAAATCAGTATATTCAGGAGACAGCTTTACTGCTGTACTAATTAGAGTTCCATTCACAAGAGTCATCAAAGTCATATTATATCTAGAGGATAGAATATTATTTGGCCGTAAAAGAATGAAATCTTATCATATATGGCAAATGCATGAAACTGGAGGTTATTATGAAAGGTGTTTTTTTAGGGACAGAATAATCTGTCTTCATAATCTGCATAATCTCAATAGGATTTGGAATTCAAAAAAAGCGGTTGATGCCAGAGGCTGAAAAGAATGGGAGGAAAAGAGAGCTCCATATGTTACAGATAAGAGAAAGAAGTTCAAGGTGTTCCGTTGCACAGATAACGATGCTGTGCTACGAGTTCCAGAAAACCTACATAAAATATGTATGTTTTCATGATAAAGAAACAATGAGTGATTGAGAATATAGATTTGCTTACTCTCTGTGAATATTATACAATAAATACATGTGTTGCTAAATCACGTTGCCTGTAGACACGTAATTTTTGGTGTAAAAGTTTAAAAGGAGCGAGGAAATCCTCGCAGTGTATATCAGCAGGTTTCTCTGATCTTCGTTTCCTATATGAAGTTTCAGTGCACAATGTTAACATTTCTTCAGTGTAGTACTCCCGTAATACCCCTATTCCTCGTGTTTCTCTGCATAAACCTCAAATTCTATTTTAGTGTTATATGTGCATTTCCTGTGACTTGTAATTAGGTTTCTGAGGCTTGGAACGGCTCCTGTCTGACTGGCTCTGCCCCGTTACCTGAAGAGCTCAGCAGACAGTGGAAGGGCACACATTCTTGGCTCAGGTTCACAGTGAAGATTTTCAGTTAGATCGGGATGGAAAACCGCAAGGCAAACCCTCCAGCTAACAATAGTGACAGACACGTTATCACTGCACATGGCTTTAGCTAATTATGAAGCAAACACTACCATGCAAGAAGCAAAAACGCTTTAAAAAGCTGTCTTCCCTTCATGTACGACGCTCCAGCACCTTTGACATTTACGTAAACTATAATCAAAAGAAACACCCTTGAAAAATGTTCATCTTTCCTTAGTACTCTTGGACCTGCTGCTCTCTTTGCCAGTCATTTTCCTTCCTCCTCTCTATCCCTGCCAATCCTAATCTTTCCTACAAATCTAGAAGATTTGCCACGTGTGCCTCCTGAGGATGCTAGGGCTCGTTTCTTCCTTTTGTCATATGCCTGACAAATGAGAATGAGAATGCCGCTTAACTTCGAATGATTCATAATACATTTATATTCATGTATTCATTATATTATATTTATAGGTCATCTAAGGCTTTCACAGATATTTCTTAAGGATTTATTGGATTTTTCCTTGAAAGTACATAAAGTTGGTAATAAAAGGCGGGCGACTAAAACACTTGAAGGAGCTAAACAGAAGTTGATGGGGAGCAAATGTTGATCATCCATGTATTCCCCTTGTGTGTCTTAGACAAGCCCAATCCCCATTTGCTTTTGCATTCATTTTCCACGGGAATATACCACACTCCTGCTACATTCTGTCCAAAAATAATACTACCCAATTTTATAGCACTTTTATATGTGTAGGCTTATATGCCAATAAATTGCTGAAGTTTTTGGAGACTATTAAATAAATTTTGCCAAATCAGGTATATAAAAATATCATTTTTTCCTAAAATGCACTTTTCTCCATAAGAAGTGTTTTAAGACCTTTTTCATTAATGACTGTATATTTTAAAGCATAAATTTCCCAAAGATTTTTCCCCTAATAAATCAAGTTAAAAATGAAATTAATAAAAAGTACTCTATGGAATCATCTAAGTTATATATGTAAGTTTCCTCAATAAAATTTTAAAATGGGTTTCTTTTATGTTCTCTGAAATAGCATGCAAGTATAGAACAAAGCAAAGCTTTCAAGAACCTTGTCTGTGGATGAAACTTTGAGTTAGAATGGAGAATGTGTGCTTTTTCTGTTGCCCCACTGAGAGAAATATGAGAGGACTTTTGGAAGTCATCTTCATTCTTTGAATTTGGCTAATTACGTTATAATATCATGATTGAACTTTACTATTCCACTAGATTCTTCAGAGATGATAAAAGAGAAATTGAAGGGGGGAGACAGACAGACAGAGAGACAAAGACAGAGACAGTGAAACTGAGACAGAAAGAGCTACATTCTGCATCAAAATCAGTCTGCAGTTGTTAATCAGAATAACTGGTGGTAAAGCAGGAGTTTTTATCAGCATCCATGAGAACCAGGCAGTCTGATGGGTTATGCTCCAAGCTCTGCACAAGACTGAAGACAGAACAGTGGTGAAGCTCAGAGATGGAGCACACAGATGCCCCCTTTCTGAGTATTTTGCTCAATTCAGGCCCCCACTACATTGGGAAGGGAAATCCACTTCACTGAGACTGCCGATTCTAATATAAAACAGCCAGAAACGCAATCACGGACAAAAGCAGATCAGCATTTACTTAAATAATAGGCCAAGGTGCAGCAGGTCAATCCTGTTGACACATAATGACCTGCCACACCTACAAATTCAGAAGAGTATTTTCAGTTTCTCATAGAAATTTTTCAAAATACCAAAATAGGAAAAAACTGCTGCTCTAGTATCACTATATTTCATCTCTACAGTGTTTGCTGCTCTGCACACCAACAGAAAAAAATATATAATTACACAGAGAACACAGGTAAAACTGTGGAATTAACATAGGCAAGGACTTTCTGAAAACAACCCTAATGGCGCAAGAAATAATAGCAAGAATCAGCCAGTGGAAAGGGGTCAAGTAAGAAAATTTCTGCACATGAAATAAAGCAACAATGGAGAGATGGGACAACCTAAAAATTGGGGAAAGATTACCAAATATTCCTTAGAGGAACATATAAAGAAATTAAAAAAATAGAATCCAAAATTTAAAGACCTAATCAAGATAGAGAAATTCCTCAGAGGAAGTACAGATGGTTAATGAGTACATAAAAAATGTTCACCATCTCTGGCTATTAGAGAAAGAAAAAGTGAAACAACACTGAGAAGCAATCTAATTCCAGAAAAACTTGTAGACATCAAGAAATCAAATAGTAGCAAACTCTGGCGAGGCGATGGGGGAAATTATCCCTTCTACTTTGCTGGCAGGTATGTAAACTACAGCAATAATTATGGAGATTAATATAGAAGTCCCTCATAATATTAAAAATAAGCATTTCATTCGTCCATCCTATTCCTCTTTTAGAAATTTTTCTGAAAGATTTAAGTCATCCCATTGCAGTGATAAAGACAAAGCCACATTTATAGCAGGGCAACTTTTAATAGCTAAATCTGGGAAACAGGCAAAATGTCCATGAATACAAAAGATGGAGCAAGAAAATACGTTATTTATACATGATGGAGCATTACTCTGCACAAAGAAGGATAAACAAGAACATTTTTAAGAAGATGGACTCACCTTTAGACTATATTATTAAATGAAATCGATCAGATACTGAAGATTCTTTATTGCATTCTTTATCTTACATGAGAAATCTAATATGTAAATAGAGAACAAAGCAATGGATAATTAACAGGAAGTGAGAAAATATATTTTATATAGAAAGGGGGCTCAAGAGATGAAGGAAGAGGGAGAGAAGAAAGGAAAGTGGATATTTTTAAAAGGGAGAATTGGAAAAACTAGAAAGACACTTTTTCAAATAGGAAAAGGAAAAATTAGCAGGGAGAAGAGAGGGATGAGAGGAGAAAGGGATAAAAATGAGTTAGATGCATCATGAAAATGTACAAACTCCCCATGGTAAATGGAACCATTATTCACTGCAGGAATGTACTAATAAATTTAAAGTGAAATACAAATTTCATTTGGATATAAGCTTCTACTAAGAAAGGCAATCAAATAATGACCTCTTTTCTCTAAACTTTTGCTTTAAATATTAGCCATGAGGCACATGTCCCTGGTGTGCAGTTGCAATGTATGAAGCATGACTGAGGTAAAAATTTTGCTTCAATTTTAATTAACCTAAGTTTTCAAATAATACTTGTGCTGCTAATACGAACTTACGTATTTTCCAAATAGCTGAATGTATGAATCTGTATTCAAAAATTTATGAAACTCTAATTCATATTCATATTTCAGAAAAAAAAATTTAGCATCCAAATTGAGATGTGTTGAAAACATGAAATGCCAGGCATGATAGTGCTCACTTATAAATGTACCATGGGGAAGGCTGAGATAGGTAGACTGCTGTGCAATGAAGGCCAATATGAACTATAAACTGAAATCCTGCATCAAAAACCCAAGAAAATAGAAAAATAAAATTAAAAATGAAATATTCAAAGTGTGTAAGTTGGCATAAAAAGAAAATATAAAATAACTTATTAAACAACTACAATTGCTTATAATATGAAGTGATGACATCCTGCTAACTAAATATACCATTCATATTTTTTGTTATACTAGTATAACAGAATATACTATTAATATAATTTCACCTGTTTCTTTTTCCCATATATATCCACATCACATACTTTCATACCTATGTATTACATATATGTGGTTAGCTTTACATTTCTGTGGATAGAACTGCTGTGTACTAATAGATGGCATCAACATCATAATGAACCTCAAATGTGGTCTCTTCATTCACAGAGACAACATAGAGCCTGAAATTATGTATAAGTTGAACGAGTGTAAATTATTAGTATTGTATTCATTAGAAGTCTTACACCGATCTAAAATAATTTCTTTACGTCTTTGACATGGGTAGTGAGATTTTGAGAAGGGCTGATATATATTATTCTGATTCATGATTATTATTTTTGTGGCATTACGGATGAAACACTCGTGCTAAGTAGACAATGTACCTTGGGCTACACATGCCACTCATATGCAGGGTGGAGAACATACAGTAGATGTGCTGCAGTGGGTACACAGGGCCAGTTCTCAGTGGGAAAGTGGGCCAAGTAGCCCCCAAATCACCCCAGAAACCAACCATTTGAGTTTAATCATATTCTTTCCACTTTACAATAAATAAGTGAATTTCTATTGCAGTTTGGGCTTTCAGTCTCTGAAAGTTTCACCATCACTTCCATACAGTCATAAGTAAATTTAAAAATAAAAGGGATTAAAAGTAGGTGGAAATCTTGAAGATATAGGTGTAGGCATAGATTTCATGAACAAATACAGACTACATGGGAAATAACTCAAAGAATCAACTGGGGGCCAGCGAGGTAGCTCAGCAGACTAATTGCCTACTTAAGCAAGTGCAGGGACAGGGTTCAATCCAGTGCCGGCCCCATGCTTGGTGCACTGAGCCGGCCACTGAGACTTGGCATGGTGGCTCTGGCCTATGATCCCAATGCTGGGGCAGTTGAAAAAGAGGATCACTATGAGTCCAAGATGAAAATTGTGACCCTATACCAAATACATTAAAAAAAGAAGAAGAAAGAATCAACTGGGATCTCATCTTATCCAAAAGCTTTTGCACAGCAAAATAAATCATCATCAATAGAGTGAAAAGACACAAAGGGCTTATATAGAGAACAAACAAAGAATTTTTTTTGGAGGTCCAGGTATTGAACTCAGGGCCCTGAGCTTGCCAGGCAAGCACTTATTCTAGTGAGCTATCTCCCCGGTCCCACATATAAATATTTTTTTAAAAATCAGAACCCCCTAATTCAAAGACCTAATCCAAAGATAGGCATCTGAGATGAAGAAATACAAATGGCAAATGAATATATGAAAAATGTTCAACATCATTGGTCATTCAAGAAATGCAAATTAAAACAACACTGAGACTCCCTCTCAGCCCAGAAAGAAGGGCTATCTTCAGGAAGCCTGCCAATAAGAAGTACTGCAGGGGCTGTGGGGGAGACAGAATCTTCCACTGCTGTTGGGAGTGAAGACTGGTGAAACCACTGTGGAAATCAGTATAAAGATTCCTCCAAAACTTAGGATCAGAAATCCCATTCTGCCGAGCTACTCCCTTCCTGGGTATGTTCCCTGAAGGGTTAGAAACAGCATGCCACAATGACATACGTGCATTTATGTTCATAGTCTTGCAAATGACCCAAATTTCCATCAAACAAGGAATGGATAGAAAAGATATGCATTTTCGTACTGTGGAGTATTATGCAGCCATTAAGACAGATAAACTGGTGACTTTCATAAGCGAACTGATGCAACTTGAGACCATACCCATAAGTGACGTAAATCAGACCCACATGTGTAAACACTGTATTATTTCCCTGGTGTGAGGAACTGAAAGGGTCAATATGGTCTAAAATGTAGCACAGCGATTGTGAGACAGGAAGAAATTATTCAAAGGAACAGAGAAACTAGGATGGGGGAGAAGGGAAATGATGGAAGGAAAAAGAGAAAAGAAAGCAAATCATTTGTACTATTAATGTCTTTTAGTTGACTGAAAGAGGGGTTTGTGCTGATGTAGATAGGAGGAAATTTTAATGCCCATATTTTATACTCGGAATAACTACTTTAAAGATAACAAGATATGATGTATTTACTACTGTTATTCTACTATTGTTTTAAGAATTTTTACTTTTTTTCAGAAAATAAAAATTAAGTAATCAAATAAATCAAGCAGTTTAATGTTCATTTTGTATTAAGGTCCTTTATTCAATTTATTTCATTAACAACATGTATATGGAGGCATGCCTTTGATAGTGGGATATAATTTCAAAAAGAAAGATGTTGATTTTGTAGCCTTGTGGAATTTAGATGGACCAAAAGTATTTAAATAGCCAGAACTACAGATGACATAAAACATATAACTTGCATATAATAAGTTATCCAAAGGAAAGATTGAATGGAATTCAGGCACAGTTTTATTGACTACTTGAAGGTGAAAACCACCTCGGATACCTCTCAGGAAAAAAGAAGAAGAGGTGGGAGATTAGTGGCACCAAATCAGTGCACATGCTCTGCAAATTTTATTATGAGGAAGACCTGGGAAGGGAAAGAATATATGAGAAATAGTTTGAAGGTGGACGGAGACATTTTAGAGCAGCTCTTTGAAGGCACTCGAAATAAGCAGGTAGAAGTGAAGGAACAAAGAGGCAGGAACGTGAGAAAGCCGAAGTGGTGTGGCCGCCAAGAAGTGAGTCGTAAGCGCAAGAAGGGAAGCGGACTTTTATGGTAAGAACACAGCTTGCTGCTGTTATAAGAGGAAGGAGGAACGGAAGGAGCTTCCCATCCACGGCATGTAGATTGTGAATATAAAACAGGATCCTCAGCCAAGGTCTTGGAACTTCAGTGGAAGATGCCAAGTTGTTGCCTGAGGGCAAGAGAAAATACTCCCACAGCTATAAAGAAGAACTCTTCGGCATTACTCAGCACAAATTAGAGTTCTATCTGCAGCAATTTGCATACTCAAAGTCTGATGGATTGGATGATTATGTATTTTATGCCAAATATGGTGATTCTGCTTCTGGTTAAGAGGATGAAGATTAAGGATTGATTCAAAGTTGGATTTTTGCCAGTGGAGGAAGCAATGGCCCAGGGTATGGTTTAAATGATGAGAAAAGTCAAGTAGATTGGAAAAGAAAATAAATGAGGCCTGGGGTGGGAAATAGATAGTAGGAATAGAAAACAGGTGAAGAGTATGAGAGAGTCAAATCCTTTTGGCAATACAAGTGAATGAGCAATTGAATCCAAAATATAGCAATAGTGATTACAAAGTGGAATATTTGAAATTAAGAATGTAAAAGTGATTGCTTGATATTTCAAATACAAAGCACAGTCACTGGGGTGATTGACAGTTATTTACTGCACTTGAACATCCCAGATAGAATCGGCCTTGTAGTTTTCTATTTTTTTAAAATTTAATTTAGTTTATTATCAGTATTATTGTTTTTCATGTATTTGGCACAAGGCCTCACTACACAGCTCGACTCCTAGTGATCCTCCTGCTTTCAGCCTCCCCAGCGCTGGG
>NW_004524737.1:2481291-2491707 GCF_000260255.1 Octodon degus | reverse complement strand
AGGATTGAACTCAGGACCTTGCACTTGCCAGACAAGCGCTTATTCTACTGAGCTATATTCCCAGCCCCAGACTATTTATTTATTTAACAATATTTGTAGTTTTGACATTTGATTTCAATTGATTAGGCCTTTAATTTTGTATTTTTCTTCATATTTTCTTTTCCCCATTCAATCTCTAATACGTCTATTGTTACTTTGTGTTACTCTTATTACATTTATAAAAGTAAGAACCACACTAAATTCTATATTTGAATTTTCAATAATTAGTCTACTTATGGGGTAGAATTGAAAACAAGCTTATAATTGTATGCATGTTATGCACTAAAGAACCTAATATTATTGTGTTGTTTTACTTCTGCCGGGGTCCCTACACCTGCAACTTAAAGCACGAGGTGTTCACTCAGGCTCATACTTTGTACAGGTTTCATGCTTTGTATGGCTGGCTGGCTGGCTCCATGGGACACATAAAACTTGAAAATGTTTTCTTACTATTCTAATTCCTACTTCAAGAATAATGCCCCAAGTGCAAAGGCAAACACGATCTCTATTCTTGCATTCATAAATGTTTCAGTGTTAGTCTACATTTTAATTTGCTTTCCTGTTAGACCATGGCTCCTGTTCCTCTTCTGACTTCGGATTCATATTCTTTTCAGTTTACACTAGTGACTTTAATGGTCTTCCACAGAATCAGCTCTGGAAGAATCCTTTGCAGGGCAATCTCATGTCTTTTCCTTTGTATTATTATTTTTATTCTTGCCAGAACTCTCCAGTCTTCTTGAGCAATTCCCTTTCTCTCTCTCTGTCTGTCTCTGTCTCTTTGTCCTGTCTGTCTGTCTGTCTGTCTGTCTGTCTGTCTGTCTGTCTGTCTCTCTCTCTCTCTCTCTCTCTCTCTCTCTCTCTCTCTCTCTCTCTCTCTCTCTCTCTCTGTCCACTACTAGAATTAAGTCAGCCTGGCTGGGCTTGGACTCCTCCTGCCTGTGCCTCCCAGTGTACTGGTATTTTAGAAGCCTGGTACTAGCCAAGTTCCTTCAGAAAGTTTTAAGGGAGGTACATTTTTTATTTTCAAGTTTAAAATCGATCTTTTTCCTTACTGACTAAAAATTTTGGTAAAAATTTTGGCTAAGAATCATAATTTATTGATTTTTTATTTCCACAGAGTGTTCCAGATGTTTGCTTAAATTTTGCCTCTATGATATTTACTTTATTTTCATTCTTCAAACTTTTCACGTTGCCATCAATTTGGTTTCTAGAAGTCTCATATGGCTATATGTAGCTGTGATTCTTTTGTTTTTTAAAGTAGACCATTTTATTTTTGAAGTGTCCTATAATTTTTAAGCTTTAAGAAATATTATTCTCTTAAGTTTTTACTGACATTTTTTCTTATTTTTTTTCAACAATTCTGAAACTTTCAATTAGGTAAAAGGCGAAAGATTTATACTATCTGAGGAGAAACCAGGGTATTGCAATTAGGTAAATATTAGCCATCTTGAATGGGATTTCTGTGTGTTTCAATAACTTCGCCATTTCTACTTTTATCTCTTTATGCTTATAAAGTCTTTTTTTTGTTTTATAAAGTCTTTAAATCTCTGAATCTTACTACTTATTTGTTTCACTTGTTGAGTACTATTTCTAGTTATCATTTTAGGAAATCTGCATTTTATAGCTGTATCATCCCTTTGTAGCACTTCTCAAATATCTTTGCAAATACAAGTGATAGTACTTTTAAAAATTCCTAGGCTTTCCGGAACTAACTATATTTTCCTGAAGATTTCCTTTCTTGAACCATGTAGGTTTTTTGTCCTTATTCTCACTGGCTTAAATGTTTGCTAAGTGTGGTAGCTTTGGAGCTCCAACCCTTAAATATTCTGGCCCAGAGAACCTGTGGCTAAGAATGCACTTGGGTGACGGTGTCCGGACCTTTGGACCCCTGCAGCCCTTATGAGAGCGCCATCCTTACAGTTGCTCCTAAGACATGCTGAAGCCTGCACTGCGGACATAGATCTAAGTCAAGCTGACCAGTATGACTCCTCAAACAGGAAGCTGTGGCTCCTGCAGGAGCAGCATAGAGCTGCACATGGCTATGATGCCCTCTCCTCCTGATCCTATGTTCTTTTTCCTTCTTTCCCTCCTATTTTCACTTCTGCCTCTCAGTCTGAAAGCTCTCTTCCCTTTCTTGATTCCCTTAAATTTATCTTTCATAGGTTTTAGAGAAGTCTGTTTCTTGCTCTTGTCTTATGATCCTATTGTCTGCTTAGTATCTGAGTTGATATCTAATCCTCTTTCTGTAGAAACACAATCATGTACAGTTACTTTCCAATGGTTTGCATGAACTTGCCTCCAAAAAGTGGACAAATTCCAAACTCTGCATCTTTAAATGTGATATAGTACATTTTTGTGTAGATGGTGAAGCCACTAAGAAGGTGCTATATATGTTTAGAGATATTTTCCCCACTTTCTTCTTGAGAAAACATCATGACATTCCAGCATGGGGTTTTCTGGTAATTGGGAGAAGGTGGACTCTTGACACAGCTGCAGTTCCCAATTATAGTGTGCAGGTTCTAGACAGCTCTATTCTGAAAATCTGAAAACCGTGCCACAACTCCTGCCTGTTTCTGTTATGCATCTGTTTCTGTCTGTAGTTTACAGTGCTTCCCCTCCACCCCACCTCACCTTCCTACAAAACTGCTCTGATGTTATTGTTGTTGTTGCTTTCCTACAGGCGTCATCACAGATATAGAAATAGAACAGAACTTGTTGTCGTCATCATACATGTCTGTGATACTAGACCCTGGGATGTGGTCAGCTCTAGGTGTGACCCTGAGAAAAGCTTTGGATTTCACATGGGTACTTGGAAGCCTACAGATTCCACTGGGACCAATTGGTTATCCAGAACATCCAGTTTTTCCTTTTTAAACATGTTTGTTCCTTTCTCTGCTTTAACTTAGTGATTTTCTGAAAGAGGAAAGAAGTAAACATGTGATTTATTCTTCATTTGAGGACATTGATTCTAAATTAGTGAAAAATATTCCTTTCATGAAAAATTAAATAGAGTGTAAAGGACTAACTCACAAGTTACTTTTCAAACTTTGATACACAGAAGTTATATAAATACAAAGAATTTACAATTGGTATTAAATTTATAATAAAATATTACTGTTATTTTCAATATTTCTGGCAGTCTTGATGTTTTATAGCATAGTAATTCTTCCCTGATATTTATTCTAGTTAATAAGTGCATAGTGTACTTTCTTTTCACATATATTAATAATATTTAAAATGTACATGTTGGGAATTTACAATAAATTAAGGGAACATATTTGTCTCTCCTGTCTACATCATGTTCACTTGTAGATTTCCATTATTGCTAAGTTATAGAACTTATTATTTCCAGAATAAGAATAGAAACACTTCCCAGAAAATCAACACACAGATCAGGTTTGGGTGCTAGAGAGTGCATAACTAAATGTATAAAGGAAAAATATTTGTAGAGAAAAATGATTATTTACATGACATTATTTGCCATTGATACCTACAGATCCAGGCATGGAAGCAAAACATTGTTTGCAAGCATATTTATCCTGGCACCACAATAAAAAATATATTTCATTCATGCAGGGTACTTCATATATATACATATATGCATGAAAACTTTTGTGGGAAAGGACCTAACTCCAACATGAATAATGAATGCTCTGATGTTTTTCACTATTTTACTTCATCAAAAATAATAACAGACAAGAAAAGTCTGGTCATATACATATGTTTTTTAAACACCACAACTTGTAAATTGCTCAGTGTTTTACTAAACTGTAGTTTTGAAATCTTCTAAGCTTTCTGTAATAAGAAATTCATTGACTTAAACACCTCTGAGCTTCAACCATAGATTTTGTGGGAAGACCAGAAGAAGAACTGAAAGTTCACATGTGCTCTCTCTTTATTTTCTCTCCCAAATAGGATTAGAATTATATTTATAATATATGGTGGGTGTCTTATTTACTCTTTTCATTGCTGAGACAAAATACCCAATACCTGCAAGTTCAATGATGGAAGGCTCATTTTAGCTCCCAAGTTGTATGGATTTCAGGCTATAGACACTTGGCACCAAGGCAGGTTTGCATCACAGAAGAAAAACAGTGCATGGTGAGCACAGGACTAAAGGCTGAAGTCACCAAACTGCAAGAGAAAACAGCAGATGTTTTCTGACTCTATATTCTTTCTAGGGTACTGAGGTAAAGGCAAGACTAATCTAGTAATTACAATGGACTCATTTAGTAATCACACATCCTTAATCCCAGGATCACACACTCCAGATCCAGCCACTCTGGAAAACCCCAACCTATGTCTGCATAGCTTTCGGGGAACATCTAGACTCAAGCCATAACAAAAGGGTTGTGAAAATTAAATCTTGGATATATTAAATGGCACCATTTTATTGGCAAGGGAAATATTACTGCCCAAGATTCTTGAGTTAAGAAAATGGGTCTTTTTTTGGTATGTGGATATCGATCTTTTTAGACTTTATATTGGAAGCTATTTATTCCCTTTCTGATTTTTAATATTCTATTCAAGGTAAATAACTTGTTCTGAGAACTGTGACTACAAAACGACCATATGCAAAACATTTGTGTCTGGCACATTGTCCACAGAACGAATTCAAACATTTGAAACTTTTTAAGTCCCAAGGAAAGAAAAAACGGCTAGGATGGCTGACTGGCTAGGAGTGTGAGAGTGGTGCAGTGCTGGACATCGAGGCCCTGGTGAGGTCATGAGGAATGCATGGGTTCTGTTTAGCTACACTCAAGTGAAGGAAGCGAGTGCCAGTTTGAGATGCTTAAAAATCCCCCTCAAAACATTGTGGTTAACTGCTCCAAAGAATGTGAAAGTAGATTTAAGTAAGTTTCCAGAAACTGAACTGTTTATTCCAGCTCTCTCAAAAAAAGCTTTGATATGTAAATCAGTTTGGAAACAAGGATATTTTTACCTCTTAAACTTTCCATCTTCTTGTGCTCAGTGACAACCTTGAAATAATTTCCCTTGATCTAAGGAATGGACCTAAGTTAGATTTTGTGAAGGTCAGAGTCTGATAAAGAGATTTAATTTAATTCAACCAAATGAAACTAATTTATATTATTATCCACATATGAAATAACAAATCCCGGGAGGAGACAGACATTTAAATCCTTCTCTTATACTTTGGCCTGTGTCAAGCCCGTGAGACTCCTGAAGCCTCAGTTTCATTACCTGTGGAATGTGCTTACCTTTTAGGTTTTGGAGGAATCAGCGATCACACACTTGAAGTATCTAAGCTCTTCCTATTCAAAGTGGCCATCTGGGGCTGGGGAGATAGCTCAGCAGTATAAGTGCCTGCCTGGAAAGCCCAAGGTCCTGAATTCAACCCCCATAGTACAAGACAAAAAGAAAAAGATAAAGTAGCCATCTGTATTAGTTACTTTTTTCCTCGCTAAGACAAAATACCCCATTTTGAATATTAAGGAAGGGAAGGTATATTTGGCTCATAGTGGTAGAAGTTCGGTCCATAATCAGCTGGCTCTAAGGCAGAGTTGTGAGGCAGAGAGGCAGCCAATCATGGCCTTGGAAGACTGCAAAGGCAACAGAGCAAAAGAGCAGTCAGAGGAGCAGTCCTCTTTTCCTGCTGTATATTGTGTATATTGTGTGCAGGCTACTTGCCCTAGGGTGGGTGTAGCACTCACACCCCAATCCCAGAACTAGACAATGGACCAATCACAAACAATAGATTCAATCACCTCCCAAAAGCCCAACCCACCATAACCATATAAGGCTTTGGGGATGCATTCAGACACAAACCATAGCACCACCTAATCGATGGCAGGTGCTGACCTGGTTACTCTTACACTTTTGGTTATTATTAAATAGGTCTGTCTAGGGGTTCTTAGTAGACATATTAAGAAGAGTAAAACCTTACTGTTGAAAATGAAATTGATTAGAATTCAATAAAGCAATAAATAATTTTCAAATAGTATAATTAACACAAATATGTCAGAGAAAAAGTAGTGTTTATTTCCCGGAAAAGGAATGTCAACATTTTCTAACTTTATTCTTATATATCTAGTTAAAGTCTGGTAATTGATAGGTAAACAATATTATTCCCTTCCAATTATTCTGGTCAGAGTAACACCTAGCAGGTACCCGATGGTATGATGCTGTTGTTTTATGAGCCTGGTTGTCGTTGCTTTTGCCATACAAGATACTGGATAATTGGAGCACCACCAATACACTCATGCTATTTGTATTAAGAGAAAAGATATAAAGATCCTCTGATGGAAGCTAAATGCACACAAATTGTTTTTTTAAGTAAATTTCTTTTCCTTTGAAAACAAGGACTTCTTTATACCTTTAGGTAGGTAAAAGTATTGTGAGTATTCTCATTTGACCTTCTGTAAAATAGACACGAATTGTGTCAGAACACACTCATTAAAACCAAATTCGTTGACCTGAAAGCTCCCAAAGGCATTTCAATCAGCTTGAATTTGAGCTTCACAGGTTTTCCTTGTTCTTCCTCATGCTGTACTTGCCATATGACCAACAGCTGTGTTATTTTTAAACACAGTTTCACTAAAAACATCAGCACTGGCATTTTCAAACAAACAATTGACTTAAAAGTTTGCCAAACTAGGGGAAAATACTGTGGATTTTTAGAAACAATCTCTTTCACCACTTTCAGTCAACCATTAATTTTCATAGATGTCAGTAGTCATTAATATTCTGTGCTGATTACTTACTGTTTATCAACAAAACAGAAAGTGTTATGATTACTGATCCTCTTGTTTTTCCAGGTTGATTCTTTTCTTTGCCTCTGTAGAGGTTAAGAAACACATACCATGAGATTTACACCCTTATTAAACTTTTAAGTGTAAGGTACAGTACTATTTAAAATAAGTACAGTGTCCAGATACTCTCTAGAATTTTCCTGCCTTGCACCACTGAGACTTTGTATTTATTAAAAGGTAGCAACCCATTCTCTCCTTTTCACATAATTATCATTCTGCCTTGAAAGGCTTTGATATTTTGGAAATCTCCTTGAGGAGGTTGTATAGTATTTGTCCCTTTGAGGTAGAAGATTTGGTACTGCAAACTCACATGAGAAAGTAGATGTGACTTGACAATTACAAAAACCTGGAACAAGGGCCCAGAACGGGTCCCAGAGCCCAGCACATGCCCTTCTTAGGAGAACTGGAGCAAGTTCTCAATAGCGCAGCTCAGCCCTGAGGTCAGCCCTAGACTTGGGATCCCAACCTCATCCCTCAGGGCCCTACTAGAAGCTCTCACAGGTTTTCTGAAGATTTGAACATCAAAGGACACAGGCACCATGAGGAACTTGCTTTCATGCCATTTCTCACTGAGCATTTGCTTGTTTTGTTCAGTTCTTTGAGAGGAAAAGAACCCAGAACTTAACTCCAGAGGGTGAGGTGAACACAGCCATTTTTCAAAGGAGCAAACTGGTAACACTTTGGTTAATGCCTTTTTGTACCTCACACCCTAACGATCTCAAATTTAATTCATGTAGTAACTTATGATAAAATTTTCGGTAATCTTTACAATTTTGTTCTTCTTTTTTTTCCATCCAGACTATAAGATTTTTGTTATTCCATGCTTGTTGTATTTCTCTTATGTTTCATTGACATTTTTTAGTCACACATTCTGATTATTTTCTCATTAGTGTATAAAAGTTATTTCATTTTTCACAATCACAGGTTGACAGTGCCAAGGCTTTCCACCATAGACACGCAAAGCTTCAATAATGTATATGTGCTACTTTATAACTTTTCCTTTCTTCCTTCAGTTTGGGTAGGTTTTGAAAATAAGTTTTGATTGTCCACCAGGGCTATAAATGTGTGTTGTTGCTATGTCTTCTTAGTGTACTGAAATTTTTTTTGATATATGCCAATCTATCCACTTAAAGTCTATTTGGTCTAGTAATATAATATTTTTGTTACATTAATATGCAATATCCTTTTTAATTCTCACAATTCTCTTTGTTCCTCAAATCTGAAATGAATTTTTCAAAGACAACAGTAAATGGGATTGTATGTTCTCATTCATCCTGTCAATTTGTCTTTTGATTGAAAATTCTCATACATTTAAATTTAAATGTAAGACTGAATAGGAAGGACATATTTCATCATTTTATTTTATTTTTTAATTTTCCAAATATTTATAATTTTTGATTCCTCTTTTTCTGCATTGCTGTGTTCTTTTTTTATCTTTTTGAAGCAAAATATTTATCTCTAATCTTTTTATACATTTTATAACTTTTTTTGTTTTTATGCTGGGGTTTCATCTAACATTTTTAAATTGTGGTATTCTAGTTTTAATTTATACCTTTGAGCTTCAGTGACACAAAATTACTCAGAGCTACTCATGACTTGGTCTCATAGATTACATTCTGATATCACAAGGTTCCATGTTCACACATTATGTGACATAAACAAGAATTAATATTTTTTAAAAATTCATTAATTTGCTTAACTATATTGACAACACAATATGAAGTAACAAACAAAAATGATAATAATATTAAATTTTAGCTTCTCTTTGAATGTATTTAACTAAGTTGTGCAGAAAATAAAATGTGGAGATACAGTCCATTGTTACAATAATATTCAATTCTCATTACAGTTTCCATCTCTGTCTTTACTAAGATCTCCATCTGGTAATGTGACTCCAAGTTCCTGTCTACTGTCATTTAATTTCTTCTTGAACATTAGTCTTGGGATTTCCAGAGGACAAGTCTTGTGTTAAGAAGTTTCTCTCTTGCTTGCTTTTTCTTTCTATCCTTCCTTCTCTCCTTCTTTATCTAATAATATTTTAATTACCCCCCGAAAAACAAATCAGACAAAAAATTGTCAAAATTTTGCTAGGTTTTTTTTTTTTCAAGGGAATCCCTTAATGGTACACTTTTCTCTGAGCTTCTGCTAGCTGCTGTGGACAGTATCTTACAGGTGAGTTGATGGAGAAACTGGAAGCATTTCATTCAAAACACAGAGTTCTTACGCTGTGGTAGAGGGGTTTTCTGAATTCAGATGAAAATTTGTAAAACTAGGTGTGGATCAGTCTTTCTTTTAACACACAGGGTGAACAGTTGTAATTGGTAGATGTTGGAGATGAGTGTGCTTGGTGAATTTTTATGGAATTGGGTTGAACTGGGTACAGTTTTCTGTGATCACTTAGTATTTCTTATAAATGGAGTTTTATCTAAGTACAGTTGAAATTTCTCTTATGCGCAAAGTATACCCTAATTACGTCAATTGTGTAAGAAATTTTCCTTACAAAACATAGTACTGCAGAACAACAGAAAGGCTCTAATCATTACATGAATTAGATTTCTAAGAAGTGAATAGTTCAAATATTTCTACAATGCTTGACACTACTGATTTTCTAAAGAATCCAGTCTTGGTGTTATTTCATTTTTAATGCTCAACGCAATGTTTAACATCTTAAAGCTAAATTTCTCCTTTTTTTGTATATTAGGGAAGGGTCTACAGGGTATTCAGGGTCTCACTACTAGATCGGACTCATAATGATCCACTTGTTTACAACCTCCCAAGAGCTGGGATTACAGTGCATGCCACAACACCCAGTCTCAATTGCCATCTCAGCGTGCTCTAGGGGCAGGGGAGGCCCTGAGATCAAATTTCTGACTCCTATGCCTGCTTGCAGGTGCTTTAATCTGCTGAGCTATTTGGCCAGTCCCTCAATTTCTCCATCTTTGAAAACCAATTGCAATTCTTTTCTGTTAGCTTACTGTTTTCCCTATAAGATAAAACAAATGCATCTTTCTTAGAGACAGAGATTCATACCTAATGATGACTTATGTGAATATCATAGGACATACTGTGTCTATATATTTGTTATGTTTTATTGTTTAGAAATTAATCTCAAGATTTTTTTCTTTTAAAAATTCTTAGTATACATTTCTAGTACACATGCACAAAACTCATCTAAATTTTTTTTTGATGTATTTGATTGTTACAGGTCTCACTATGCAGCTCGGAATCATGGTGATCCTCCTGCTTTCAGCCTCCTCAGTGCTGGGAGGATAGTCATGTTTCACCACACCTGATCTCAGTGGATGGCTCATCCTGCCCTGGGGGAGGATCTGGCTTAGCATGTGGTGCTCGGGATTGAACCCTGGTCCCTGCACTTGCCAACCTTCTAAATTATTCATTTTTGCCCACTTTACCACCCCTTTCCTTGTGCCCCTGTTTTCATTCTCTTATTTCACTTCCCTTTCTGAATAAATATTCAGTTATTTAAAACTAATGAATTTTATTTTATTTTAGTGGAACTGGGGATCGAACTCAGACCCTTGTGCTTGCCAAGGAAGCACTTATTCCACTGAGCCATCTCCCTGGCCCACTAATGAATTTTAAAGTT
>NW_004524737.1:2454786-2480525 GCF_000260255.1 Octodon degus | reverse complement strand
TTATCTCCTAATTCATTTACATTATATATTCATTGTGTTAATGCAGTCCAGAAGGTAGAATAGATAACTCATTAGAATGGTAGGAAACATTTCAAAATGACATTATTCAGAATATTTTTAAAAGATACGTAAGAAGAGAAAACAGAAAATAAATACATACAAAGGCATCAACCTTTCACAGTTTAGAGGTTCCTTTCACTGACTACCAACCAAGTTGAAGAGTGGGTAGCTTAAGGTTTGTGTGGGAGAGGGCTGTCTTTTTGAATTTAGTAGAATCCTTGGTGAAGCCCCACCAAGCTTTAATGCTGCTGTCCACTTCTCTTAGTTTGGGATATAATATTTGAGACACACATTTGTTGTTCGCGAGATTGTGTAGGAAAGGCTATTTGGGGTATTTGTTTGCTCAGTGGAAGAGTAAAAACTAAAATGTAAAGTGAGAGGACATAGCCCATCATTCTTGTGTAGCAGATCATTCAGAGAACTCAAATGGCTTTCTTCTCCTAATTCCAATGACCTTCCTCTACTTCCATATTCTTAATATCTGAGGTATCCTTGTAACTTAGCCACACTTCTTCCTAGAATATTGAAAAAAATCATCCCATCCATGGACAGAGTTAAGGAAAATGGTACAATGGTGCCCCACAGAGAAATTTTGAAGACTTCAAGAGGGTGTGAAATCGCAAGCAGTCCTGTTTAAATTATAAAATCATCATGCCTAAGCCAAAATCCTGGAGAACTTTATTTAGGGACATTTTATTAAGTTTAATATCCATAACAGGGGCTGGCCATATAGCTCATCAGATTAAAGTGCCTACAAACAGGTGCAGGGGCCAAGGATTCTATCCCCAGGCCTGCCATGTCGGCCCCAACCAAAGGACATGCTGAGACAGTGATGGACACTGGGAGTGATGGCGTGCACCTGTAATCCCAGCACTTGGGAGGCTGTAAACAGGAGACTCATTAAGACTCCGATCTAGTAGTGAGACCCGAACACCCGTAGACCCTTCCCTAAACTACAGAAAAATAAATAAATATCCATAGCAGTGTTGGTTACACAAACACTTCACTGGTGGTTCATATTCATATCTCCTGATGAAATGGATTTTTCCCTTAATTCCTCTTGGGTTTCTGCCTCCCTCCCTCTTTGCTTTCCTTCTAAGGCTTTCTTTTGGTTCACATTTAAATGTGCAAATACATCACCATTAGAGGAACCTGCCGCAATTTCATATATCATGGGATTCCTCTCCTCCATTTTGAATGACATTCATTATTTTTCCTGATTAATCTACATTCATTTTATTTACTTCTTGTCTATCCAGGGCCTTTCCAATTCTTGCTTTCTAAATTTCAAGCCCATCATTCTTGTGTAGCAGATCATTCAGAGACTTCAAATGGCTTTCTTCTCCTAATTCCAATGACCTTCCTCCACTTCCATATTCTTAATATCTGAGGTATCCTTGTAACTTAACCACACTTCTTCCTTGACACCTTTAACACGGAAACCACTGAATTTCCTTCTTCCATTCTAAAAACTATGTTGTCTTACATACAGGCTCTTCTTGATACGTTATGTTCAAGAAGTCAAAATTCATTCATTTTGTGGGTCCAACTGCTTCCAGTAGAGCCATGAGTCTTAAGAGTAGTTTTGCTCAATAAAATAAAATCTTGATAACTTTATCAAACTGAGGTTATAGGTAACATTAATTTTTAAGAATGTTAGTGAACCAAGTTTTTAGGGCAGTAATTTTGAATTTATGTCCAGTAATATTGAATACATTATCAGATTATAAATGTCATGTTCTTTGTCAGGTTTCTGGGTGCACATTATACTATCTGAGGATATGTTTGCACTGTGATTAAATCAAAATTTGATAAATAAGAATTTTGTACTTTTTCAAGTGTTAATTAACTTTTTTTTTTTCTGAATCAGGGATTGAACTCAGGCCCTTGCGCTTGCCAGGCAGGTGCTTATTCTACTGAGCCATCTCCCCGGCCCCTAACTTTTAAAAAAGTTTTTTTATTTTTATTAAATAAAAATTACTTTATTTCTTTATTTGGTACCGGCTCTCACTATGCAGTTTGGACTTGGAATGACCCATCTGTCTCAGCTTCCTGAGCATCAGGATTATAGGCATGTGCCACCAGGCCTGGTTTTGGCAGCCAGCAAGGCTTGCCCCAAGCTTTGGGGCTGCAGGGCTTGCAGTACTGGGGATTAAATCTGGGTCCTTCAACTTGTCAGGCCAACACTTAGGCCACTGAGCTATCTCCCCAACCTCTGATATTTTAATGAATGCGTACAAAATGTATAATGATACAAAAATCTATTCCTTCCTCATTTTAAGTTAGATAATTTTATTCATTTATGCTGATTTGACATTGAACATTCTGTTTTTCCTTTTTTCTATATGATTTTTAATATTTGGTTGCTTTTTTGCTGGTAAATTTTCCCACTGACAAATTATTGCACTGCCTTCTTGCTAAAGGCATGGCTTTCAATGTATGAGATTAGAAAAACACCTCAACATGGATATTAAACATATGGTGGCAATTTTTGCTGGACAAAGTTGTTTTCTACATTTTGAAATTTCATTGGTTTATCCTGTAGAGTTAATATTTGCTTGCATATTATTGATTTTGTGAACTGTTCTTCTTTAGCGTATAGATTATTTATAGTAATTAAAATGATTGGTTTAGTTTTTTAAAAATGAATCTCATGCTTTCAATATTGAGCTTATTAATGCCAACACAAAACTTAAATTTACTGAGAGCTGTGTGTTTTCTTTCAGGCAAGCATTTATGTTACTGAGCTATCCCAGGACTTGTGTGCTTTCTCCCAGATTCAGAGTAACAGGGATCAGGACTATACGTTCCAATTGCTGAATTGTGAGTCCAAATTTATTTGCATGTCATAGCTTTTTTATATTTCTTTTCACTGATAAGAGCTTTATCTTTATATCTGATCAAATTAGATTATTTCTAATTTTTTAATGAAATCTTTTTGTATAGGGTCTTAGGTTGAATCTTGAAGTCACCATATATCTGAGGATGGCCTCCAACTCAGGATAATCCTCTTCCCTCAGCCTCCAGAATCTGGGATTATGGGTGGGAGACAGTATACTTGGCTACATTCATTTTTATATGCCATTTTTCAAGCATCTTTATAATAATCAGATTACTCAGAAAGACTGCAGTCATATCTGAGTACCATATAATTTGAAAGGTGTGGAAATACTGAAAAACTAGTTTATGTAGTAAAGAAATAATCTGCACAATGGGCATGCTGCCCGAAACACTCTTCACATAAGAAATAAACCCTGTGCTTTGTATTTTAGGAGAAGAAAGTGAGGAAGTCTTTAACAGCCATTGCCCCCATGTTTGAACAGCTCCATCTGAGATATGGGGAAAAAAGATTCGGTTCTTCTATGTTGTCTGAGAAAACAAGGACACAAATGTAGAGAGCCTGTTCCCTGGATACTTGTAAAGAGAAGGAGAAGGGTGTACATGACCCAAATCACAAATTCAGTTGGAGTTGGAATGAGAACCTAGTGGTGCTGCATAAATGATTTAAGTAAGGTTTTAGACAACGTTTTCAAAATAACAGTTTAAAATATAATTACTCTTCAGGTGTTACTGAATCGTCATTCCTCTTCTAAGACATTCAATTTGAAATTGAAATTGCTAATGTAGCAGACGCCGGGATGACTTTCACTCTCTGCAGTAGTAGTCTATGGCAGTGCCCAAATCAAGTGTAAATATCCATTTTTCATTGAATGGTATATCCTCTCTCATCTTTCACATATTCTCTTCCCTCTGGCCAAAACAAATCTGTATAAAAAGATCAGCAACATTCTCTGAATCTTAAAAATATCACAGAAATAATTTCTGTGGCTATCACAGTTAGAAGCAATGTATCATTTAATATTGAATGGTAGCATCCCTTTGAAAAAGTTCTGTATCTTGCCTCTGGAATTTTTTTTTTTAATTTATGTATTTGGCACAGGGTCTTACTATGCAGCATGCACTCGTAGTGAGCCTCCTGTTTTCAGCCTCACCAGCGCTGGGATTATAGGCATGTGCCTCCATGCCCTGACTCAGTGGCCAGCTTAGTGTGCTCAGGGTTGGGACTGGCATGGTGTGTGGTGACAGGTTTGGAACCCTGCTCCCTGCACTTGCCTAAGCAGGCACTTAGTCTGTTGAGCTATATTACCAACCCTTGGAAAATTTTTAATGACCAACATTTTTCACCCATAATCCTTCTGTCAAGTACTTCCCACTCTCTTATTCTCATCATCTACTTATATATGCAAAACAATGATTACTTTGCTCACTGCTCAGCCTTGGGGTGACTACACGCCCAGAGCTCGCTAACATATATACTGAATACAGGTTGTGTACTCTAGGTCCAATATTTGCCCAGTATTGTCTTTCAAACACCATTGCACTCAAACTTTTTGGTTTTTTTTTTCAAGATAGGATCTTGCTATGCAGCTCAAACTGGCCTTGAACTCACTTTGTAGTCCCGCTAGGTTTTCAACTCATGGTGATCCTCCTGACTCAACCTCCTGAATTATAAGTGTATCCTACCATGTACTGTGCTCCTTTCAATCTTTGCCTTTCCTGGCAATCGCTACAATTGCTGGGGAAATATGTAATTTTTTTATATGACATTATATAAGGGCCAAAAACTTTTGCTACTTCTTTGCAAACACGTTCTATATTCCAGAAGAATGAGTTCATTTTTTTTTTACTAAAATGTATTGTATACATTTACCCTTAAATATTTGTGTCCCTCCTTGACTGGAATGAATCAATGTATCTGTCAAAACTCTTTGCAGCTTTGAACTTAGTCATTTGTTTTGTATGAGATTATCCAAATCACTCAAACCCACATTGATTTAACCTTTTTCTTATTTTTTTCCCTAATTAAAGAAGTGTTTCCAAAATATTGGTATCATTTTGCCAACTAAATCGAAAGACTTTGGGACCCTGGATATATATTGTAAAGTAACTTTGTAGAACTGCCTCATTTGATTAGAGTCAAATGTCTTCTTTCAATTTCTCTTAATTAAGCATAATTTTCAAAAAGCAAGAGGTACTTAAAAATATCACATAAAATTTGAAAACCTTGACCTGTAAAAATGATATGCTATGGACCCAATGAGACACAAAAATTTCAACTCACTGTTCCCTAAAGCTGCTAATCTAAGGCTGTTAGAAGCTCAGTCTTTCTAACACTTCATTTTCCATTCCCACCTAACAGAAATGATATATGAACAGATTTTAACAACACACTTTCATCTCTGTCTTATATCCAGAGGCACTGGCATGAGTTATAAGCATGAATTATGGAACTTCACACCACCATTAATACTTATTTGTTACATGCCTGCGCATTTCAGAACGCTTTGATGCAATTAACTCTGTCACTCCAAGAGTCAAATATTTTTATCTTCCTGCGTCACATCTGAAAACTTCCATTATTATCTTTATAAAATGTTGACCCTGTGAAACATGCTGCAGCTGGTACTAGGATACTATTTGAATGTATTTGTTTTCAGACTTGACCCTGAATTAGGTTACCAATTTATGGGGAAAGAAGTCAGTCTGCACAAAAGAAACAGACATAAAGAGGACAAGGAAAACCCTGTGAAAATCTGAATAAGGTCATGTTCCACATTTAAAAATGACTAGCTACGTGACCTAGATAAATCATTTACTGTCTTTTAGCTAAATTGTCCTCTTTCACAAAATGAAAAAAAAAAAAATTGAATAGGTTTCCAGGACACATTTTTTAAATGTATTTAGGACAGGGTCTACAGGGTCTCACTACATAGATCAGACTTGTAGTGATTCTCCTGTTTTCAGTCTCCCAAGTGCTGGGATTACAGACTTGTGCCACCATGCCCAGTCGCAATGCACCCTGGGGGCTGGGCCAGCAGGCACGTCATGGATCGCAGGTGCTTTAGTGTGCCTAGCTATCTGGAAGGACCTTCCAGGACGCAATTTGAAAATAAGATGTACAACTCCTATTATGAAAGCTGACACATGAGATATTCTATTATGTTTATTATATTCATTTATTTATTTATTTATTTATTTATTTATTTTGTGTGTGTGTGTGTGTGTGTGTGTGGCCAGCTCAGCCCACCAGGGGGCGGGGCTGGCTGGCATGTGGTGCTGGGGATTGAACCGTGGTCGCTGTGCTTTTGCTTAGCTTAGCTTGTTCTAAGTAGATGCTTTAGACCACTGAGCCATCTCACCAGCCCCTATTATATTCTTTTATGCTTTTAGTTATTTATAATGCTATTACTATTAACATATATGCTTAAAATTGAAATATATATAAATTACGGCATATAGTGTGTCTTTGGTTTTTGCTTGTTGGATTGTTTCGGCATGAATTTGGGACAGGGTCTCACTACACAGCTCAGACTCATGGCGATCCTCCTGTTTTCAGCCTCCCCAGCACGGGATTACAGGCATGCGCCACCTCTGCTGGTCTGGGCTCAGCGCCCCTGTGGGGCAGTGCTGGGAACCGGAATCCGGGTCCCTAACCTTGCCTTAAGCAGGTGTTTAGTCTAGTGAGCTATCTCGCCAGCCTGATATATTGTGTTTTAAATGACTTTGATTAGATAGGCTCGGAAATGACTTCCTCTTGCCTTGATGTTATATTAAGGGGCTATGAAAATATGCACAAAACTAAAGTTGGGTCACAGTGTCTTGTAAATGCTAGATATTTTATGGAAAATCAAGAAAACTTATTTTTCATGTTCTTTTTATCCGTTTGTTTGTTTATTTATTTATTTATGCTGCATGCATCCACCTAGACATAGTCTTCCTGTAAGATATGATTTTAGTGATAAAGTCCCTCATTTTTTCAAAGATGTTTTAAGATAATATTTTAAATGATATAGTCAAGCTCAATATTTATAACACTATCAAAATAAAGTAAAATCTGTGTAATTTTGTCACATCTACCCTTTGAAGCTTTTCAGATTATGTCAGGAAGCAAAACAAAATAAAACAAAAGATAACTCCTCTGAGAAGTTTTTCCCTGAATAGTAGTATTGGGTTTTATGCATAGCACTTAAATTCTGGAACTATTGGCATTATTCGACTTGAGAAAATATGGACCAGCATAAGTAACCCTGTGCATAAATACACTTGTATGGTAATGAATATTTTCTAAGAAGTTTCTGTCATTGTGTAAGTCCTTTTAATTGTTCCTTCTTTCACCGCAGGTCAAAAGATGCTTTATCTCCAGGATCCAAATGTTGCAAAATTATTTCCTCTGTTGAAATGCTGAAGAAAACCAGCATAAAAGTTCATTTCATCTTTCTTAGAAAATACCCATTATTCTAAGTAAAAGGCAAAGATAAAGCCAAACAATAAAATGAAACTTTGTTTAAAGTTGCATAAATAATCTGAGAATGGATAGTGTCATTGATGGTCCCATTCTTAGTCAAATGTTATTACCTCATGCTTGTTCATTTAATCAAGTCTTCTTTAAAATATAAGACAAAATAAAAGGACCATGAAAATTTCTCTATGTGTGAACCATACTCTTTCTATATGTGAACCATACTCTGCATGCCCCAGAATTAACTGTAATATAATATAGTAACTGATGAAGCACTAATACACTCTGATGGGCAGGACAACAGAGTACCATACTACTTCCTGAAAGTGGTATGTATGTGCTACTGGACACATGGCTGAGCTTTTGTTAAAAGTTCCCTATGACAGGAACATGCAGTTTTTAGCACACAGAGACAGTATTGGTGGAGAGTGGATGAGTGGGAGATGGACACACATTCTGGGATACTGCAAGGCCAGCCTCCAAAACACAGAGCACCAGAGGAGAGCCATGTGATCAGGTTGTCGGGACTAGAGCAAGGCCAGCCAGCAGGTGACTGGTTTTGGTGTGCCTCCCTGTTAACCATGTCAGAGACTGCTCTGAGAATGTTTATCTTTCAGTGTTCTCAACAGGAAACTGAGCCCTTGCACTGTGACTCTGTCATGCCCTTTCCTACATTTTTACTGTGTTTAAATAAAGACACAGACTTGTGGGATTGTTGCTGCCTCTCCATCGGAGAGGTCAAGTCCCACCTGATCCCAGCTTTCCTTTTATTATGTGTCTAGTATTTTTCTTAATCTCCCATCATCCCAACTCAGGAGTGACTGCCTGGGTCAACACAGTATGTATTTATGAGTTGGAAGCACATTTAGTTCTTTAGTCTGTGTGAGATTCTCCTTAAATGTAGGTAATAAAATTACAATGGAATGAACATGATACAGGAGAAAAATAGAGGCATAAGTTGTTAATAACAGATTGAATAAAATATGATTCATTAAAACATAGAAAGAATAGAATAAAATAAAGTGCTGAGGCAGAAGAAAACTATGAATATTTATAACTCAAAACTTAAAGATGAAATATACAACACTTTAGTCTACAGGAGTGTAAATATTTAGCCTACTGCCAAATACATAAATAGGATGTATAAAAATCATGCTGTAGGAGGAATGAAACTGGCATTAGCTAAATACAAACCACGTATGAGAAAGAGTTTAGGCTGTGGTTGAGGTCAGTGCTAGGCGACTTGAGCAGTATATGTGAGGTTGTGGATTAATACCTGGTACTAACAGATAGGTAGATGGATAGCCGGACAGACAGACAGGCAGACAGACAGACAGGCAGACAGACAGACAGACAGACAGTATATTTAGCCCAATTTTATTATTTGAAATTGTTAACACATAAAATGACAAATCCATTTTAAAACATTTTACTTCCAATTTTTTAACTCTTGTATAATAATCTGAAAAATATTAAATTTGTATTTAATTATATGAAAGTGTAAGATGACAAAGAAAGTTCTAAACATGTTAATAGGTTATTTATTCTATACACCAGGAATACACTTTCTGACATGTTGGATGTGTTTTGCAAACATTGTTTCATGACTTATGCATGTGTAACTGTAAAAGCTAATGTTTCATATTAACCTTCATATTTTATATATAATATACATATCTGTCTTCTTTAGTAATTGTGGTTCTATAGGTTATTGGTAACTTTAGCTTGTTTTTCATTGCTGGGACAGAAATACCTGACTCCCAGAAGAAGAAGGTTTACTGTAGCTGAATTTCAGAGATTTCTGTCCATGGTTGGCTGTTCTAGCGCTGAGACATCCCTGAACAGGGTTGGTAAGGAACACTGCCCCAACACAGTGGAGACCACACTAGAGAGAGAGAGAGGAAGAAGAGCCAGTTAAATTGCGCAGGGGCAGAACCCCAGGACCCACTTTCCCCAAGTAGGACCTGCCTCCTAGTAGACTTTTGATCTCTAAACTCATCTGTAAGTTAAAGCTATGATTTCACAATAAAATCATATTCCAAGAGGTCATTTAATCCAGTCAAGTTAACAAGATGGATTGATCAACATAAATAGGAGTATATATTATATATAAAATTTTCATTCTCAGTAGAGGAAATGCATTAATTATATTAAATTAGGTTAAAAGTGTGTTTAATAAAAGGCATTAAGTAAAGGCATTAAGCATTCCATTACAAGATTTACTTGTTTGGCAGCACAACTACTTGTGGAGCTGAGTATAACTGAATTAAATAGGGCACAAGATTAAAGGCCAAGGTGCTGGTCTGATGGCTCAGCAGACTAAAGCACCTGCTTAGACAGATGCAAGGGCCGAGAGTTTGATCCCTGGCCTGCCTTGCTGGCCCTGCCCCCGGGGTGCGCTGAGACAGTGATTGAGACTGGGCATGGTGGCGTCTCTAATTCCAGATTTTGGGAAGATGAAAACAGGAGAATCACTAGGGGTGCGATCTACATGGTGAGACCCTGTAGACCCTGTTGACCCTGTTGACCCTGTCCTAAATACAGAAAAAAAAGATTAAAGGCCAAAAGAGGAATATGGTCTGGTTGGTACATATGAATTATTATGAGTTAAAGGAAAAGTTATTGAAAAGTAACAGTATTTTATTCCAAGGTATTTACGCAAAGAATATATTCAGATAAATGGAAATACTTATGTAAAATAATGTACATTTCAGCATGACTGAAAAATAAAAATGTTAAAAACCAAATAAATTTCCAAACTTAAGCCATTAATAGAATATTTTATCCTGTATCTACTTTCAAAATATATTTATTCATATTTCTAAACCATAATATTATTTAATGTTAAATGAAATATTAACAATATAAGTAGAAATAAAATGTACGCAAAGTATTTGCATAGTTTATGCATTTCTAATCTTTCAGTAGTTTATACATAAAGTATCAAAGGTTAGTTGCATTTTATGTCTCTTTTGTGTTTTACATTTAGTAACATACATAAAGGTCCTTACATCATGTGAGCTATTGTAAAATTAATTTTAAGTTTTTTTAATGAACTCTGGCGAACATTTTTATGCAGATATTTAATCAAAAATTGTCATAAGTTAAAGACATAACATGAAAATAAATTAGTATTTAATAAATTAAGTCCTAAATGTACTCATTAAATTTCACTAGACATATCTAGATGAACCTCTTTTAGTGTTGTATAATTTAGAATATTCTGTCCTGTGCTTTTCAACAATTTGTTTCAAAATTTTATGCAATTATGAATGGATTTGCATTTTGTAAGGCTACATAATTTAATAATGTATATAAGTTTGACTGCTATTCCGTTTTATTCTGTTTTATTGGTGACAAAATGAAGAGCATTTTCAGTGTGACATGTTAGCTAAGTCTGCTTGAAATACATTGAAGGGTCACAGAATCTATGATATTAAATATTAACCAACCATTTACAAAGCTAAAATTGAAATAAATAACCTAATAAAGTTTTCAATTTGTATGTGTGACATTTGATCATTGCCAACCATTCTGGTAAAGAAAGACTTGACTGTCTTATAAGAGAAACCCAAAATATAAACAAAAAACAAAATAGAAAATAGGTAATAGGAAATATGGAGATCTTTTCTAAAAGGAAAAAAGATGGAAGTTTAGAGGGAAAGCAGGCAGAGGAAGAGGGTAAAAAAATAATGCACATGTATTATGTATATGTACTAAATCCCACTAGAAATATAATAAATATGTTCTTCAAATATATCCCAATAAAGAGGTAAAAAAATTACTGCCCAGTGTGGTGGTTCATGCTTCTAAACCCGAAAGGATGAGGCAGGAGTGTCACTGCAAGTTTAAAGAGAGCCTATACTACATACTCAGTTCAAAACCAGCCTGGACTACACAGTGAGACTCTGTCTCAAAAAATAAATAAATAAATAAATAAATTCAAGATTCACGGAAGTATTGAATGTAGGACGAAACTTTGAAGGAACCAAGAAATATTATGAAATTCATTATTAAATATCAATCTACAAAATTCTTCTCTGTTACATATTTACTATCACAAGACTATCTCAGTGCTCACCAGTATCCATCCTTTCTGGGTTTACCATTAAGTTCCTTCATATATTACCTTTTTACCTATTTTGAAGGCATAGGATTGAGTTCTTAACAATAGAACGTAAGTCATGTGACTGATGCAACGTGTAAATCTGACAATCAAAATTGCCACGTGATTGTCCACTTTTCTGCTTGTTGGCTAGTTTCAAAGAACATAAATGAGCTGAATATCAGCAGAACTCCATTAATATAACAGCCTATTTCTCTGAGTTGTCAAATTTTAGGACCTCCAATGAACAAGTACATTGAACTGTTTCACCCATGAGAATGAAATAATTCTGTAATGTCATAGAAAAATTTTGTTGCTATCTACTGTCCTTGAAATTATTAATATCAAGAATAATACCGTGTAATAAAAAAATCTGAGGTCTGCAGCATCAGTGAGTGTGATTTGGATCACAATCAGTAAGAGACCAAATGTATCTGTCATGAAGATGACTTGTAGCAAGTTTAGCTATTTAGCCTACAGCTTGTGGATAAACATATGGAATAAATGAAGCCCGCATTACATTTGTTAACTTTCTTGTTAAAGTATAACAAGGCAAGATTATCAGGTGACAATTGTGGCATATTTCACAATATATTGGAGAAAATGATGGAAACTTACAGGTCAAGCACCCCAGAGCTTTGGAAATTACAATGTTACTCTATCTGGGGGCCAAACAACAAGAGGAAAGACTAGATTCAGATTTCCACAAATGTCCCCCTCCCAATTTCTTCAAATTTCTCAATTTAAATAAAAGGTCAAGGATCTGACTAAGTGTCTTACATTCTTGAACATCTGGGGATAATTCTTCCAATACCTATAGGATAGTCAGAATTATCTTAGTTACAATAAAATGTTAAAAGTCTTGTATTTAGAAAAGGAAGCCAGGTGATATACTGGCATCCAAACAAATTGGATGAAGAAGGGCCTAAGTTTTTCAATAAGAAACAATGAATTTATGTTTCTACTCTTTCTAAAATATTATTAGAATGTTGAAGCAACAAAATGATCTTTAAAGTTCAAAAATGTCACAGGGAGTAAGTCACATTGATGACACAGCCAACTGTACAGATCCCTGAGTGAGCTCTGTGTTATGATGCTTTGAGAAATAGAATGGTGTACTATTGATAATATGCAAGGAAAAAAGGCTAAATCAGGATTTTCTAAGCAATCTTCAGCCATGGAGTAACATAGAAAATGAAGAAAATGCCAGAGAAAAATTCTAAGGACCATTATAAGACAGAGAGAAATCCCTTAAAGATCAGAATATAGTCTAAGTAGTGGAATTACTGTATCCTCTGATTAGAACTCCTGAAAAGTCAGAATGGAATGAACCCATCTCTCTGGTTTTCTTGTGTTTTCCATCTTTATAGATGAGGCAGCTTGCTGAACAATGTCCCCATTATTTTGATATTGGGTGTCAATGGCAGTTAATGTCTTTTTAGTGCATCTGTCATCTCACCACGAGGAATTGCTGAGAATTACACATTCTCTGAGGACCTGAAACTTTCACTTAATACAATAATGAAATGGGACTTTCATTTGGTTCTCTTGGAGGAAATAAGTTTATTTTAAATTATGAGGATGTGTAAGTGTACTATGCCAGGAATTTAGTGTTTGATAAATACATTTTTATTTTTAGTGGGCTCAAACTCCATTGCTGATCCTATTTTCCTTTCTGCTCTGTGGTAGATTGATTGAATCCTGGCTAATGGTCTAGGCATGGAAGCCCTGCGCACCAACTCCAAGTGATCCACAAATGCTCCTGCAGAATTCTCTGTGTTCTCATTTTCTCTTGTTTCCAGAGACACAGGAGAAAATCATAAGCCCGTGGGTAACATCAAGTCACAGATGGATGAGGCCAGGATCCTAAAATCACCATCAAACTCCAGCATGGATGTATTACATGAACAAGAAATGAGCCTCTGTTTTGTGAAACCCTGAAAATTCACGCATAAGAACAGCTAGCTGAGCCAGTCAAGTGCATCCATTCAGTGCCCCTCACAGTACATTCGGGCACTCAATTTCCGGTTACTCACCTGTACAGGGTGAAGATAGATAATAGTTACCCTGACATGGGTTAATGCATAAGCAATGTATGTGCAAAACTGTTACAGTTAAAAGCAAAGACTAAAATGAGAGTGGAAGCAATCCCAGTGAACATCATAATAAATGAAACAAGTTCTCAATCTATTGCTGAAGATAGAGGCGGCACTTGTCAGGAAGACAGATAAATTGCCAAGTGAGCCTAGTGTTTAACTTATGTGGCTTAGTAGTCAATTATTTTCCTAAAAAACTAAGTGATTTTAGTTTTATTTCTAGGAAGCAATTGATGCTGTTCCTTCAACTTTTCATTGAATTAGATAAAAATTAATATAAATACAACTGAAAGAAAAAGCATTAAGCTTGGATAAATGGAAAATCATATGCAGAGAGAAGAGTTGGATTGGGATTCAAGAGAGGATAAACAGAAACAACCACATTTCTGACTACATGAGAAATGTGTGGCACCAAAGCTATTTATCTAAGCTGGCTGGAGGGAGGGGACTCAGGCCACAATGTGGATATGTATATAGTTCCTTTGATCATTGGATGAAATTCTCTCCAATTGACTGTTGCTACTGAGTGTGCTTTGTTCACTGTAATTTCTGCTATACAGTAGGGAAGTTATAGGAACCTGACAAATGAAAGGAGGGGAAAATAATATTTGTTAGTCTTCTTTATGCTTTGGTGACAGTTCCAATATCCAATAATTGTTAAAAGCAATTAACATCTGTGGTTCTCCTTAGCTTCCTGCTCCTTATTGTAGGTGGACATTTAGCCTTTAGAGTTTGTTTGCATCTCACATAATACGTGGTACACTGTCCATAAAAATGTGAGCGTTGATGCTTCTTCTCTAAAGCGTGCCTCGGGGCTGGAGAGATGGCTCAGTGGTCTAAAGCACCTACTTAGAACAAGCTTAGCAAAGCATCGGGGACCGCGGTTCAATCCCCCAGCACCACATGCCAGCCAGCCTCGCCCCCTGGTGGGCTGAGCTGGCCACACACACACACACCACTCTCTCTCTCTCTCTCTCTCTCTCTCTCTCTCTCTCTCTCTCAAATAATAAATAAAAATTTAAAAAAAAAAAAATAAAGCGTGCCTCTAGTGAAACTGAACACGCTCAAGGTAATCAGCTGTGCAGTGAAGAGCAAAGGTAAAAGGAGCACTTTGGACAGCGTGCTTGCGACCATCACCTCTTCCATATGGGCAAGATAGGAACAGTGGCTGACGGTGACAGCGGGCGGAAAGTGACAGCTGTTCTGAATGCCTCATCTGGCGTCCCGCCCCTCTCTTCTTATGCTGTCACATGCCTTGCAATCATTTACAGTGGTTCCTCTTAGTCCTTCCCATCCGTCTCCGTGTCTTCACCCTATCACCCTCCTCCACGAATAGTGTGCCTAACCTGCGTCTCACGCGTTCCTTCATGTGCTCTGCTCCCGCCCACCCTTCCTTCAGCAGCTCTGACAGATTACAGACAGCACCAGACTCAGTTCATGTAGGTAGCTGCGTTTCTTTCTTCTCTCTCTCAGGAGCTGAGCAGTGACGTACAGGTTTCTCTCACACAGCCCTGGTGGTGTTAATTAATGTATAAGCACGGATGTGAAATGTATTTGCTACAAAGAAAAGAATCCTCTATGCTGTGACGGCTGGGTTTGTTCAAGATGAACTTTGCAGAGCAAGAGGGAGTATTTTAAAACTCTGGAGTCATCAGTGATTAAATACAGAGGACTTCTGTTTCTTTACACAGAGTGACAATGGCAAGGTTTGTTACAGGACCAAAGCTCTGTCCAAATGCCATGGAATGAGTATTATAGCTATTACTACTTGAACGCTTGGTGTGCAAGAATGTTTTGTGCATGTTTTATGAACACTTTTTGTCAAGTCTTCACCATATCTAGTGAAAAGACCTTCTACTATTATTCCTCTTTTATGAATTAGAAACTCTGATACAGAGACGATTAAGTAGCCAGTGAGTAATGGAGAGGTCCTTAAACTCTAGATTTTTAAAAGTATTAAAATTTTAAAGTTCAAGCCTAATAATGGTACATGGATACAGTTCACCAGGTGTTATTTCTACTTTAATATTTCATACTGTACTGACCTCTCCTATTTATTTATTTATTATCTTTTATTTTTTATTTTATTTTATTTTTTAAAAATTTTTTTTCATAATTTTATTGATAAACAGATAGCAATGAGACAGTTTCAAATCAAATTGCTAGGACAGTTTCAATAACTAACACACTGCATACATTCTTCTTAGTGGTTAATTGCTGTACAAGATGTGGACTTGATATCCTACTTACAAACACCACTAGAACAAATCAACCTCTCCAATTTAAAACACTTTTATATTGTTTTTAATTTTCTAGATAATTTTCTTTGCGTTAATCTATATAGTAATTGTATGAACAGAGAACATTTTCATTCCCTATTTCATAGCTGTGGAAATTAAGGGCCTGTTGTGTGATTCCCCCAAAGGATCACAGCCCTGAGTTAGAAGTTGAGATGTGAGCCTGTGCATGATATACTCTTATGTCTTCATTTCTCTGTCACTCTTTCAGTCAGAACTACACGGAGAATTCCTAATCAAGTCATGTACATGCACACATGTATTCTCCCAGCAGCCTTTATTCAAATAAAACATTTTCCCTCATTACATAAGTACTGAATGCACATACCTCGCTAATGAGATTTGAACTGAGAACAAACATAAGAGTAGCTGTATATTCTAGCTAAATAAAAGCAATACAGGAATCACAAGAGGTTCCGCTCAAGAACTTCAAAGGAAATATGTCGTCCCTATTAAGAGCTTTTCATGCAAACTTGTCTGAAATAGAATGCGTGCTATGGGGATTTTCTCTACCACACTCAGGCACATCATTGCCTGCTAGTCAATCCAACACATAGAAAAAAATAATGGAATTTTCAGGTGTTAAATTAGCCACCCTGAGGCAGCTTGAGGTAGTCCCTTGAATGCAGTAAAGGAAATATATGGAATGTGACAAAGAAAATTAATTAAAATGGCAATATAGACTGCCAAGTTCAAACAAACTGTGGCCCCTCGCACATACCAGTTCTGTACCTGCAGGCCAGACTTCATGAAATCCAGACAACTGAGAGCTTGTTTTTATATTTTAATGGGTGAAAGGAGGTTTTCATGTTTCTTAACTGTTTGGAAATCTATACTGACCACCTTGAGTTTAAAAATTGTAAGAAGGAAAATGTATTGAAGTTGAATTACCTTTTCTTCAGCAAAAGCAGCAAAGCATTCAATTAAAATATATAATGGAAGCTTTCAATGAGAATTTTTTTAATTTATTCAAAATTAGTGCTTTTTCCAGTGAAAGCTGAATGAAATATGTAGGATTAATTAGTTTGGATTTTTCTTTGCTCAGTTTGCCTCTGTTAATGTTATTTTACTTCTTGTCTTTCAAAATATTTCTGTCTATTTTGCTGCAAAACCTAAGGAATCATGAGGGTTTTTTTGTTTTTGATGAGTACTCAAACTTACTTTCTGTGTGGTGTGCCGCGGCTTCTCCCCACTACCACTTACGTGTTTGGTACAGGGTCTCACTATGCAACTCGGACTCCTAGTGAGATGATCCTTGTGTTTTCAGCCTCCCCAGGTCTGGGATTACAGGCATGCGCCACCATGCCCAGACTTGGTCGCCGGCTCAGCACAGCCTGGGCTCAGGGCCAGCGTGGCATGTGGGTTTGGAGATGGAACCCAGGTACTTGCACTTGCCTAAGCAAGTGCTAAGTCTGCTGAGCTATCTCACTGGCTGAGGTTTGCTTCTTTAGGTAAAAATACTTACCCTTTATCATGTTCCTATGCCTTCTTTTTACAGTAATATACTGTACAAATGGAGATGGAAGAACTCTATGCATTGTACACTCTCTATAATCTTTTATTCTATTTTCCACACTTCTAAAGTTTTCCTGCACTTCCTTTGAGGCTTGCCTGCCCTCTAACCCTAGGCTTCTTAGGCTAAGTCAGCTGATGTCCTTCCTTGATCTTCTTCATTGTACTAGAGGAGAAAATATCATTAAGCTGTCATTTTCAGACAGTTTCTCTACCTGAGTGAAGCCAAACTCATCTTGATCAAGGTGACATGTTTGTTGAGTCAAATAAACTGTAACACAAATAATATATGGCATGTTATATTTGGTGATAAGCAGGCATTTAATTAAGTTTGAGCTGGAGGCTTTTAGAAACTTCTACTATTTTATCACTAACAATAAATACACCTTTGGTGAAGAGATAAACAGCAGAATACATCATATATATATATATATTTTTACATTGTTAATGTGGGATGGAACTATGAAATAAAATGTTAAGTGGGTTCCTACAATATAGAAGAGGAGTGTACAGAAATCCTGATGATTAAGGAGACAATTTTTCCCAATCCAAACACATACACCCTTAAATACATGGTTATGATGGGAATGGGGGAGGAGGAGCAATCTTCATGAATACATCAGTGAATAAAGCAGCTACCTAGAGAGTAGTTTGTCACTGAATTCTTTCCTGCGACATCGTTGGATGCATTGCCTTACTGCATGGAGTAGCACAGGGGAGGATCGTGGACTTTTGGTACTGCTTCTTCCTTTAATGGCTGAAGCAGAGTTTCTGACCTGCGATGTGGCATCAGAGGCCCTTAAGAATATTATGTGCACCTCTCTAGCCTTCTTAATAGAATACTCAGGAAAATTGAGATCTAAGATCAAAACTTAAACGTCACTGCTTAATTTTTTAAATTTTAAATACAGAAAACAATCTGCAACATCTATATCCTCTCCTATTTGGCGAGGAAAAGGTGCACATAAAAGATTTTGACAGTTTACAGATTCATTATAGATATGAATACAATAGAACAATATTTTCCCCAGATTCTGCTCCATTTGTTTTCTACAACTGCCATCACAAAGCACTGAAGACTGATTGGTTTAAAAGATAAAAAATGTGATCTTTTTTGTTTCTTCAGGTTGGAAGCTGAGGAGCAGTAAGCCTACAAGGCTGATCTCTTCTGGCCATCTGTCCTTGGTTCGGGAATGTCTTTGTCCTTCATCTCCACGTGGTCTTGCCTTTATGGGTGCAGTCCCCCATGATTGAATTCATTTGCAAATGCCCTATATAAAGACACTATGAAGACTCAATTCTGACTTACCCCAAAAGTTTCATTTTAATTTACTCTTCTCTTAAAAACTCTATCTCCAAATATAAATGTAAGACTGAGGGTTTTACCTTATACTTTTTTGAGGTATACCATTGGGCACATAGCACCTGATACACTAAAAATGACACTCAAAAGAACATGAAAATGTTATTGTTTTGTTTTCCAGAGGAAATTTCCAATCTTGAATATTGTCACCAAGTAGGAAATTTATAACGTGATAAAATATGATTGGTAATTTAAACAGAAGACAGTACAAGTGAAGAGATCAGTTATGGCTTGGAAAGGTAGCAAACACACTTGTAAGTTTGATGACTAACCATGTCTTGTTAACCTTCATTATTGCTCAGTCACTGGAATTGTATTAGTACGTGTTTGCATACCATACTTTCCAGTTATAAAATTTCCAATTTCCTGTTTAATGACCAGTATCAGTCTTGAAATAGCCATCTGAGTGCTGATGTTGAAAACCTATACTTTTTTCTTTATTTGCGTTAGAAAAACCAAAATGTCTGAGAGACTGAGTTGAAAAACAGTGTCCTTTGTAACATGACTTAATCATGTCCTTTTAAGGTCAGCATTTGCTTGTCTGTCTTTTCCTTTCCTTTCATTGGAAACAAATAATTTTACCTTGATTTTTATAAATTATATATAAACACTATATATCAATAGGAGAAATTATATCAGTCCCTCAATATTTAAGACACTATACTATATGCTAAGAGAGCAACTTGCCACAATATTTTATATGAGATTGTAATCTTCATTTCTGGAAATACATAATTCCAACTTTTTTTTCTGTATTCTGTGGAAGGGTCTACAGTGTGTTCAAGGTCTCACTACTAGATTAGACTCATAGTGATTCTCCTGTTTACAGCCTCCCAAATTATGGGATTACAGCTGTGTGCCACCACACCCAGTCTCAATCTCATTGCACCCCAGGGATGAGACCAGCGTGGCAGGCCCAGGGATTGAAGCCCTCGTCTCTGAGCCTGTTTGCAGGTGTTTTAATCCACTGAGCTATTTGACCAGCTCCTCTAAAACTCTTGCTTATGTCTTTGTTTTTGTGGTACCAGGATTGAACTCAATCACGTGTTTGTCAGGCAAGCGCTTATGCTACTGAGCTACCTCCCTGGCCCTTCCAACTTGTATGTGACTGAGAAATTCCATTTGGTGTATGATATCAGTATGGTGTCAAAATTTCGCATTTAGCCTCTCAATTTGTGTCTAGTTGCTCCAAAGTGAGACACACACACACAGAGGTCAAATACACTCGGCATTGCACCCAGGAAGAGAAAAGCTATCTTTGACTTTTTCTCTTTAACCCATATGAAAGCTAATACAGGAAAAAGTAATTTGTATCATTTTATAATATTTTGTTGTATAATGTTATAATAAGTATTACAATTAAAAATAGTTATTATGTAATATTGCATCAAAATATAATATAGATGGCCAAAATAGCTAACTTTTTATTTTATGATGAACAGTTGATAAAAAACAAGAAGCTGATTCACGTTAATTTCTTTGCAGTAAGTGAAGGGAAATTTCTCTGCAGTTGAGTTCTCTTCTTTTTAAAAAATTTAGTTTAATTTTTAAAAATTAATTATCTATTTATTTATTTGGCAGACAGTCTCGCTACACAGCTCAGACTCATACTGTTTCAGCCTCCCCAGCGCCCGGATTACAGGCCTGCACCATCCTGCGCAGTCTCGGTTGCCCGCACGGTGCGCCAGAGCTCGGAGGCTGACGCAGCACGTGGTGACATGGAGCAAACCCAGGTCCTTGCGTTTGCCAGGCAGGAGCTTGGACTCTCCAGGTACTTCCCCAGCCCTGAGTTCTCTTCTTTTTATGATAAATTTAGCAAGTGTTGATGCTCTAGTTCATGTCCATGTGCGTGAAGAACACTTTTCCTGGCTGACGTGATACTTGTGAATCTGCCCAAACAAAAAAGTAAGAGGACTACGCGAGACATCTAGAGCTACACTTTCTTTTAACTTATTCAGTGACTATTTTCCATCCATGACTATATTTAGCAAATTTCAGGATAATGTATATAAATTAAATGCATATTAAAATCGAGAGTCTTAAAGGACTGAATTCAAGTTTAAGAATTTTTTTTTGGAAAGATTACTGTAAGAAATAACTGGGTCAAAAACACACTTTTGAAAAATACTTTTTCTGGATTGCGGGGTTGCATATGTTTCAGCAGACAAATATAGATAAAGTATCGTATAGATGTAGCATAAATTTGCAATATTCTCCAATAGAATCCTTAATTATTATATGGCCACTGATATTATTCTGTTTCATTGTCTAAATATTTCTATAGCTACCTTTGGAAACTCTAAAGTAGCCTTTTAACTGCCAGCATTACAAGTGCTATTTACATATCAAAATATGCTTATGTGTAAGCCAAAAAAGTAATACATATTTGCTTAAAATATTCATTTTTTACTATCCAGAAGATAAGCACTCACTACTCAACTTTTCCCATGAGAAACAATCAGCATTACAAGTTGGGGAATATCCACGTCCACTGTGTACCTGGTGCGACCACAGTACTCTGGCCCTGTTTGACCTGAAAACATGGCAGTCGAACAAGTGTGGCTTATTGTGCAATAACAACACAAAGTAATTGAACACATTTGTTTTAATCTTTCATGAAAATAGCAAATTCCTTTCATAAAACAAAGTAAAATGCCTTGAAATATCTTCTATTTATTCTCAGCTCAGTCCTCTTGGTGCCGAATCTACGTCTCTCCCATCCAAACTGTTTCCCAAATGCAAACCATGAAACACTGCACCTGTCTTCCCTCTGACTTATTGGTGGTTCAACAGCATCTCAATTTTCTTTAAAGTTTTCTGTGCTTGAACATCTACAATTTTGTGCTTAAAAATAAAAAAAATTATAAAATATATATGTATATGTATTTACTATAATGCCTCTAATTTATAGTTCTATTTTTAATGCTTACATTTCATTTATACTTAATATGCTCTAGAAATAAGTTCTGAGTTTGAAAAGGGGTAATAGTTAAAAATTTAATTGCTGAACAATTGTTTCTGTTTATATACTATAAGATTTTTGAAGAAGAAAACATTAAAGTGTTAGTAACAACAGGAATAAAAGTATCTATAAAAAGAAATAAAGTATTTAAATGAGGAAAATCTAGGGTATGTTTCTAAGTGATAAAACAAGCTTCTGATGAATAAACAGAGAACATAAGTTGGAATTGGGCCAGATGTGAGCTCTGTGGAGAACAAAGGTTGAAGGAGTTTTGCTATCACTGGAAGGCTGGGGCAAAATGCAAGCTCCCTGTAGTGTAAATGCTGTGTTGTCTGGTTTGCCTACTTTTTGAAGTTGACACATCACATGCTGATGCAATGACAAGCTGCATGAACTTGAGTGTGGTGGAGAAAATACAAACAAAGCCAAAGTGTCTACCCTCCCTCTTGAGTGAGCAGCAGTAGAAAAATGTGTGGATCACTTTGTCTAGAAGGATTTCCAACCTTGTCCTGTTAGGGTGAACACGTTTTCAGTAGTGCTGTGTCATCTGAGAAACCTGAAGCACTATTTTGCTGTATTTTTAAAGCAATATGCCAACAGTTGAGATAATGAAGATACATATTCAGATTTAGGCAAAGTGACATCTTAATGAGACTATAGCAACCTATTTCAGACCATGGAAAATTCTGAGACCTCACCACACATAGCAGTCTATGCCATGACAGCTTAGCTTCTATGCCACAGAGAGATCACAGTGTGAACCATGAAACATGTCCAGCACACCCAGGAGGAAGTTTGATTGCACTCACCAGTACAATACTTCAGGTCACTGGAATATAATTCAGATTACTGTAGTAATTCAGGTTACTACAGTTAACTTTAGTTAACTCTAGTTAACCTTGTGTGCATACAAGGAGAGAAGAAAATTAGAAAGAAAGGAAAGAAGAAATATTGGAATAAAGGGAGAGAAGAAGGAAAGGTAACGGGGAGAGAAAGAAGTGCAAAGAAAAGGAAGAGAGTAATTTCCAAGTAAAGTTTAACTGAGCTCAATGAAAGTAATTGCTTAATCTTACAATGAGAAAGAATAAATCGACCTTATCATAAAATGCCTAGTCTTTGTCCTAGTGAAAACTAATTGAGTGAATTCACATGCAATTTTCATTGCTTATTTGTGATGATCTAACACAAGAATTTGATGCTTCAGTCTCATTTGAGGTTATTCTGATTAGGAGATCTTTCTCCTCCTGGAGTATACTGTCACAAAATTTTTGGTACATACGTGAAATGTGAATCTTACATGAGCTCTTCAGGATCATCAAGTATAATTACTAAGGAAAAAGTAGCCTCTGAGTTCAGCACTTGTGAAAACTAAAGTCTAAATGTAAATAGTCAAGTGATCAAACTAAACAGCCAAACAGCTAATCAGACCTGGTTTAAAGTATAATCTAAGTATCTATTCTGATGACGCCTATCCATTTCTTTCATGTTTTAGAAATATTAACTAAGCATAGGTCAGGACACATTTCTATCAGCATTTGCAGGATTGTTAGCTTAATATGTATTATTAAATCACTAACAGAATTTTTAAATAGTCATCTCATGTGAAGTGTCATCTTGTCCAAAAGCTAACAGCAACATCAAATGATTTGCATGAGACAATTCTCTGCACAATCTTTGTAAAATACAATTTATGTTTCACTATGCATCTGTGCTAATAAACACTATAGGATATCAGCGGTTCATTAAATTCAAATTCATCCCTTGAATTTCTCTTGGAAGTCACAGTTCATGTCTTCATAATATTTTTCTGTCTACAGTATCAACTCCTGACAGCAGCTCTTTACTTCTCAACAGCCCTGGGTGTCATTTTGAGGGCAATGCGAGTGAGAAGAACTCCTGACTTCCCAGGAAGAGGTGGTACCACCAGAGCCATCACTCATACATGCTCCAGGTGCCAGTGACAAGATGAGGTTCAGGCATGAGATCTATACTAGATGAGTCAGAATGACTACCCTTCCAGGGGACATGACCCACTGTTGAAAAGACAGAAAACTGTCTTTATTTTGATTTTAATTTTTCTTTGTACATGTTTGCAGTGCACAGTGATTACATCTATTGTGAATGTTGGTTCTCACATGTAATGCATCTCAATATTCTTTCATTCTTTTCTCCTCTCCTCCTCCTCTCCATGCTCCATTTTTTGGTTTACTTCCCTTTTGAAAAGACCTACCACCCAGTTCTGTTTCCTATTACAATAATTTTTGGTTCACAAATATATCTGTTTGAAAACAATTTGGTTCACAAACAAAAGCATGAGGCAAAACTTTGCTTCCTTCCTCAAACTCTACAAACTCAACCATGTTACGAACTCAACCATGACCATTTTCTCCACACAAACCTAAAAGGAGGGCCAGGGGGATGGCTCAGTAGAATAAGCGCTTTCTGGCAAGCACGAGGGCCTGAGTTCAATCCCTGGTTCTCACAAAAATAATCCCAAAAAACAAAACCTAAAAGAAGCCATGTTCTCCTATAGTGTAAAAGTTCATAACCTGATGTCTCTCCAGTTGTAATTTATTTTGCTTTTCACTTATAGTTTGAGTTTCTCTTATAACAGATATTTAAGCTCATGTGTCTGCTTTTTTTTTACTTAATATTATATTCTTAATGTGCATCCATTTTTCTAAGAATTTTTAGCAGGATTTCTAATCATTTTTTAGCAGAATATCACTCTGTTATGCATAAATAACTCATTTTATTCACCTGTACTTTTTTTGGGGGGGGAGTACCAGGGATCAAACTCAAGACTTTGTGCTTACCAGGAGCTGCTCATGCCACTTATCTATTTTCCTAGCCCTATCTGTACACTTATTAATGGACATATAAGCCACAGATTTTCACTCTTATGAGTTGTATGGCCAAAACAATGAGGGCATATGTCTGAATGCACCATGCTATCTTTAACACTTTGGAAAGATGCCTAAAAGCGTAACACCTATGTCTAATGGAATCATTATTGTTAGTTTTTTGAGGATTTTCCATAATGATTTCTTTTTTTTTTTATTTTAACATTTATTGTATGTGTGTGTGTGTGTGTGTGTGTGTGTGTGTGTGTGGCCAGCTCAGCCCACCAGGGGGCGCTGCTGGCTGGCATGTGGTGCTGGAGGATTGAACCACGGTCCCTGTGCTTTGCCAAGCTTGTTCCAAGTAGGTGCTTTAGACCACTGAGCCATCTCTCCAGCCCCTTCCATAATGATTTCTATAGTGGTTGTATCACTTCATTGTCCTACCAATAATGTAGAAGTTCTTTTTTCTCCAAATGGTCAACAACATTTGTTATTCTTTGATTTCTTGAAGAAACCCATTTCATCAAGAACTGTGTCATGTTTGAATTGGCATTTCCCTAATGCCAGCAAAGTTGAACATTTTCACAATTTCAAGATTGCATTCTGTAGTTGCTTGAGGAATGTTGTTGGGATTTCATTAGGGTTACATGAAATCTTTACACATGGGTTGCAAGTGTGGACTGGATGTGTGGCCATTTTGACAATGTTCATTCTGCCTGTCTTGGTGGAGGTGGTGCCTCTGCATTTTATATCATTAATTTCCTTCTTTGGAGTACCCTAGTTTTTATGGTAGGAGGTTTTTACTTCATTGGTCAGCTTAGTTCAGAATTATTGAACTTTTTTTATGTGTTTAGCACAGGGTCTACTGGGTCTTACTACACAGATCGGACTTGTAATGATTCCCCCTGCTTTCAGCCTCCCAAGTGCTGGAAATACAAGTATGTACCACTATGCCCAGCCTCAGAATTATTGAAATTTTTTGTGATGTTATTGTTAATTGCATTATTTTCTTACTTTCTATATTAATGACCTAATGCTTGGTGGATAGGAATGCTATCGAATATTGTGTATTGATTTTATATCTTGGTACATTTCTAACTTTGGTCATTCAGTCTGGGGGTTGTTGGGTGGATGTTCACATTATCTGCAAATAAGATTTTTGAGTATCCATTTCATATATATATATATATATATATATATA
>NW_004524737.1:2438910-2454686 GCF_000260255.1 Octodon degus | reverse complement strand
GTAGACATTCTTTTTATTTTATTATTTATTTTTTTCTGTGTTTCAGGGAAGGGTCTACAGGGTGTTCAGGGTCTCACTGCTAGATCTCACTCATAGTGATCCGCCTGTTTACATCTTCCCAAGAACTGGGATTACAGGCATATACCAACACACCCAGTCTCAATTGCTGCCTCAGCTCCCCCCAATGTTGAGGCTGGTATGGCAGGCCTCGGGGATTAAGACCCGATCCCTGTGTCTACTTGCAGGTGCTTTAATCTACTGAGCTATTTGGCTGACCCAAAGTGGACACTATTGTCTTATTCATAACTTTAGAAGGAGAATTTTAAATATGTCCCTATTTAATATGATATGGGAAGCATATTTGTCATAAATTTATTTTACTGGATTGAGTAAAAGGTCCTCCTTTATCTGATTTTTCAGGGTTTTATCATGAATGACTGATGAATTTTGTCAAAAATTTTTTCTGAACCTATGGAGATGATAATTTGATATGTATCCTTGCTTCTGTTTATGTGATAGATTACATTTATTGATTTATATATGATGAACCATCTTTAAATACCTGTGATAAAGATTCTGGAGAATGGTATATGATCTTTTGATGATTTGCTGTACTCTGTTTGACAGTATATTGTTGAAGTTTTTGCATCAAAATTCATTAAAGAAATTGACATATAATTCACATATTTAGTTTGGATCCTTTTTCAGTTCTGAATTCAGGGTAATGCTAGTTCCTAGGAATGACTTTGGGAGTATCCTTTCCCTTCCAAACTCGTTAAACAACTTTAACAATGCTGGTGCTAAAGGTTCCCAGAAGTTCTTGCAGAAATTAGTAGGGAACATGCAGTGCTTTTATGAATGTTGATTTCTTATTTATTCATCTCAACTGTATGACTTTTATGAAATTGAAATGATTTTAATTCCACAGTAGAGATGCAAAATACTGTACAATGTTATATATGTTCTTTTTGACTTTACTTTTTGTTTTTAACTTTTTACTTGTTGTGCTGTTTTTTTTCTTGCAGTTAAAACAAACTTCAGAGGGGCTGCCCTGTCATTCAGTTCTTTAAGTGGCTGCTTCAACAAAGCAGTCAGGCTCAGGTTACTGTGGTTCGATCCCCACAACTCAAGCCAGCCAAACCTGCCCTGAAGGCATTCGGAGCAAAAAAAAAAAATCCAAAAGGGGCCAAGGAGATGGCTCAGTGGAATAAGTGCTTCCCTGGCAAGCACAAGGGCCTGAGTTCAATCCCTGGTTTGGCAATAAATAAATAAATAAAACTTCAAAAGGACATAAATTTATTTGTGATATTTACTATTGAAGTCTTACAAGCTAGTTCATTACCATACTTGAAATTTATTGAATATGAAATTTGTCTGAATAACAGATAAGCTTTAATTTAGTGCCATACTACATGGGGAAAATAAGTGTTTTAATCATATATAAATTTATACTGAGATTTTTGAATTATATAGAAATTCTGAATTTTTTTTTGGTGGAACTGGGGATTGAACTCAGACCCTTGAGCTTGCTAGAGAAGCGCTTATTCCACTGAGCCATCTCCCCGGGCCCTCTGAAATTTATTTATGGCTAATTTTTGTGATATGATGCGTAGAAATATTTTTCTTCCCTTTCCTTCTAAAATAGCTATCTATTGTCATCATATTCTAGTTCAGTGCAATTTTATATGAGGTTGTTACACTTATAAAACTATGTCATACATACAAAAACAGATAAATGTTTACATTTATAAATAAATATGGTAGTATGATGGTAATATTCTATGTCGAGTTGAGTGTACCGCAGGACACTGATACATTTCATTAAACATTATTCTAGTTGTTTCTCTGACAGAATTTTTGGAAGTGACTAAAATTTGAATCAGTAAAGATTAGATAAATATATTACTGCTCTCAATATTGGTGGGCCTTATATAGTCTGTTGGAAACATGAATAGAAAATACTTGAGCAAGAAAATATTTAATATTTCTGCCAGTGTTTGAAGTGGGCCATTCTTTGTTTTGCTTTGTTTCACTTTCTTTTTTTTTTTCTTCAGTCTTCAGAGCCCAATTCAGATTGTAAATGACATCATTAGGTGCCCTAATTCTCAGGATTTGGGATTTAGGAAATTATACCATTGGCTTTCTTGGTTCTACAGACTGCTGATGGCAGATCTTGAGACTGGTTGACATACAAAACTAAAAACATGAACCAATAACCCTATGATACCTATAACTATCTATCTACCTATCCATTTCTCTGTCTGTCTGTCTGTCTGTCTGTCTGTCTGTCTGTCTGTCTGTCTCTCTCTCTCTCTCTCTCTCTCTCTCTCTCTCTCTCTCTCTCTCTCTCTATATATATATATATATATATATACACTTAAGATAAGGGGTAATGAGATCCAAATTATGGCAATGAGCACAAATATCTCTACTTTAAAAAGTACAATTTTTTTCTATTAGGATACATGTTATTAATTTACTTGTGAATTTAATAAATAATTTGTCTGACAGTAGAACAATTTTTGAGAGTCTAATGCCCGCCTTTTCACCAACCTGCTTAAATGTCTCAAAGAATGAAATCTCTATTGGTCATTATTTAGGGCTAAAGCAAACAAAAATAGTGAAAGATATCAAGGTAGGAGTAGTCTCAGCGTGCTCTGGGTGAAGAGAAATGGTGTCCAAGTTATGCTGGTAAAGTATTCGAAAGTTTAAGAAGACACGAATAATTGAACAACACAGTGGAGTTTTCTATATATTTATTTATATATTATGCTCTTTGGTATTCTCAACAGTCTGTAGAAACAATGTATACAGTATCTCTATTGAAAAGATACAACTTTACTTTTATTTCACACTCCTGAAATACTCTCAAGCCTGACTTTGCCTTAACTATTTAATAATGCCTAGATATATGTGAAGAGCACATTACTACATTAAATTTGTTTTATTCCTGCAATTCAGAAGACACTAACACCTCACTTGAAATTTACACTGCCTAATGATCTTTGCACCCAGGCTATTGAATCCTGCTACTTTGGGGTGGGAATGTCTGCATAATTTACTGAGGCTTTAGGCAGGGTTATGTTGGTCTAGCAGTTAAACAGTTATGTCAGGAATAAAAAAGTATTTAATGGTTTATTGGAAAGTCAATGGCATAATGTGTGAGGTGCCTCTTTAACAGTATACTAAAAGTGTCAGAATTCCATGCAAATTTCCACACATAAAAGTGGCATAATATCTTACAGGGTTACCCATTTATTTCTATTTGCTCTACTCATGAATGAAGTATCTTTAATACATCACTTCCCTTCTATTAACTAGACATATCCTAACAAATTACCACATAATACAAGCAACTGGGTACTTATTTAAAATAGGATAAATACCAAGAACTTTGTATCATTTATTTGCTTTGTGATGGTTAATTCCTACCACTCAAATTTATTATGCTAATCATTGTGTTGTCTGTTGTCAAATATAAGTCCTTAATCTCTACTGGTAGATCCACATCTACAGACTGCTAGAAAGATAATCTGATGTATAGTATTCTTTCATAACAAAACAAGATGAATGTGGGGGTGGTGGTACATGCCTATAATCTCAGCTTCTCAGGAAGCTGAAGCAGGAAGATGGCACATTTGAGGCCACCCTGGAAAATCTAATGAGTTCCTTCCTCAAAATAAATGATAAAGGTCCAGAGATATGAAGCTCAGTGGCAGGGCATTAGTGAGGCACGTGCTTCCATCTCAAACACCAAATAAACACACACACACACACACACACACACACACACACACACACACACACTACTTTACTTTCTTAAGAGAAGTCATTTTATATTTCTCATACATAAGAGTGTGTATATTTTGCTGCACGTGAATTTTTCATAAACCTTAAAGATTCTGTCTCTATTTTCAATGCTGTAGTGAGGCACACACTGTGGACTCGGTGGCTGATGAACAACAGAAATTTGGCTCCTCCAGTGTGGAGGCTGGGTGTGCATGGCCAGGTCACCAGTGTGGTTGGGTTCAGGGCAGGGCCTTCTTCAGGGTTTTAAACGCAGATTTCCCCTGTATTATCACATGGTTGTGAGCAGAGCAGAGAGAGACAGGAAGCTGTCCAATTACTCTTACGTGGGAAACCATTTGAGACCTCATGCAAAACTAACCATTTCTTACAAGCCTCAGTTCCATGTGCCTTTATATTGTGTAGGACTGCAACACCTGAATTATGGAAGAGCGCAAATATTCAGTCCACGGTAGAGTGTCTGTGGACAAAATTATATGCTATTATGTGTACATATGCAAGATTATGTATGTAGACTTACTATGCTTGCAATAAATATGTAGACTTACTATGTATTTTAATTTTATTAATAGACCTATATTGGATCCTGCTATAAATATGGATATAAAAGCACCTTAATTATATTTTGAGCCTTATATACGGCATGATCACCAATAGATAGGTAGAGATAGACATGTGTCTGACCTCTTCTTAGAATCTAAGTGTACGTAGATTCCCATAATATTTCTTATCATAAAATACGTATACATTATCATTGCATGCACCAATTATCACATTGTTACCTATGCTCCAATGGTCTAATATTAATCCCAACTCCATGATACAGATTTTAGTAAACTTATGATAGCACGACATTGAGAGGTCATTCTGCTCTGAGAGTTCATATTTTTCTTCTTTTTTGATATGGAGGATTGAGGCCATGACCTTAGCGCTAAGCCTTATCACTAGACCTTTGTGATTTTTTGAGAGAAAGTCTTTCTAAATTGGCCCACATAAACCTGAAATTGAGATCCCATTGACAGAGTCTTTCAGAATGCTGAGGTTACTGGCATGTGCCACCAGATTAGGATTATTCTTCCATTTTTAAGGAATTCTCAAAATCAGAAATCACTTATTGTAATTGTTCTAGCCAGGCTAAATGTTTTATTTTAGATTATGCTATAGATTTACCATGATTTTTTAAAATTTAAATAAGTCAAACAACCTAATGATGGGTATGTTTAATTTCTATACTACTCTGTTACTTAGTTTCTATCATAGTACCAAAAAAATAAAGAACCAAAAATAGGATTTGAAAAATTCTGCCTACAATTAATCACTCTTTCTTGGAAATCAAGAATTTAGAGTTTAGGATTAAATACTATAATTTTTATTTCTATTGCCTATTCATATTTTAAATAGAAAATTATTTTTATTCCCATTTTTGAAGAACTTTCTAAGTCCTTCTTTATTTCAGTCTTCCCCTCATTTTCTTGGAAAATTGTATTGAGTTGTGATGATTTTCAATTTATATCACTCACTAGCCAACTCACATTATGCTGTTTTCTGTTTTTGAATTTTTAAGACAGGTGTGTTTTTCTAATCCTTTTTTATGTATTTGTAAATCTTGCTTTCTATGATATGTCTAGCTATTCTGCTGTAAGGCTGTTGGACTGTGTCTTAGTTACATTTCTCTCATTGTTGAGACAAAATAAGGAAAACCCAAAGTTAAAGTAAGATAGGTGTAGCTAGCCCATAAGTTATAGAAGTTTCAGTCCATAATCAGTTGACTTGAAGGTTGGGTGACACACGGCAGAAACACAACAGCTCATAGTATTAGAAGACAACAAAAGCAAACGGTAAAAGGGAGAAACAAGAGTCTTTCTTTCCCATCCCATTTATTTATGCTCACCTCTGGGATTAGGATAGTGGCAATCCAATAAGTTTGGACTAATCCAGCAATCATTCACTCTCAGTCCTGGCATTCTTACTCCCAACATTACATCACCAATCAATAGCAGCTTCAGCATGAGGCATCTGGGAGCATCTAGATACAGACTATAACATTCCATCCTCGGCTCCCCAAACACTCATCTGAAATCCTTTGGGTTTTTAAAATTTTTTAATCATTTTAATGAGAGAAAAAGATTAAATAACAAAGAAACAGTTTTAAAGATAGGTTAGTAGGACAATTACAATAATTAATACATTGCATACTGTTGTCTTCATAGTAGTTATTCAGAGAACAGCATATAGATATGAAATCTTGTCTAAACACTATTAGTACAAACCTTTCTTCTCATTAAACTAAGAGAAAGTAGGTGTATATCTATCCTAACTGTTTTGTATATACATATGTATTTTTTTCACTACAAAATGGTCCTTTATTTATATGCCCGTTTTTTGTTTTGTTTTGTCAGAGATGGGTGTTCCTTTGCTGTTAGAGAAGCTGTATTTGGAGAAGTCTTTAAAGAGTCTTTCCATACTTGATGCCAGTCCAAAGATTGTAGGTATTTTAATTCAGCAAAATAACCCAATATAGCCCAATAGTCCACAAGAGTAGTGAGTTACCAGCACAACTGACAATTGTCAGAAATTGTTGAATTGAGCCTTTTGTAGCTCAGCGTATTAATATAGCTTTACTTTTGCTACCTTCTGGTTACACTTTTCTGCTGCATGGTTAAGACCTTCAACATTTTAGCAGTGCTAAAACTGTTGGGATTTTGGTTAGTCTTAGTTCGTCTCCAAGACTAACCAAAATCCCTAGTTTCAGCACTGCTAAAATGTTGAAGGTACAAGTTTTATCTGAAATTTAAGGCAAACTGTTAGCTGTGATCACTGTAGAGCTGAAAAAGTTAAACACTTCCAACATGTAATGGCACAAGATAGACCTCTCCATTCCAAAAGTTACAAAGAAAGGGGTACAAAGGAATGGACCCAACGCAAGTTCAAAGGCCAGCAGGCCACACCTTAAGCCCTGTGGTTTTCTGTGCAGGACGTGAGGTAATCCGTGACAAGATGTGAACTCCAAAGGGCTTGTGTGGCTCTCTCTATGGCACGTGAAGTGAGAGCAGCTCCCATGCCTTCGCTCTGTTTTGCTATCTTATTTCAGCTTTCCTGATTGACCTTCATCCCTGGATTTTCCAACCTTCTGGGCTCCAGACTGCACCTTTGGTTCACATTTAAAGCTTTACACATTGCTCTCTTGTGGAAAAACTTCCAAGACTCACAAGCCTTTTGAAATATTAGTGGAAACCTTCTTAACCCCACAAATCTTCCATTCTGCCTATACCTAAAACCAGCACTACGTGGATGATGCCAAGGTCTGCGGCCAGATGGAGCAATAGCCAGTCCTCCTTCCTGTTTGGTTACAGTGTTGAGCGTGTGGATCACTGAGCACTCTGAGTTCATTTCTGAGGAACACAATGTCCTACCTTTGGCCTGCTGGCCTTTGGACTTGTTTTCAGTGCATTGCTTTGCAATCCTCTCTTTGTAACTTTTGGAATGGAAATGTCTATCTTGTGCCATTACATGATGGGAGTGTTTAACTTTCTTTTCAATTACACAGTGATCACATCTAAGTTTGCCTTTAATTCCAGATGAAATTTTTATGTCACTGCCAATCTGGAACGTGGTGTTCTATAGCTTTCTTCTCAAAGCAAAGCCTTTCACTTTTGCAATTTTGAGGCTGCAAAGAGTGGTCTCCTGCTGCTTCTTGTGATGCCTGCAGGCCATCTCTTCTATTCTTTTGATCCTTCTCAGCGATCAAGATCTCCTCAGCTCTACTTTTGCAGTCCACAGCTTTATTGGAACTTCCTTTCTGGCTAAACTTACAATGTTCTAACTCATTCTGCTGGGCTCTTCACTCTTGATTCTGAAAATAAATCTGGTAAAAGCCCCCAACAGTATCCATGTCACCACCTCAACGTTTGACTGCCTTGAAATTTCTTTGATCAGATTAAATTATCCTGCCATTTTTAACTTCTGTCTCAAGAAATATCTATATACAGAGAAAAATGTGGACAGATATTTTTACAAGTCATAACATACCTTGTCTGGAGTCCATCAGTCAGTGCAGTTTTTCTTCTTAACAGAAACCTCCTGAGCTGAGTTTTTATCAGCCTTCTGGTCTTCTGGAGCTCTCATCAGAATCTTCCATACAGAAAATAACAAAACAGCAAGAGCCAAAAGGAAGAAGCAGTGGCAACAGAGAACAAGCCTGTCTCTCTTCCTAATGTTGCATTCAGTCTATCTGTGCCCAGGTGAGAGTAGTACTCACAATCCATAATCCCAGCAGCCCTCACACCCATAATCCCAGCATTAGATCATAAATAAATCATGAATGTTAGAAGCCTGGCACCCCATGATTGCATGAGGTTTTGGGGGGACAACTAGATATAAACAATAACATTAGAAGTAGGTAGAGTTATATGTTCTTCATTGCAGCAGAAGTCTCATAGTTAGATATCTTAGACATTGTTACATTATAATGATGAAATAATTTGAAACTCTTGTTACAATAACCCTAGATTAACACACAGGGTATTGTCCCACTTTTAATTTCTGTACCCGCCTTTACCTGGCCAGGCGTGATAGCAAAGTTCCACAACAACCTTCTGGGCAAATCCCCACAATACAGAGCAATTCAAAGGGGATATTAAATATATCTAAAATATAAATTGATACATAATACTAAAATATAATAATATAATATATCATACATTTTATATAATAAAATAAAATATATACAAAACTTTAACATGATACAAGTTATTATTTGCATATAATGTATTAAATGTTTATATGTTTATTTATCAATATTGATATGTAATTATGTATAATTACATATTACAATAAATGCTATATATCATAATTATATATTAATTAGATCTTACAATTACATTATTATCTAAAATATAATTATTGTATACCCTATAAATATAATGTTGTATGATGCTATAATCATATTATAAAATACAATATTGATATACTATATAATACTATATAAGATAATGTATTAGAATAATATATTACCATATTATACAATTATATAATTGTATGTATACAATTAGTGTATATGACATTATATATAATATAGTATATATAGTATATTTATTTATAATATAGCATATAATATATAGTGTATAATATATAGTGTACAGCTATAGTATATAATACATAATATATAATATAATATACATTAGAGATATGTAGTTTATAATATAATATATATATCAATTAATATGCAGTTATCTGTGACAGTATATGTAATACTATAATATGAAAATATATGTGATATCATAGTGTATTATATATTATATATTAACTTATCCATAGTCTGTTTACTATATATATTTTGTCTATTTTTATATCACATTGATTCATATGAAATGTAATATAATATATATCATCATAAGTATACATTTTATAGGTATTAATATTTCAATACCATATGTTAATTATATTAATGGGTTTTTTTGTGGTATTGGGGATTGAACTTGGGACCTTGGACTTGCCAGGTAAGCGCTTATTCTACTGAGCTGTCTCCCCAGGTCTTAAAGTTATATGTTAATATATTAATATATATTTTGCATATTTACCTACATAAAATGCTTCCTACGTGTTTTCTCATCTCCAGGACAGCACTCACTTCCCTTGGTTCAGGTTCTCATCAGTAGCTCATTGATCCTTGTCCTATGCCTCCCGTCCAGCACTATTCTAACCCAGTTACAGATTCTGTGGTTAAGTTAATGTTTCAAAAATGCTATTTGTATCCTGCTATTCTCCTGCATGTACACTGATGTGCACCTATATGGTTTAGTAGTGAATGAATGAATGAATGAATGAATGAATGAATGAATTCTAGCCTAAAACCCAATAGTTAATTGAAAGTTTTTATAAATATGTACAATCCTACCAACTTTCTTTGTAATCTGAAAACAAATTCCTTTTTTTGTGTGTGTGGTACCAGGTATTGAACTCAGGACACCACACTTGCCAGGCAAGTGCTTATTCTACTGAGCTATCTCCAAATCCTTGAAAACAAATTTCTGAAAAATAAAATCCCTGGACCGGCGAGATGGCTCAGTGGACTAAAATGCCTGCTTAGGCAAGGGCAGGCAAAGTGCAGGAAAGTGGAGGGACTGTGGTTCAATCTCAGGCATCATGTGCCCTGTCATCCCTGACCAGCTGACCAGAGTCTGGGCATGGTGGCAGACATGCCTGTAATCCCATCCCTGGGGAGGCTGAGACAGGAAGATCACTATAAGTCCTAGCTGCATAGTGAGACCCTGCACTAAATAAATAAGTAAAAAATTTAAAAAAGAAAATTAAAAAAATATGGATTAGAATAGAGTATTAGTTTCAATACAGAGGAATGACAATAAAAGAGAAATATAATTTTGAATGCTTGTAATGGTTGAAAAAATACTATGATTTGAATGGTTGTTGAGATTGCAATTAAAATAATTTATTTCACTAATGTTCTAAAATACTTACATAGGACCAGCCAGATAGCTCAGTGGACTAAATTGCCTGCTTAGGAAGAGCATAGGGACTAGAGTTAGATTCCAGCACCACAAGCCATTTTATCCCCACTCCCTTGGTGCACTGAGAGGGCGACTGAGATAGGGTGTGGTGGCGTGTGCCTGTAATCCCAGAGCTTGAGAGACTGAAAATCGGGGGATCACTGAGTCTGATCTGTGTAGTGAGACCCTATAGACCCTGTACTAAAATACATGAAAAATAAAATACTTAGATAGTTGAGTGGGCAGAATGAAGGATATTTGAGAAGTAGCAAAATACTAAGATGTGAGAGAAAATCTAACCAAGTACTCAGAGGAGAGAGAAATCCTGAGGCATGGCATGTGATGGTCCATGGAATTGTGGAGAGTTTTTGTGGTGTTGTTCTGAGCTTCACAATTGCCTCGATGATGCTAAAGTAAATAAGGAGGGTACTGAGGTGTGTCCTGAGGATTTAACAGTTTATTAAAGCCAGGGGAGCCACTGAGAATTTGAGAGTGAGGAAACATGAACTCTCAGACTTTTAGAGAAATAAATTTTATATCTAGGTGTGGTCGATGGACAGCTGATGAACAGCTTGCAACACTGAGCTGAACTGAACCAGATTGGTGCTGGATGGGAAGGGCACACCTGAGATTGCTACTAACAAAATAAAAAGGAGAACTGAAGGAGAAGAGAAGGTGTTGGTTCTCTTGAAATCATCAGGGAGATGTCAGTTTTCTCGGATGAGCATGTCATGCTGGTTTTCCTGATGAACTTGGCAGCTCTCATCATTGGAGGAACACAGGATCTTGCTGTCCCTGAAAATTGCTCCAGTTCACTTTGGGGAAACTCGGTACTTATCTTGAGTATCACTTCCTCGCTCTAAAGGAGAAGATGGTTCTCCAGGAGAAGCCTGTCATACTGGCCTTTCTGAAGCACATTCAGCTGTTGTCATCCTTGGAGGATCTCAGGATGTCATTGTCACCAAAGGTGGCTGTGGTACATTTCCAAGAAGCTCTGGTGTTTACTTTGAGAATTGCTTCTTTGCTTCAGTGCAGATCTCTCAGCCTGCTAGCCCATGTCCTTCATCCCACTGGCATGGACTTTCTAGCTTCCATCACTGACCTTTGGGCCTTCCCACTGCAGACCCTTGATGCAGGACTACATGAGATATTGTTGTTGGCTCTTAGCCTACAGTTGGATTCATGGGGGATATTGTTACGGGCTCTAGGTCTTCAGCTGGATTCATGCATAACATTGCTGTGAGATCCAGGCCCTCAGCTGGATTCTTTGTTCTTAGTGTGGGAACTGATCTTCTGCACTGCCTTTTATGTCACTCTTTGAGTGACTATTACAAAAATAATACTATAAATTGTGTGTCCTGGATCATGTTGTTTCCTTTGTAGAGCCCAGACTAAAACACTAGGTGTGAACTGAACTGTGTAAGGATCCTGGAAAAGAAAATGGTTCTCATGTATGGAAAAAGAAATGGAGACTGAAAGATAAGGAAATAAAGTACAGGGCCAGGGGTGGAGCTCAGCAGCACAGCGCCTGTCTGGCAAGGGTGAAGCCCTGAGTTCACTTTCTGGTACCAAAACAAAACAAAACAAAGTATAAGATGGACTTCAATTAAAAGACCTTCTTTCTTATGTATTTAGTACAGGGTCTTCAGGGTCTCACTACATGGATTGGACTCATAGTGACCCTCCTGTTTTCATCCTCCCAAGTGCTGGGATTACAGGCATGTGCCACCACACCCAGTGTCCTTTTTAAAAAAATAAATAAATAAAACAAAAATCCCCCGCTATAATGAGCAAATGTGTAATCAAACCCTGGGGGTAAACAAACTCTGCTGAGCTATCTGGCTGACCCTCAAAAGACCTTTTTACGAATATCAATTACAGATATATTCAACAATCTGAGGAGCTTAAGTAGGCCACATTGTCTTTCTGAGTCAACTTTTGTAAGTAGCTATGATGCTAAGAGAAGAATAAAATAAAAGTAGGGAAGGACCCCTAATTTTATCTCAAACCTCTATATTAGATATCTGGATAGAACAGAGTAATGAATCCAACTCGTTTTGGCTTAACAACATTTATTATAAAAGTCTGTATGAAGCTGGTATCCTTCAATAGTGTTATCTATCTGAATATGGACTGCTTGTCATGACATGCCAGTTGCTGATATGATGTCTCTTGGGTAGATGGTTGTTCAACAAGAAGGGGGCAGTGAGTGAAATCAAGAGCCAGGAAAAGGAATATTGTGGGACTTTCCTGCTTCAAGGTTGTATATGATAAGATTTTTGGACTTATGTGTAAACATAAGAAGTATATAAATCTTTATGCCTATTTTTAAAATATATTCTGATTATTAAATGTTCTTATCATATTCTGTAGGGACTTAAAGTTCAACATATCAATACTTGATGAAAAATACCTGTTCCATATTATGCCTAAGATGTTTGATATGCAGACAGATAGTGAGGTTAAGCTTAACAGCCTAAGTTGTTCCATAATAACAACAAGCTTGTCCTCTGGATGGTTAACAACTTAAGTTTGCAGACCAAAATTAGAGAAAAAGGAGGGCTGCAAGGAAAGCCAACTTTTTGGCCCCAGCCTTCTAAGGTCAATTAACACTCAGAATATATGAGAACTTTTACTGTAATGTCATGTAACTCGGCAGTGTCCCAAATTTTCTGATCAAGGAGATTATGGGGCCAAAAAGGAAAGTGATCGATGATGTAGAGTGTGCCGAAGGAGAGTCCCATGGAGAGAGAACATTCTCTCAGGCTTTCACAGAGAGCACATTGGCCAAGCATTGGCCATGACTCATCCACATGGCTGACACTGACAAAGGTTCTACAATCTGAGGTACAGGATCTCAGGCTAAATCCTGAGGGGATTTCACTGACCTTATCAGACCCAAAAGCTACAACTCTTGTCCTGCTTTACCTTGGTGTTAACCATCCAGTAGAAAAGTATAAAAACAAAATATAAGAAGTAAAGCCATGCTGTTATGTTGAGCTGTAGGGGACTCGGGTCAACAATTTCTGACATTGCCTATCAAGCGGAAGATCCAATGCTATTATGGGCTACTGGACTTTTTTAGAATATTTTGCTGAGTTAACACACCTATAATATTCAAATAACGGAACTTAACAAAAAAAGGGTATACAGTGAATGTCCATTTTGTATCTGTGCATTCAAAGTGGTTAGGATAGATATATAGTTACATTCTCTTAATGAATAGAGTGATATGTTCTAATGGTATTTGTAAATAGGATATCATCTTGTACAGCAATTAACCACTAGGAAGAATGTATGAAATGTGTTAATTATTGAAACTGTCCTACCAATTTAAAAAAAAATGATTTCTCTATTTCTCTCTTGATTATATGCAAATGAGTTATGACTCAGTATATATCACCAAACTATTGTCTAGTTTCTTATTTGACCCTACCTAAATTATCTGCTATTGTTATGTCCTGTGATTTACAAAAAGAGTAATCATTAATCATTCAACCTGGTTTTATTTGATTAAGGACATAGTGGTGAAGTAAACAAGGTCTCCTTTGCCTGAGATTTTTGGCTATGTGGACAATAGAATTAAGAAATTATATAAATTCACCCGTAAAAATGTCAAGCAAGCCTCTGAATGATATGTATCACCATTTCCATGAAATTGTGAGAAGGCTCAGGGCTTTCTCAGAGCAGAAGAATTCAAAGCAACATGCTTCTCTTTTTGTGAGGAGCCCTTTCCTTGCACCCCCACGCCCAGCCTGCTCTGTGGAGGGTGTCATTCTGCGTCACCAGGCGTGGACTCCTTTCCTCACTGCTCTAAATTTAGAAAGCTCCACAGTAATGTGGAAAAGGTAATAAGGAATAATTTGTGGATCTCCACCTTCTAATCACCAGTTTAGTAACCTTGAACTAGACATGGAAACTGGAAAGTACTCATTATCTAGTTTGATAAGAAAAAATCAGAAAACTCGAATGAGAAGACATGTGTCAAACAATATCACATACTTTCTGGACCCTACATTGTGTTAAATATGCTTTTAAAAGTATGTTTAGGGGCCAGGGAGATGGCTCAGTGGAATAAGTCCTTCCCTGGCAAGTGCAAGGGCCTGAGTTCAATCCCCAGTTCTGGAAAAAAAAATATGTTTAATCTTTACTAAAAATGGCAAAAGTTTCACATATGCAAAGAAAAACTAACGTGGCATATTGGAGAAGGAAAAAGAATGCAGACATTTAAAGGAGCTGTAAGGAAGGAATTCAGAGAATTCCAGTCTGAGTTATCAATTCCAGAAGAGAGGCCTCACCCTCACACGTAGGTACTTTACAGGAACACATGAACGGTATTCTGTCTGCATCACTGGTCAGGTAGAAGAGACTCCTGAGAGCCACTGACAGCAATCGGTCCAGCACGGTGGACACAGTAGGGCCCAGTTGCTGTTACTGTAATTACTATCATTGCTACAACAGGAGGGGTACAGATTTTTTTCATTGAAGAAAATACTTCTACCATATGTTTCTAATAGTGTAAAATACGACGCCTGGCATATATTGGACACTCAGCATATGTTTCTTGACTGATTTTTTACTCTGTACATCCAAGAAATGCTTATGAATCTTCCTGAACATGTTGCCCAGTAAGACATCTTACAAATGTTTGGAAGACATTGTTTCCTTATTTTTTTTTCCATACTCAACCTAAAATAGTCTAGCTTTTCTAGCTTGAATCAGCACTGAAAATGACTTCGTGGAGTAAAAGCTTGAAAGTTGACACAGCGAACATAACAGATGTGTTCATGTCCATCACAAGGAGTTTAAAAGGACTCCTTTGCCTCTGAAGATCGGTATGACCTCACAGGAAGTGGTGCTACTAGAAATCAAAATGTTTACTGATAGATGCTTTTATCCATGGACTTAAGAGACTTTATGAGAAAAAATAGTTCTGTGTTTTCTGTGTTTCTGTCATGACACACAATACTTCAATAGTATTTATCTTAATTATTTTTGTGCTTTAAATTATACCAAAGACCCACAAATTAGTCTTACAATTAAGGGAGAATAATATTATAATAGGTATTTCTTCCTATACTTTATCTGTATAGTATATGGTAGTTGAAACTGACATCGACATTTCTCTCTATCAAGGCCAATAGAACCCCAAGAGGGAACAGGGAATTTGAGGTTTACAGCAGGGGTCGTCTTGTAACAGGAAGTAGAGGCTGGGCCTACAGAAAATGCTTGCTTGGGTATCTAAAAGCTGGATGAAGTTACCTCACTGTCTTCATTATTTATGTCTGTCTCCTTGACTACTCCAAAACTTTGCACCAAAACCATACTCAGCTATTTAGCATGACACATAGGCATTATCATTAATTACTTGATGTCTGTCTGTAATTGAAAGTTTATTAGTCTTAAATCTACATAGACAATCTTATCCTTCTTCAAGAGTCCTAAGAGTGGGCCTGGGAGATA
>NW_004524737.1:2428107-2438685 GCF_000260255.1 Octodon degus | reverse complement strand
AGACCCCATGACCAAAGCCTCCATATCCCCAGTCATTGTCCCAACCCTGAAGTTACATTGGATCACAGGAAAAGCAGAGCCTGGCTGATGCCCACAGTGAGTCCATCTTTCCCAGCAGGAGCAGTTTCAGCACGAAAATATGCCAACATTACACCCTGAAGTAAAAGCCTGCACTGAGAAAGGAATATAGTATACCCAGAACCTCAAAGAATAAGCCCTGAGTTGCAAAACAACCAGACCACACTTGTGTGGAATTACAGACACTGCCCATTACTCAAATCCTGCCCACTATCCAAAGCACAACCTACTTATTCCATCCTTTTTGTTTCACAAAACCCCAAAGGTGGAACCAGGGAGCTAGCTCAGTAGAATAAGTGCTTGCCTAGTAAGTGCAAGATCCTGAGTTCAATCCCCGGTACCACAAAAACAGAACAAAACAAACAAACAAACCAAAAAAGAAAAAAGGAAAAAAGCAAAGTCTCTGCCAGGTCCCTCAAGACAGATCTAGCATCCTTTGCTTGTCATTCCTTGCCTTGCCCTGATGGTTAAAGTACCTTCCTGCCTTTCTCAACTTCTCACTTCCCTGCTTAGAGCTTTAGAATGGGGAGCTGAACTTGGTCATTTGAGATCACAAGAGCAGAGCTACTGCCCAAAAACTTGAACAATATTCTGAGTAAAAAGTATAAAACCTAAGAGTGTAACTTGATGGGTGACCTGTATTGGGATTTTGGTGGGTTGTTTTTTTCATTTTATTTTATGTTTTAATGAGAAGTTTAAGGTCACAGTTCCTCCAAATGTGGATACTACTCATGAACTAAGCCATTTATGACTCCCTCAAATTTAGAAACTGACTTACATAACTTATGTAGTATTTCCAAACACAATAGATCGATCAACAGATGGGAGTAGAACCAGAATTGTTATGAAAAGAGACTTGGGTAACAGGACAATTGTTGAGTGACAGTTTATATCACATTCTACCTGAAAAGTTGTCAATAGATTAAATAAATATTCCTTATTTTTTTCAGACCATTGTACTAGAATAGATTATTAATTAACTTTATGCTTCTCATAGAACTATATTTTTATTTCAAAGAAACAAACAATAACAATGATACAGGATTTCAAAACAAGATGATAGGGTATTAGCAATGGTTATTGCACTGCATGTTATTGTCTTCAGATTAGTTGCTCAGATTACCATTCAAAAAATGGGCATCTGAGATGAAAGCCCACTTTTCAGAAGAAGAACTAGAAATGGCAAATAAATATATGAAAAACTGTTCAGCATCATTTTTCATTCAAGAAATTCAAAGTAAAACAACACTGAGGGGCTGGTGAGATAGCTCAGCAGTCTAAAGCTCCTGCTCAGACAAGCTTAAGCAAACATGATGGGACTGCGGTTAGACCACTGGCACCACAAACCATGCTAGTCCCGCCCTCAGGGTGAGCTGAACTGGTGACAACAGAACAAAAAAACAATTTCTTGGGCTGGCCAAATATCTCAGAGGATTAAAGCACCTGCTTAGGCAGGGACAGGGTCAAGGATTTATCACCAGTGTGCTGTGCAAGCCTCACCCCGGGGCAAGTTGAGATAGCCATTGAGACTGGGCATGGTGGCACACACCTGTAATCGCAGTGCTTGGGAGGCTGAAAACTGGGGGATCACTACAAGTCCAATCTGTGGAGTGAAATTCTATAGAACCTGATATATACATGTATGGCAGAGCTGTGGGGAAAAAGGAACTCTTCTCCATTGTTGGTGGGAGTTTATACTAGTGCAACCGCTGTGGAAATGTGTGGAGGTTTCTCATAGAACTATGATTTTAAATTATTTTTATTTAATTCCTTTTTTAAATGTATTTGGTACATCTCACTATGCAGCAGCTTGGAGTGGTGGTGATCCTTCTGTTTTCAGCCTTCCCAGTGCTGGGATTACAGACATGCTCCAACATGGGCCACCATGCCTAGTCTTGACTCAGCTTGCTGAGGCGGTCAGCCTGCGCGGCCATGTGGTGCCTGCAATCAAATCTCAGTCTCTGCACTTGCTAAGCAGACACTTAGTCCACTAAGCTATCTCACCAGTCCTTAAATTAATGTTTTATTTTGACTCTCAAATGCCTATTGAGTGCCTGCATTTGGATAGAAAACAAGCACTTAAAATAGGAACAGTTTTGTTCTCTTATCATATGCAGCTTTGTGGAATAGCTTTTTCCATGGTAACGCAGAATGGTGTCACCATGCAGCACTGGAAGAAAACTGGAGGCTATTGTCCTTTCCTGCAGGATTTCTTAGCCCCACATGACAGCTGCCTTTCGACTAAGTGCTGCACTTGTCTATGTTTGCCATACAAAGTCTACCATACCAGAAACACTGGTGCAATCCCTAAAATGAGTCCATTTATTCACGGCAACCAGAGAGGCTGTGCACCACTGAGCCAGAGGAGTGTCTCCATCCCCAGAGGAGAATGTTAGGCTTCAGGACATGAGCAAAAGTTTGAGGATGAAGGGATTTGTGCTTCAGTGAGAGCTGTCAGAAAGCAACGATCATTCCATCACCTGATGTTTTAAAGATTTGTCTAAGATGACAACCGAGGACCGAAGACAGAACTGGTGAAACAAAGTACAACAGAACCAAATGGGGCCAGAAACATGGCATTCCTCCAGGCTAGCTAAGAGAAGGGTGTTTAGTCATATTTTGAAGTTTATGGACTCTTGGTTGTATCTACAAGGTATATTTATGGAATTGTCTTATTTTAACCTTGGTGTGTCACCTCACAAGAGCAGGATTTCTTTAGAAGAACAGTTCAGCTGTTGGAGTCCTGTTTAGCTACCAGTGGCTCTGAATAGTCATCTATTTAGACCTTTGTTCTCCCACAAACATTTAATCACTGAAGTGATATTTTACAGGATATTTCCCTGGCATAGAGTGCATGTCTTCCATGTTTATAGTTCTATTAATGACACTTCATTTTTATAATCAATTCATAGCATCCCTTTGAAAACTACCTTCTAATTCAGAAACCTAAATGGTGCTTCTACCCATATCTCCATTATATTCATAAAAAGTGTAAATTCTGAGGTTAAAAGCTATGAAAGTCACCACAGCACTAGCTGCTACTACAAATCGTTAGCCACCAGCACACATTCTTTGAAAATGGAAGTGAACCATTATGCAACTATTTTGAGCTTGTCCCTGCATGAGGCAAAACACAACAAGCAAGGCAGAAATGAACTATATAATTGTTCCCAAGTAGCTTTTGTTGAACTGAAGAAATACCAAGTGCTATTGATTTAACACTGGCCAGATAAATTAATTTCAATTCAATCAACTCAGGGTTTATAAACATTTTTGTTTGTGTGTGTGTGAGGGAGATTTGCTAAAAGATTGTGTAATGAGGATTATATAAGGACCTGTCCAACAGTAGAATTCCTGAGGACACACACACAAAGAGACATTTTCTTGGTTGGTTAAATTCTAGTGCTCTATAAAAACAGCCTCATACATAGGGAGAATTGTTACTTCTGCTCTACTGCTGAACAAATAAATTTTTTATCCAAATGTTTGATTGCACATCGCTGCCACTTGCTCCTTAAGAGTCCTAAGAAGAGTGGAGCACTGTACATGCTAAGTACAGTGCTTCCTGGAGGGAACCATTTGTTTTATAATTCAAGACATGGGGCAGTCGTGCTCTCTGGAGCACATAGCAAATGCAGAGAGGAAACGCATGGCGATGAATGTGCATCCAGAGGAGATGGGGCCTCTTAGTAGAGCAACCCAGCGAGGCGCTGGGAGAGCTCCAGGATTAAGCCTTGGCAGCTTCCAGTATGCTTAGTTTTCTTCCTGTGAGAGCAGACATTAAAGCTGAACTAGACAACGCCAACTTCTGGTTTCTAGCAATTGCCATTATGACCCATCTTTGCTGGTCTTTTCCTTGGGGTGCATATAGTAAATAGGACCAAGTGTCTCTAACTAATTCTTTTTAAGACAAAGTTTTCTAGCCAGTATGACTCTGATATATATTTAAACATAAGCTGCTTGTTATGATTACCTTACATTATTGCTTCATAGAACAAAAGTGAAGTAGCCAAAGAAAATATGATTGTCTTCAGATGCTCTATTAGAAAGTGCAGAGCTGGTCTGTCTAGAAGCCATGGAGGACAATCCAAGTTGACCAGAGTCTGCCTTCCTTCTGAGGTGATACGGTGCTACACAGGGATTCTCAACAAAGCATTCCAAGTGTAGCATGAAGGATGAAGCTGTTTTCTCAGGGAAACACACTCAGCAATCTTTCTATGGTATCTAGACCCAGGTCAATAGTTTTAGAATACTACAAAAGTAAATAAAAATCTGCATGTATCCATTATTCTTTGATCTCATTCTAACTTAAGCAGTAGTATTCTCTTCTTTGAAGGTTGCCTTGAGTTATTAACTATTCTCTTCCCTACATAAACTTCTTAAAAAAATGAAGAAACTCAAAGAAAAAATGAGAGTGAAAAAGGTAAAATAAAAGACAAAAAGGCAATAGAGGAAGAAATCTGTTAGGTTAACTATTTAATATTTCATCTAGTATTAAATGTGACAAAATTATAAGGGATTTATGTGATTTGGCCCAAGTTATCCTAACACGGTCATACTTACTTAATAGAGATTTTCAAGGAATATTTCTCAAGAAAGTAATCTGTTCATTTATTTATTTATATGCAAATATATTCATTTGGTCCTGGTGATTGAACTCAGGGCCTTGTGCTTACCAGGCAGGTACTTATGCCTCTAAGCTATCTCCCCAGCACTTAAGCAAGTAGTTTATTTAGTAATAATTTAGCCTTTGTGCTTATCTGCCACTGGTTATGAGCTGAATATCTTCAAATGAAAATGTAACATTTTTTCTGTTTTTTTCAATTTATATGGCACACATGTATATTTCACAAATGGTGTTGTAAGCCCTTTCTTTTTGCCTATTATTGAGAAATGTGTGCATCGCTAATATCATCGATACTCCTTGCACTAGTAAGCTTTGATTCACGAGGGCCAGGTATCCAGCACATGCAACTTTAAGGAGGAATCATTTAATGGAGCCTGTGACTTTTTTTTTTTTTTTTTTTTGAAGATTATGTCCATGCTTGGCTGGCAAATCACTGTGGAAGAGCAAAACAGAGCCAAGATGTCAGGTCCTTGGATGCAAGTAGTGCAGCACAGGTGATTAGAACCAGCAACGGTCGTACTCCAAAGGCACGTCAGGGGGAACCACCTGCAGCTAAGCCCTGTGAGGTACACACCGTGTGAACTTTAAAGGTCGGTTGATGAGAGGGCCTGCCAAATTGCTCGGTGGATTAAAGCGCCTGCAAGCAGGGGTGGGGGGGGAGTTGGATTCCCAGGCCTGCTGTGCCGGCCCCGCCCCCCCGGGGTGCACAGAGATGGTAATTGAGACCGGGTGTGGTGGCACAGGCCTGTAACCCCAGCTCTTGGGAGGCTGTAAACAGGAGAATCACTACGAGTCTGATCTAATAGTGAGATCCTGAACACCCTGCAGACCCCACCCTAAAAAATACAACAAAAATAACAATAAATAAAAATAAAAATGAATAAAAAAATAAAAGTCAGTAGATGAATTCACTGATGACTACAGTACCTCATGATCCAACCAGCTCTGCAGGAGTCTCTTACTTATGCCAAATGGGCAATTATGAATAACTAGCAGAAGATCCCCTTGTGGACTGGATACCTAATTACATTTGTTAAACTACAATATAAATGCAATAACAGCACAATAATTCTGTTGAATGTGACACAAATGTCCTGAATGAAACCCAAAACCCAGTAATCTAGTCGTAAATGTCTCAGCAGTCCTAGCATTGCTCCAATGTCCAAATGGCAGTCTTCTCTGCGACTCAAGACAAACTTCTGCAACCCCCTTCAAAGCTAAAAAAGCAAATTACATTTTCCCAGTGTCCAACAAAACAGGGTAAACAGTCCCATTCCAAATGGCAGAAATGAGAGTACAAAAAGGAATGGAAGCAATAGAAGACCAGAGCCTGGAGGCAGGAATTTTGAGTCCTGTCATGTTTTGCCCGGAATCCAAAGCACAGGCTCGCTTGCCGCGTGCACTCCACAGACTTCCTCTTTTGGGATGGCTTTGCTCACAGCCTGCAGTTATTATTGGTAGATCTTCACTATTCTTGTATCCTATTTCCTGTGGTCTTCACTGTACGTTTGTGTTCATTCCTACAGTTCTTTATCCCTCCATCTATGGTCACAATGCCTGCTATATGAGGCTTTCCTTTGAAAGCCGAGTGGAAGCTCCCATGATCCTGTACCTCATACATTCCGTGTGGCTGAAAAGTCAGAACCATATTATAACACCAAGGTCGGGCATCTATTCAAACTGTAGCCAGAACCCATTGGACCATGGCTGCTGTGACCTTGATGTGCTTAGTTGTCTGCCACAGTGAAATGAATCCTGGGGAACAAATTCCTTAAGCAGCTCTTCCAAGGGGAGAGGAGGGCAGGGCCTCTTTTCTTTGTTGAAATCTTTTCAGTCTGCTTGTTCTTTGGGATACTGATAATTGAACTCAGGGCCTTTTCCCTAAGTGATATCTTCATTACTTTTGTGTTTTGTTTCGTTGCTTGTTTGCCTTTTTTTTTTTTTTAATGTATTTAGTACAGAGTCTAAAGGGTCTACAGAGTCTCACTACATAAATTGGACTCATAGTGATCCTCCTGTTTTCAGTCTCTCAAACACTGCACTGGGATTACAGGCATGCACCCCCATGCACCTGGGGATTGAACCCTAACCTCTGTGCTCTGCCCTAAGCAGGTACTTTAATCCACTGAGTTATGTGGCCAGCCTTTTGTTTGGCTATTTTAATGTGATGACAGGGTCTCACTAAATGGCTATATTTTACAGGCTCAGCTCTAAACTTGTGATCCCCTTGCTTCAGCTTACCATCCAAATTTCCTAGAGTGCTTAGATTACAGTCTGGCACCATGTGACGCTTTTAATACCTTGAGGCTAAATGAGTGAGATCTCACTCATTTCTTTCTTTCTTTTTTTTTTTTTTCAGGATATTACAAGCTTTTCTGAAATGTGGCCCATTTTTTCCCCATAATTTTATTGATAAACAAATCACTCATTTCTGAGATGTCTTTAAGTCCACTTTCTTTTCATCTTGATTAAAATGGTTCAATATCCTCCCAATAGCTTCAGTCTCTTCAGCAGTTACACCTCTGGGTCAAACTTTGTACATGCTTGTTTTATGCTGCAATTTAAATGTTTCAAATAATTTTCCTCTGCTAATTGTTCTTAATTTTCACAATAAATATGACTGAAAAAAAAAATAAACAAGCAGTGCACACGTCACAACCTGAACCTAGGGTTGTCTTGAAATTTTCTTAGTCAAATTATCTCGCTTCTTATAAATTCAGAATTTTACAAATTGTCATTGTCTCAGGATGAGGGAAAAATATAAACTATTTTTTTTCACTATAGCCTATAGACCAATTGCCAGTGGGAAACTTACTTCCATCTGAAACTTGATGAGATTTGCCTTTTTCATCTACATTTCTATCAATAATCTGGTGTGAGCTTCTATCAGAATTGCCAAATCCACTTTACAGTGTGATAGGGCTTCTCTTTGCTACCTCTCTAATTCTTTTCAATTTCCTCCAGAAAGCCAGCGGTGAAAGCTTCAGATCCACACGGTCAGTGATGTTGCAATTATTCACATCAACACAGTGATACTGCTTTTCAGGATTGGTTAACTTTTCCTTACTGGGACCAAATACCTGCCATATACAATGTAAAGGAGGAGCTGTTCATTTTTTTCTCAGTTTCAGAGATAGGTCCCTCCAAGGTAAAAGAATTATGCTGAAGGATCGTGACCTAAAAAGGCTGCCCATTTCATGCCATCCAGGAAGCAGAGGAAATCATGCCAGGCAAGGATACGTCTTTTGGCACTCAGCCACAGTGACACCTCTCCACCTGTTCCCATTTCCTGTTAACGCATTTAGCTCTGAACATCCATGAATTAATCCAATGAGAGGCACAGCACCCTACGACTCAATGGCATCTCCAGGGGTCTCTATGAGTCAACCACTTCATCAAGTGAGATTCATAGGCACAATCTCATAAGCCTGTCAAGGGACGTGTGTATATAATATATTTTTCTTGAGCATTGTTACCTTTGTCTCATACAGATAGGTATTTTCTATGGTGTGCCCTCATTCTACTTAGCACCATTATCTTGAAGACAACTTAATTAGCCAGCGAGATAACTCAGTAGACTAAGCACCTGCTAAGGCAAGAGCAGGGAGCAGGACTTGATCCCTTATCCTGTCCCCAAGGCACGGTGAGCTGGAGACCAAGTTCTGCTGTGGTGGCACATGCCTGTAATCTCAGTGCTGGGGAGGCTAAAAACAGGAGGATCACTACAAGTCTCAGTTGCATAGTGAGATCCTGTACTGAATACATACAAATGAAAAATAAGTAAGTAAAAGTAACTTAATTATTCCAGTAATATAGAAACAACACAGTGTTTTAAGAAAAACACATCCACAAATATTTGAAAATTATTGAGTCATTCAGCCCTACTGAATCTATTCAGAGAAATTGATATGTTCAGCTAAGAGTGTCTAGTATCCCTTCTCTATTTAGTTATACTAGGGCTAAGAGTTACCAGAAAATCAGATACAAAATTATAGTTTTCAATAATGACAAGGAAAGTGGTAATTTGGTTTTGTCTAGAAAAACATAACAGTAATATCCGGGGCAATGAATATTAAATAGAAAACAAAATATCTAGAAATGACAATTCTCCTTATCAATATTTGTTTTTATTCTAGCTTTTCTCCTTCAATAATAATTTTGAAAGATGATATCCATCATATTTTGGTGCATCTCCATATTGCCTGTATATCCAAAGGTTCCCACTCAATTTCAGTGCCATTTTATAATTTTGTGAGCTTTTATTGGTGATGGCATATTATATTGATATAAACCTGCAGTGATAGGGAGCTTCTTTAGCTTGCTTTCATATTTGATTGTCCCTAGGTTTGCATATCTCAGTGTGAAACTGACAATATATGCATATCCAGTGCCACTAACGTCTAGAATTATTTTATCAATCATAAAGATAAAAGCTTTATAGAGGGGACTTGAAATATTCTTTTATCAAATAGAAATTTAATCTAAATCATGCCATAAATTGAAATTTTGGTTTGTCAACATAAAACATCTTAATCAGATAGAGTTGGAGCACAGTAGCCAGAAAGCATATGTTGATGTTCCAGGGTCTTTATTTACATGGATTGTCCAAGAACCTTGGAAGGTCCTATGATTTTGTATGTATGCATTTATAAAACTTAACAAGAATAAGGTTTATTTATGCATTTTTAAAAACCCAGTGTCTCTTTCTCTTGCCATTTCCTTCCTATAATAATTCCTAAGAGGTAGAATGTATGGAGGAACAGTAGGATTTGTGTAGCTATAAATCTGCCCTACCATAGATTGGAGGAAAGATAATTCTGAATACTAGAAGCAGAAGGTATAGGTGTTGGTCTGTTTCGCTTCTTCATACTCTTCTTGTCTTACAGAAGATCGTTTTCTGATGGGTCTTTCTGTGATTCTCTCTCTCTCTCTCTCTCTCTCTCTCTCTCTCTCTCTCTCTCTCTCTCTCTCTGTCTGTCTAAACACACATTTTTCTATTCATTATATTAGATAAGGACCTGCTATAAGTAACCTTTTAACCTAGCTACCTCTTAAAGACTATCTCCATTCTCATGCTGAACTACTAGATATTAGAACTCCAACATTTAATTTATTTTCCCCAAAATTAATGTCATAATAGATGTATAACCTGAGTTTTGGCACCCAGATATACAGAAATCCTTATCTGTACTACCCAGTATAGTGGAATTAGTGTTAGATGATCATTTTGCAAAGTTTCAGCCATTATCATCTGCTTCCCATCTTAACGAAGGCTATATGTAAATTTAGATATTGCCTACCGGAAGGCTATAGTGCCATCACAAGGGTATTAACAGTCAGGAATAAATAACGCTTCACATACACATAGCAAGAAAATAGTACATGAGAATTCTTTCAATTTTCAGATTATACATATAAGAAAACCAGTATCTGGTTTTTATGAAAATCTCATCAAAAGGGGAAATTTTCACACATACAGTCTGGAATATGATCAATAATGTAATACACACTGTTACAGAAGTAATAAATATGTACTTCACCTTTTCTTTGTGGAAACGATGAGGAATTTATGAAGGTTTCCTCTTTTTAGACATAGACTTGACACAGGACGAAAAACAGAAATGCCACCCATTTTGTACACTCGCCTATCTGCTCCTGTCTTCAGGACTGAAATATCTGCCCCTGTTAAGATCTGTTCTACCAGATGAAGTAGCTTGTAAACTTTCTAGAAATGTAACATAGTTACTTGAAGAAAACAGTGCTCTAGCCAGTGACAAATTCTCATAAGCTGAACAATCAATATATATCAATGAATCCAGCAGAAGAGTAGTACTATTAGTTATATATGTCAAGTAATGTAGTAGCACCTTAAG
>NW_004524737.1:2422893-2428007 GCF_000260255.1 Octodon degus | reverse complement strand
TAAATTAACAATATATATTGTTGCCAGTGTCAAAACAATAATAAATATTATTGTTCTGCCTGTATTCTTTATTTGTACTTTTTCAGTTTTTTTCAAAGTTGAGGATGTTCAGACTTCTTTTCCTTCTATTAGTAATCACTTGAAAAAGCAATTTTGTATTAAAAAGTTTAAATAGCTAGATAGCTAGAAAGCCTAAGCAGGCCTTAGATAGCTGAGCTATCTCACCAGCCTGAATAGAGTTTGCAAAGCAGTTACTACATTTGAAATTATTAATCTGTCAATATAAATTATTCTGTTACAAGTTTTGTTTTTGAAATTTTTTGTTACATAGTTTTGAAGATTAGAAGCCTATATGAATTTAATGAAGAAAAGCTGATCTTTTTGAGAGACAAAAAATTACAATCATATTAGAATAATGTTCAAATATCTAGTTTTAGTCTCCTTTGTATTTAAATAACAGAACCTCTTGTATTTTCATAATTACATAAATGGATAGTGATTAAAATTCCAGTTAATAAGTATGTGATGAAAAGTGTTAAAAACTTTATAATAATTGAAATTTTAGGGCTAATATTCAATATTCACTAAGATTCTGCTATTTAAGAGGGATGAGGCTGAGGGTACAGCTCAGTGGCAAGGTACCTGCCTTGAAATTGTAAGCTCTTGATTTTGATTCCCTTTTTTTTTAAAAAAAAAATGTGTTTAGTACAGGGTCTACAGGGTCTCACTACACAGATTGGACTCATTGTGATCCTCCTGTTTTCAGCTTCCCAACTACTGGGATTACAGGCATGTGCCACCACACCCAGTCTCCTTTTTAAAAAAATAAATTAAAAATCCTGCTATAATGAGCAAAATGTGTAACCAGAAATCACATATTTCAAGCCCTATGGTATTAACTCTGGTTTTGGTTTTCGTTTTCAGACCAGGCGTCAACCTCAGGACCTCACCTGTGCCTGGCAGGCGTTGTGCAGCTGAGCTCCACCCTCAGCTCTACCTCTGTTTTGGAACTGCCAGCCATCCAGCTATGACTTAGCTGTTTTTCCATTTATGGGGATTAACTTCAAATTTGCTCTGTATGTCTGTTAGTTATGCATTCCTAGGAGTCTGTAATCATGGAACTGGGCATCCAGAGTCTTAGCTGATCTGAAGCAGAAGTAGTTGTGTGTCTCAGCTTCCTTCCTTTGCTGTGTCTTGTTGATTATCAAAGTGCTGCTAATTCTCTGTTGCACTTCCTAAATCTAGAGGAAGAAACACAGAAAAAGCTAAAAAAAAATATCTGTTTTTGAAGTGCATTATTCTTCATCTCCCCCACAGGGCCCAGAACATTAATTTTAAGAACCATGCAATGCCATCTTTTTAAAATTTTAATATGTGAATTATTTAAGCTTGATTATTCCTATTTTATCTGTTAAGAGTGAAACATGTATTTTTCTATCGGTGTAGTCCTAAAGACTTATTGGCTAGTTTTAGACACATTTATTGTTATCACCATGTTAATCAGGTTATTTGTATTTCTGTCATTTATGTTATTGTTATATGATTTAGTTTGTACAACATATTTAGAAATAATTTCTATGAATGCGTTTCCTATATCAGATTTCCTACTGTAAACAAATATATTTTCAGATTATACTTTGATGTTATCATAGAACATTAAATATATAAGTATTAGTTCTTTGCTATACAGGAATTATTTGACTGGGTATTAAATAAAAGAGAGAGTCAAAGTCAAATGTGACATTGCTAAGTGACCCTCCCCCCATGTCATGAATAAGGAAAAACTTCTAAATGTACGAGTCCTTTAAAAAAATTGAGAAGGCCAAAGTTTAAATTATTTTTCACCTACCTGTTAAAAACATACTGATTTTTAAGAAGTCTAATGTAAGTCTAACTTGCAAATATTACAGGAATTGTGCAGGAATCAGTAATGCTTAGTTCAGCTTTACAAAGACAGGCTACCTTTTAAGGAGCATTTTATATAATAGCAATTTAAATTGTTATGTGTTTTATAATTTGCTTTAAAAACAAAGAAGCATGAATACTTTCATAAAATGTGCCATTTGAGTACTGGATAACATAAACTGATGCTCCCAGCTCCATATGAAGCCAATAATATTTTAAAATACTATAACAAGGTAAGTGAAGCACATGCAATAGAGAATAGTACATTTTGAAAACAAGGAGGCAATTAAAGATTATATAATAAATGACAATGAGTTAAACAAATAAAAATTTTCTAACAATGATGAAACACAATTCATTCACTGTGTCACCCTTTCAAGTAAATTTTATTGAATTAAAGACCTTCGTATTAAACACAAGCAAGCGACAGAATGAAATAAGACTCACCGAAGGAAAACAGGCTATGTCAGATTTATGGATAAATTTAATTTTATCTACTTTGTAATGATGAACATATTTACTCAGTAATTGTAGTGATAGTGTGCTATGTATGTCAAAAGATTATGTGTGCATGAGTTTCGAAAGGTCAGATTGTTCATGTTTCTTTTAACAAAAAGGTATTTTTCGATGTGTTACATTGATTCACTGTAAAAAGTATTGGCAGAGTCTAGGAAGAGTCAAGCCCTACCTCAATTAAAGACTTGCAGAATATAAGAAAGAAACTGAAACATTGAATTTATCAAATAAATATTGAAATAAGAAAACACATAGGAGGATGTTGGTTAAACTGAAATACTCAACAAACATTCTTGCACTGGTAACTTTAGACTTTTAGACATGCTCTCTGCCTACAAAAAACAAGAACCTAACAATGATAGTATCTTGTGGAAAAGACTTTTGTCCCTTGATTTTGTCCTAAACAGACAGGTATTTATTAGAAAGGAAGTCAGTGCATCACTGATGGAGCTAATGATTGAATACAACAATTTGCTTAATTTTCTTTTTCTTCTTCTTTTTTTTTTTTTTTTTGTATTTTAGGGAAGGGTCTACAGGGTGTTCAGGGTCTCACTACTAGGTCGGACTTGTAGTGATCCGCCTGTTTACAACCTCCCAAGAGCTGAGATGGCACACCACCATGCCCAGTCCCAATTGCCCTCTCAGCAAGCCCTGGGGGTGGCACCAGCATGGCAGAACTGGGAATCGAACCCTTGGCTCCTGCACCTGCATGCAGGTGCTTTAACCTGCTGAATTATTTGGCTAGCCCTCCTTAGCTTTCTTAAAAGAAGTATACCGAGGGCCAGCAAGATAGCTCAGTGGATTAAGCGCTTGCTTAGGTAAGTGCAGGGGCCACAGTTCGATCTCTGGAACTGCATGCCACACCAGCCCCAGCCCAGGGTGTTCTGAGCCAGTGATGGAGTCTGGGCATGGTGGCATGTGCCTGTAATCCCAGCACTAGGGAGGCGGAAAACAGGAAGATCACTAGGAGTCCAAGCTCCGTAGTGAAACTTGCCTGAAGAAAAAAGAAAAAAACATATAAAATAGGTATACCAAAGTCCATAGATGTCACAAAAACTTGTTTGAAAGCTAAGACAAAACTAAATATAGTATTGGTATAATAATTAAAAATCTAAAATAGAAAAAATTTGTTATTATACAAGTGTGCCTAAATGTTTTGATTACTTTGAAACAACAGATTATTCTCTGTAGGTGATTAGACGATGAATAATTTATACTTTTATTTTAAAATTAATATTATTGCTCTAAAGAGACTTCCCTTAAAGTCACCTTTTCATTTTATTCACTATTTTTGGCTTATGCAATTGAACTGAATTCAGATACTGTTTCTTTGTAAATGTAAGAAGTTTAAAATTATCTTCCATATTGTTCTAGATTGAGTCTTTTTTTTTCCTCTGCTGTGCTCTGCTCTCGTCACTGTGTCTCTGTCTATCTGTGTGTGTGTGTGTGTGTGTGTGTGTGTGTGTGTGTGTGAGAGAGAGAGAGAGAGAGAGAGAGAGAGAGAGAGAGAGAGAGTCTGTGTGATTCTCTGCACGCTACCCGCCAGTCTTCAGAGAATGTGTGTTGTTCCAAAGTGGGAAAGCCGCAGGGCAGCTCTGTGAGCTGCGCCCTTTAACCTGCCTGCGTCCTGCTGCTCGGGCCTCCCCGTAAATGATGGAAAGTGGCATTATCTCCTTCCTATCTTGACGGATACCAGGTTGAAAGTGCACCATTAGGCTGCCAGGCAATAGATCACCCCTCTTGGTCTATTTAACCTAAGTTGCCACATGACAACCTCAAGAGGCTAAAAGAGGCTTCCGAGACTGCTTTGGGAAATTGCGTCTTGCCCAGATTTCAAATACCAGGTGCTTAGTCTGGAGTGTCTGTGATTTACTTTTATTGTGTTTTGTTCATATCTTTAATAACAAAATGCTGTATCTTAATATTTTTAAAAGATTTGTTGCCATGTGTTCAAATCTAGTATTTTGACAGCAAGCTTGCATCTCCACTATTAACCTACATGTACTAGAGAAACTGAAATTTCATGATAGAAAACTCACAAAGAAACTTTGAAAGCTCTTACATTGATGATATCTATTTTGTTACATTTTCTTTCTTCTCTTTCTTATAGTAGGTGTTGTGCTGAGTCCTGAGATAGACGTTAGCAACGCATCAATAATTAGAACATCCTCCTTTCCAGTTGCTTTCTGGTGGGGGAAAGAGATACTGCTGAGAAGCATCGAGTCAGGGTGACAGCACAGATGCACGTGGTGGCTGTGCGGCCCGAGCCCGGCCACAGGGGATGGCCTCTGTGTGAAACAGCCTTCAGAAGCACCGAAATTATACTTGAGTTGTCTGAGAAAACATGAGTCATTTTCCAGACCTGCAAAGGAAGTAAAAGAAGGAAGAAAAGGGAGAAATAGAAGAAACATGGAAAGCTCAGCATGAGTTTCGGTTGCAAATCACTTTGAAAGTGTAATAAGACTTGGGCTGGGGAGATGGCTCAGTAGAATAAGCTCTTGCCTGGCAAGCACAAGGGCCCGAGTTCAATCTAAAGTTCAAAAAAAAAAAAGGTGTAATAAGAGGACAGGGGACAGGTAGATCACAGGAGGTAATCCTTGTTCCCACTTGATTTTGAGATTCTTGGGTCCAGTTACATACATTTTCTAGCAATTAATATTATAGCAGGCCAACAGACATTGTGCTTGAGTAAT
>NW_004524737.1:2418731-2420883 GCF_000260255.1 Octodon degus | reverse complement strand
TCCATTGTAGAAACAAATGTTTTGAAATATCACATCTCTTGATTTTGCCAAATATTATCTCTTGACACTATTAAAAATACATACCGTATTCTTCATTTCTGATGTATAAAGATGAACATGTCCACCTCTCAAATATTTGAAAAGAAGAGAAAAAGAAATGCTTAGATGTATTTATAGTTGCTAAGAAGTAACTGTGAAGATTTAATCTATTTGCAATTATTTTGAGAATATTAAATGCATGAAGTACCAACCATATGAAGAAGACAATCAACACGTATTTAAGTCTAACAAGTGCTCAGTATGGTAGGGAGATGTAAGGCGGTGCTACTGTTTGGCTGCATACTCCATTTCTACAAGACTTAAATGAGGGGCGGTCTCGTTACCGGGAGCTTTACTGCCTTAGAATAGCTGCCCGTTTCTAAATTCTCATGGGTCATCCTCTCAGTACTTCTGACCACCTTGGTGGGGTGAGGACTTCACTTGACATTTCAGTTAAGGAGACGTCTAGTGTAGCAAATAATAACAGCAGCAAATATCTAGAAAATTATTTATGTTTTACTTGAAAACAAATTTAGCAACCAAAGTTTAGTTTAGGCTTAGCTGTTACATGAAAACTTCCAGCAGAGGTTGTTCGGCCCTCACTTTTCTTCTCTTACTGCAATGGATTTCTCCTGGCATCCACAGCCCAGGGAAATCTAAGGAGCAACAATTCACATCACAAATTGTGATCTGAGATGGACACAGATGATCCTGTTGAAAAGCCCTTTCCTTACCACCACAGAGAGGAGGAAAGTGGACGGGTCATGCTGAGGACTACCCTGATCTAGTTTGTCTTTTTCCCATTTTTTTTTTCTCATTAGAAGAGTGAACATTAGCAGAGATGATTCAGAAGTCTTGAGATTCTTGAAGAATGTACAGATTTTAACTGACAAGGCTAAGAGAAATCAAGTAGGATGGGATTTCGCGCCCTGAGAATCACTTGTCAAAGAAATATCAGTTCCAGGAGGATGATTTATCCCACTGGGGCAAGGACTTCTATAATCAGACCAATGACAGTTTCTGTTCACCTAATGAAAAGGGGATTTTTGGGTTCTTTGCTCAGTCTTTAGTCAAATTCCAATGGAGATTTTTTTTTATTTGATGATCATTCTGTTTTTAAAAATTTTCTATCTAAAGAAATAGGCGTGATGGGGATTTAGCTCAGTGCCACAATGCCAGTCTGGCAAGCCCCAAAGTGGTCAATTTCTGGTACTCCCCCACAAAAATAAAAAAGGAACAGCAGCTTGTTCTGACTTTGTATTTATTTTAGTTAAAGCAAAGAGAAATTTAACTGTTTTTTTTAGAATTAAATAAATCTACTTCTGCCTAGAACATTATCAACTTGTATATGAGCATATATAATGTAACATGAATAGTATGCCTAAAAGGGTGAAATATAATCTATTAGTTTTAACGTTTGTGTGGAAAAAATGATTTAAAATTTTTAGATTCACTCCACTATCAGTGATTGAGATATTTTTGGTCCCCAGTGAGTCCCTTGGGAGAATACCTAATAGCCAGCACAGTTCACTTAAGTCATACTTTTTGAACTTGGACTAACTGTTCTTCTTTAAGGTTTCTTTGAAGTGGAATGCTAAGCTTCCTTCACAAATCCATCCCTTATTTCTTTATGATGTAATTCGCAATTGTGCACAATTGCACTAGTTGGAGTTGTGTCTTTCCCTTTAGAATTATTTTCTTATCCTTAAGATCTGTACTCTAATTATGCTAATCTGAGCTCATAAATCAAATCTGTCAAGTTTTTCATGTATTTATTGCTTATTTCCAAACTCCATTTAAATTTGTCAGTGAGCTGCTAATGTCTGAGTCACCCACAATGGAACTGAACCAAAATTTGAAGGTATATTCAATCATAAGTACAGAAAAATCTCTGGGCTTAACAGAAAAGAAAAGAAATGCATTTAGGTATCATTCATTTATAGAAGAGACTAGAGTATTTAAATGAAAGAGTAAGATGCATGAAATTTAATAGCCATAATAATAACTATGATATAATTATTCTATATAAATATGTAATTTTGATTCATGAGTGAAATAATAATTTTATCATCTTAAAAATATAATGAATTGAACACCTATATGGATCCAACTG
>NW_004524737.1:2378482-2418116 GCF_000260255.1 Octodon degus | reverse complement strand
ACCAGTCTGGGCTACAAAGTGAGCTTAAAGCTAACTTAAACTGTATGGAGAGACCCTGTCTTAAAAAGACCAGAAAAAGACAGAAATGAGAGGGAGAGAGGGAGATAGGGAGAGAAGGAGAGAGGGTGAGAGGGAGAGAGGGAGAGAGGGAGAGAAAGAGAGAGGAAGAGATGCAGAGAGGGAGAGGGGGAGAGAGGGAGAGAGGGAGAGACAGAGAGAGGGAGAGAGAGAGGGAGAGAGAGAGAGAGAGAGAGAGAGAGAGAGAGAGAGAGAGAGAGAGAGAGAGAGAGAGAGAGAAACTACTTTATAAAGGCATAGCATTATGAAAAGGAATCACACAGTATTCCAGATGTTATGAAGCCAAATTGTTCATCACTTCTAGGACTGAGGGATAAGGAGGGGAGAATGGCTCCCAGAACCTGAAAGTGCTGACTGTGAGGAGTTACTCTGTGTAGAGAAAAAGGAGAGAGGTAATCACACAAGAATTGAGCTGGTGGTATTGGATATTAGATTTTTCATGTCCATTAAGACTTGTCTTGTATAGTTGGGTGCTCTCGTGTTTGGTGTGTAACTATATCTGTTAACCTGAGCAATAGATTTGATGATAAAAATAGATAATATATCAATCACTGTTAATCACCTATTCTAGGTCTGAAATACTATAACGTATGTATTGCTATTGTTACACTGTTTCTGACTTTGCTTTTGCTTTTCTTGATCTTGTATTTACTCTTCAAAATAAAAGAAAATTTTAACAAAAAAAGCAGACAGGCCACAGATACACTAACAAATGGCTTCTATTTGGGATCCCTGTAAAACTTGTCCAAGAGCTTGTGCAACAAGCACATTTTGTTTTGTGCATATTAATTTTAATTAACTTGCTGTGATTAAACTTATGTAATTATTGTGGGGGAAAAAAAAAGAATCGAGCTGGAGGATCACACATCTGGGTTCCTATACCTACTGGCTCCTTTTTCTCTTTGGCTGTTTCCCCTATTACCTGTTAATGATGTGAGAGCTTTCGACACAACCCATGCTAGTCATCTTTCCTGGAAAGAAAGCATGGAAGAGAAGGGAAGGAAGTTACTGAGAAGGGGTAGAATGATGTTAGTGGGGCTGCTCTATTTCCTCTTATTAAATCTACTTCCAATTCGTCCGTGTCACATCTTTGTCGAGGAAATATTCCCATCAAGAACAGGCTCCTGCCACTATTTTAAGCCAGGCTCCTGTTAACCACATTCATTCTTCTGCAGCGACTCAAAATGTGTCCTGACTGTGGCAGTGCTAGCAGTTGCTGTCACCCAACTGCCACTTTGCCCTTCAGGTTGCGATCTATGTGAATCCCTCATCTATTGTATGTGAGTGAGATAACACCATGAAGCCTAATTCATGCTAAAATTTGTTTGCTACCTCCTGGTTTGTAGGTTTTGTTTGTTTCTTTCTTTTGTTTCTTTATGCATTAGGACAGCGTCTACAGGATCTACAGGGTCTCACTATGTGGATCAGACTCATAGTGATCCTTGTGTTTTCAGTCTCCCAAGCACCGGGATTACAGGCATGCACCACCATGCCCAGTCTCAATCATCTTCTCAGTGCACTCCGTTGGCAGGGCTGGCACAGCACACCAGGGTTCGAACCTCGGCCTCTGCATTGTACTTAAGCGGGTGCTGTAGTCCTCTGAGCTATCTGGCTGGCCCTGTACTTCATTCAAAAGCAGAAGAAAAAAAATTTTTTTTTCTCCGAATGCCTTCAGGGCAGGTTTGGCTGGCTTGAGTCGTGGAGATCGAACCACAGCAACCTGAGCCTGATTGCTTTGTTGAAATAGCCACTTAAAGAAATGAGATAAGGGGCAGGCCCCCAAAAAACACTTTTATAGATAAAATCTATCACCTTTATAAGTACAAAAATCATAAGCAAGATAGAAGAATTCTGAGTGAACGCATATACTTTAAAGAAAATGGCAGGCATAAGTATGTTTCTACTAATTTCCTTCTCTGGAATTTACTATTACACTTTTTAACCCAAGGCCCAGTATCTTAAAAACAGCTTGCAAGAAGGTAAATATTTTCTGCAGTCCCCACCATACAATGAGGCTCTGTCTAATATCTATTTCATTAGGAGAAGAAAGTATTTATTTTTATGAAGCATAGTCTTTATTAACATACTCTTGTCACATGTTTACCATCCTTGTAAGGTTCCAAATCTACCTGTTTAGTAAGTACTTTTAAACCAATGCCTTGCAATGCTTTAGATGTCCGGAACATATCATTTCAAATGTCTGTGTCAACCATGTGGGCTGTATTGGTGACACTTCCTTTAAAGTACCTCGCCATGGGTCTGAGATCTATTGTTCATGTGGGTGATGCTTCAATAACACACTGTATGATTTTATTCTGAAAGAGCTATAGAACATCCTAGAGTGGGAGCGAAGAGAATAGAATTAAAGCTTAATGTCACTTTTTAGAGCAGATTGGTTCTTTTAAAAAGAGGCACGAATAGGTGGCCGCCAAAACCTGGTGTATCTATGAGGCTTGTAGATAGCAGAAAACATCACGTGCCATCGCAGTGGCCCCCTTCTTTCCAAAAGAGGTGTTGTAGGGCAGCATGGCCAATGGGCTTTTCCATTGAGGCTGTCAGCCTGAGTTAAGTTCTAAAGCCTTGCATTTTAGCTGCAATTTCAACTTGATAAGGAGTCAAAACAAAAAAGAGACTGGACCAATAGCTCGGCAGATTAAAGCATCTGCAAGCAGGTGCAGAAACAGGGGGTTTGATCCCCGGGCCTGCCATGCTAGCCCTGCCCCATGGTGTGCTGAGATGGCAATTGAGACTGGGCATGGTGGAGCGCACCTATAATCCCAATTCTTGGGAGGCTGTAAACTGGCAGACCACTACATGTCTGATCCAGTAGTGAGAACCTGAACACCCTACAAACCTTTCCCTAAAATACAAAAAATAAAAACTAAAAAATAGGAAAAAAAGAATAAAAAAATTAAAAACAGTTAAAAATAGGACTATAATTAAAAATAAAAATATAACTCCAAAAAAATACAACTCCAATAACAAACAATACACATTTCTGACAAAACATAAGATTAGTGACCTAATGTTAAAAATCCACATGTAAGTTTTAAGTAAATATGTAAGCTTATAATTACCATAAAGATCAAGAAATTATTCATCACTGAGTAAATTGGTTACAAAATTCTGTAGTCACTTTCTTCTTACCTGAAACAAGAAATGGTAGCCATTTGGTTCATTTTAATGACCAGCTTTCTTTGGATCCTGGCTTTATTCATACTCTACAATTAAAAGGTGGTTATGATGGATTTTGCATATTAGCTACTACCCTACAAGAAATGAGTCAAGTATAATTTTTTCAGCATCTAATCTACATAGCTGACACAATAAAACAGAGAAAGGATGAGTCATGATGTTATTTTCCCAAGTTTAATAGTCAAAATCACAGTTTTAAAAAATTGAAAAAATTACATTGTCACATTTATGAAAAATTTAGCTGTACACAACTTTATTGAACAATAAATTTAATATATGAGTTGGTGTACATAGAGCCTATTGATTTGTTTGTGCTTTGAATATTCATTGGGATAATAAATGAATTCCTCTAGGACAAAGATATTGGTTTGGCTGTGATCGATACTTACAGATATATATTGGTCATGGCTACCTATCCACATTGATTTAGCACATTAGCATGAAGGATGCAATTTTCTGATTTCTTTATTAATATCATGTTCCAATAAGTATGATTGTTAGGAACCTTATTTTCTCTAGACTGAGATTTGCAATTGACTTGAATTGATTAGGTGATACTATCATAATCATACTACAAACATAATAAATCTAAGATGCTGGTAGGCTAATCATGTCCTTGAATATTATTCCAAAAGTATTATCTACAAAATCTTTAGTTCGAAAATCTTGTTTGTCATCAAAAGAATTGTTTCCACACAAATACTACATACACAGACAGCATATTTATTATTAATTCCATTCATGTGTAGCATAAAGTAGTGATTGATTAGAAAAGCAAAGTGTTTTTCAATCTGCTTTCCAAATTTGAGAAGACCTTCTGTGTAATTGTCACTTATAGCCTTCACACTTCATCCTTAGTATCAGGATGTTCTTTACAGCCTAGCTAACCTGGCAGCCCACCTAAGATTAACAAGAGCAGAAAATGTCGATAATATTGATGTTCTGTGCAGAAAATTAATATTTTATTCAGTTTTGAGACCAGAAAAAAATGGGTTCACCTATGAAAACCTAAGAGTCTTATGATTTACATTTCAAACAACTTTCATTGGGATGTAATTAACATAATATAAAAGTTTCCTCTGCAAAGTAGGTAGTTCAGTGTAATTTTAGTATAGTCACAGTTATGCAATAATAATCTTCTAATTTCAAAATCATCTCATTCCAAAAGAAACCTCATTCCCTTTAACAGCCTACTGCATTCTTCGCTGCCCTAAGATTCTAGAAAAACAAATTCACTTTAATCTCTATCCATTTGCCTAATATGGACATATAATAGAGAGGGCATTATACAGTATGCGGTCCCTGTAATTCACTTTTTTATTTGGAACATTTTCTTCTATGTTACAGCACATAAGCAAGACATTCTTTTATTGTTCCACATAATATACAACGTTTTTAATAAACATTGTGTTTATTAGTTGATGGATCTTTTAATTGATTCTACATTTTTAGATATAGTTCATAATGATGCTGTAATAATTCACTTTTTCATGTACATGTTCTATTAATTTTCAATTTTATGATTTTGGGCTTTTTTATATTTTGGAGGAAGGGTCTACAGGGTGTTCAGGTTCTCACTACTAGATTGAACTCATAGTGATCCACCTATTTACAGCCTCACAAGAGCTGGGATTATAGGCGTGCACCACCACGCCCAGTCTCAATCACTGTCTCAGCACTGCCTGGGGGCGGGGCCAGCATGGCAGGCCCAGGGATCAATTTTCTCTCTGTAAAAGTCAGAGAATGTTTTGTCTCCATGTGACTCTCCTTAGGCACACTGTATATCATTGATCACTTTCCTCTGTGGCCTCATAATCTCCTTGATCAGAAAATTTGGGATATCGCTGAGTTACAGGATGTTACAGTACAGGTTCTCTTATGTCCTGAGTCGTGAGTCCTCACTGACCTGGAAAGGCAGGGCCAAAATGTTGGCTCTGACAATACTAAACAGAAAAACATGATCTAAATGAAGGTCCATTTTGTATCTGTATATACAAAATAGTTAGGATAGATATACATCTACTTTCTCTTACTTCAATGAGAAGAAAGATTTGTACTAATAGAGTTCAAACAGGATATCATATCTACATCTTATACTATGAATAACCACTATGAAAACAACAATATGCAATGTATTAATTATTGAAACTGTCCTACTAATTGATTTTGAAACTGTCTCATTGCTGTTAGTTTCTCAATAAAATTAATAAAAATAAAAAACAAAAATAAAAAAATTACTACATATTATAATATTTTGTAGTACTATATGATTATATACATGGTTATATTTTATGGTATACAAAAATATAGCATTTACAATATAATATAATGTAATACAGTATAAGTTGTTATGCATGTTAAAAACTTAGTGAAAACACATATAAATATCTATGTTAAATTAAGATGCATTGGGCTGGCCAAATTGCTCATTGGATCCCAAGTGCCTGCAAATAGGAGCAGGGAGTGGGGGTGCGACCCCCAGTCCTCTCATGCCAGCCCCACCCCAGAGATGCACTAAGACAGCAATTGAGACTGGGTGTATTGGTGCACGCCTGTAATCCCAGCTCTTGGGAGGCTGTAAACAGGCACATCACTGTAAGTCCAAGCTAGTAGTGAGACTCTGAACACCTAAAATAAAAATAGACTCTTCCCTAAAATAAAAATAAATAAATTAAGAGGCACCATTTATTCTCCCAAGCTTCTTATGCAGTATATATCTAATGTGAAAATTTAGTGAGGAGGCCATGGATTTAAAAAGTTGAGAATCTAAGTATAAACTCTTACAATTATTGATTTATATTTCAAATCTATTCCCAAGGTTGTAGGCTTTATTTATACATTTATTGTAATATTAATATCAAGTACTATTTGACAAAGAACAAATAACAATATGATATCTTGATAAGTTTATCACAAACAGCATTATATTTTAAAACACTTGCTAAATGAATCCCTAGCATCAATGAGTCTCTGCCCTGTCATATATTTGGATGTTTATAAAAGCTGTCATGAATTGAGCTAGCCTGACATTTGAAGCCTCACAATCTATGGCCAATTCTTAGAACAAGTAGTTCTGTGGTTTTAGTAGATCATGCCATCTTCCCCTAAGCTGGCCCATCTGGTAGAGTAGCTCAGTCCAACTCCTTGAACAGTCTACAATCCATCTAACCACTGGCGTGAATTTGGTAATTCTTAATGATGGGAATGATAACAGAAGTTATATTCGATCTGACTATGCCACATCCAAACATAAACTCAACTGTTATTCTCTTAAAGACAGAGGTTATATAGAAAATTTATGGGGGAAATTAATCTTTTAAAAAGAAACAATTTTAGTAAATGCAATCACTTCCAGTAACACAAGGCAGCCCTCACAACTGCAAACAGGACATTGAGTGCTGCTTTTTCAAATGACATCATACACACTCAGGTTTACTTCCACTGTAAGTGGATTTCAATGCATGAAAACAAAGCATGTGGCTTATTTATCATGAAGTGAAAAATCTATAAAAGTCCTTCAAATATTTCAAACAGATGCCCAACAGTAAATTTATTTTTCTTGGAATAGTTTTAAAATAAACTAGATTGTACAGTTGGTTAATGCCTGCAGATAATGTGGTTTTCCTTGACACATTGATTATCTTAGAGAAATATATACATTCGACTGGATAAATAATTAAGGTTGGCAGAAATGAATTCTAATTTAAAAGAGAATATAAATTCAGAGGCAGCGCCCCAGCCTCCCTAAATTCAAATGAAGATAATTTAAGGGACATGTATTCTGTCATGTTCAGAAGACATACTATAATTAATACAATATGCATTATATTGAGAATCCAATTACTTTACTCTAAGGGCACACCATTGAATTTATCTAAAGTAACAGGAATACTCAAAGTTAATTAAGTTGTGTTACACTAATAAGAAACTGTGTCATATTATAGACAGATTTTAGAATACTAAAAGGTCAATCTGTACTATACAAAAACCTGCACAGAAGTGTTTTATGAGGGATTGGTGTAGAATAACACATGAACGGAGTCATAATAAATGCTTAGTCCTCTAATTGCAATGCTTCTTTAGATTCTATATTTTAATTAAGAGTATTCAGCAGCAAGTAGGAGAGCAGCAGATAAAAATTTTGCATGTGCAGGAAAATTTAATGATGTACCATTGCTAGAGTAGAGGTGGCTTCAGCCTCACATTCACCTTCCCCTCTCAGCCTTTGCTTGGGCCCCACGGGGCAGCAAGATGGAGGTGGAGGTTCAAGCTTTCTCACCTTCATCTTCCATCATTCAGAGGAAAAGAGCATTTCTATTCTGATATTTTTTTCTCTCCAGAGTAAGGAAATGTCTTTCCAAAATATTTATAACAAAGTGCCCTCACTATCATCCCCTAATTTGCTTACTGTCTTAGGCTATATGGGCTGCAATATCTAAACACCATAACCTGGGTAGTGTACCCAAAGGAGATATTTATTCCCTGAAGTTGTAAAGGCAGAGCAGCTCAAGATCAGACACTGTGGCAAAGTCAGAGTTTGGTAAGAGCCAGTCCAGGTTAGTAGATGGCCTCGGCTGTCCACGTTGTCACTGTGGTCAAAGGTGGAAATGTTTCCTTGGAAGACCAGCTACACTCACGGTGGCAATGTTATGAGAGTCAATTCCTGAGAGGTTAACCTCCCCATTCTATCAACTGGTGATTAGATTTCAACAAACAGATTTTGAGGAGGGTACATGCACACCACAACAAAAACTTTGATATTTTAGCATCCATTCCTGCACTGCAGTAAAAAAAAAAATAAAATACATAAAAATAAAAAAAAATCAAAATGTAGTCATTTCAGACCTTAACTGCTAAACAAAATAAGCATACGACATAGAAAAGAGGTTGGTGGTTAATAATCTTTAAGGTTTTCAGGCTCTTCCATAGGTAAAGACCAGTTTCTCCAAATCATTTGGTCGTGTGTGTGTGTGTGTGTGTGTGTGTGTGTGTGTGTGTGTGTATGAGTGGATACACAGAGGAGTACATGTATGAACAATGTTAGTAAAATTTCAGGAGCAGGAAATGTGGGATTTACTTGCTAGAGAGCCAACAATCTCCCATATCCTGAGTATTTTGGAGATGTTTGATAATGTGGATGAATACAGACTCAACGCTAAGGTTTTCCTTTCTCTTAATAGAAAAAAACAAAATTATGTCTCATAAAGTCCCAAGCATGTAATCAATATCTTCTGTTTCAAATTTAACTATGGCCTACAATAAAAAGAATCAATTTGACTACAACTAAATTATTGATCTTTCAGAAAGTCAAGCCATGTCTAGCCTCCCACCTAATCTGACACAATCTGCGCACAAACTCTCCAATAGCCAGGGTTTCTGGTTAAACACTTGCCCACCCTTCCCTTCACATGCACCATGTTTGTTATCCCACACATTTCTTAGCACCTGTGTTTGATTCTTCACATATATCTTTCTGATGTGCAAATTCTATCTGTATGTATGACTGTTATTGTGAAGAACTTTCTGCATTAGAACACATCGATTGATGCCTTTTCTCATCTCAGAGGGCAATAAAAGTGTATATTCTTACTCTATTTATTAAATACTTACTTAAAATTTATGGGAAGATGCTTTCCTAGACAATTAGAAAGGAAGCAGAAATAACTATTTATGGAGTTTCTAGTGTGTGTTTTTGTGAATATATGCCTCTCATTTCTCTCAAGTACATTTCAAGTTTTGTAATCGTTAGACAAATTGGATACATTATTTTCCAATCTTACTATCTAGTATTGATTCTGTCCTAGAAAAGTGATCCAGAAAGGAGGCCAGAGACATTTTAAAAAATGCTGTTCTTTGATTTACATGTCTTCATGCAACCATCAGGTAAGAAAAAAAAAACAATGAAAATGGAAGATTATTGAATTACTATCACTAACAAGGACAAAATCAAGTGATTCTGCAGTATTCGTATATATTCTGGAATATTACAAGTCCTAATGCTTGGAAAACATTGTGTTTAATGTAGACAAGCTATACCTGAAACTGTAAATCTTTATTTAGTATTCTTTTAGGAATAGAATAGATTTAGATCTATATAGGTGCATTTTAATTAAATTTGGCCTTTGCCTTATTCAACTTCTCTCAGTCATACTGATGGCATTCCTTTTCTGTCACACTGATATTTCTTGTACCAGGAAGCTCTATGCACTTGGTTGAATGAGTGATAATTTGTTATTCAAGTATGTCTGCACAATAAAACAAATAGGCAAGCACATGGGTACACACACACACACACACACACACACACACACACATTCTTCAGCTGAACTGTAGATTGTCTATCAACTTGCTTGAAAAATTCAAACTTTTAAGTCTTAGAAAGTGAAATAAAATCCATTATTTAGCTATTTTGTTATTTAAGCATATGTGGTTAAGAACTTCTGTGTGGGTATTCCTGATAAACAAAACACTAATTCAAAGACAATGCATTCAATGGCACATTTCCCAGGTAGATGGGACGTTGTGCTTTCCTATGTCTAATTCTACAGCTCACTATTTTATGGTTTTTACTTCTTAGTTATTATTCATGAAGAAATAAACATTGTCTAGCTATTTCTTAAAAGAAAGCCTTCTGTATGGTTTGTATCTAGATGTCCTCACAAAGCCTCATGCGGTCATGAGGTGGCCTTCTAGAGTTTTTGATTGATTCATGGCTCCATGCTGGGATTCTTGGTGCAAGTGTTACACCTACCTGGGATGGATAGCCTGCATACAGTCTAAGACAGGGAAAGAGGCTTGCTCTCTCCCTTTTCGCTTTAGTTCTTATCTCTTTTGTTGTTTTCCACCACAATGAACTGATGACCTCTGTCATATGCTATTCTGCCTTTGAGTCAGCCAAGTATGGACTGAAACCTGCACAAATTGTGAGCTAAATAAATCTTTGTTTTATTAATTCTGGACATCAAGTATTTTGTCCTAGCAATGAGAGAAAAGTAACCAAGACATTTTAGTACCAGAAAAATGAGGTTATTGCTGTGATTAATTGATTATTGTGGATGTGGACACTGCACCTGCCCTGGGGCAGGTAATCTGCATTGCAGTGTAAGGAGGGAAGAGAGGCTAGTTAGCTGCCTGAGCTGCTGCCACTCCCTTGGCTCTCTGCTCTTTGCTGCCACCATGAAAGTTTGCTCTCTGCTGTATGCTGCTTTGCCTTGGAGCCAGGTGAGCATGGACTGAAACCTCCAGTAACTGTGAGCTAAATAAACCTTTGCTTCCTTCATTTTGAGTGTCAGGTATTTGTACCAGCAAGAAGACAGTGACTGAGACAGTTACATGGCTATTATTAGGAACTTTTTGCCAGGTTAATGTTGAGAATCAGGAGCAGAGAAACCAGAAGAATGATTTAAGAATGTGAGTTTGGACAGAATAGAAGCTCCAGTAAACTATGGGCAATAAAGTTGGAGAAGAGATTTTGATTGCTGAGAAGACATAGAAGTACACAAACGATCACCTGAGGGAGTAAGAAGCAACAGCAAGGCTGTGCCCTTTGCAGTCTTAAAACTGCAAGAGTGAAAGACTGCTACGAGTAGAAAGCTGCAGAGCACCATGTTTCAGAATGACAGCAGCCACACTGTGTATAGAATGGCAGCAGCACAGAGAATTTGTACCTTAGAATCATGTTCAAAGTGCTTAGTGATCAAACCTTACAGCCAAGAGAGAGGAAAGCCTCGCTACTGCTCCACCTGGCAGCAGACTTTGGCATCATCCACATGGTGCAGGTTTTAGGTGTATACAGCATGCAAGAGTTCGGAGGTTAAGGCTTCTACCCAGATTTCAGAAGACGGCCTGGGAGGCGAGGCAGTGTGCTCCTGAGAGTGCAATATGTGGTGCTCTGAGAGGAAAGCCAAACGCATATGATTTTCTTAGGAAAGCTGCATGACGGAGCAGAACCCAAAACAGAAGCCATGGGAGCTACAACTGCAAAAGCGGTGTAGGGGCAGAGCCATGCAAGCCTTTTGGAGCTCACAACTTAAGACAGATTGCTTTGGATATTCCACATGGAGCCACAGGACTTAACGTTTGCACTGCTGGATTTGGGACTTGCTTGGGCCCCAATGTTTTGTATCTTTGTGTATGTCCCTTTTGGAATGGTAATGTTCGTGTTGTGCAGTTGAATATTGGAAGTGTTTAACTTTTTTTTTTTTCATTTATACTCTTAGCTCCCAGCTAAGAGTTTGCCTTAGATCACAGAGGAAACTTGGGTCGTGTACTTTTGAGCAATACTGAATTATTAAGACTCTGAGTACTCTTAGAGATGGACTAAAATGCCTTTTGCATACAGGGACATGAATGAATCTTTAGGGAGTCCAGGGACAGAATGTTGTGGTTTGTGTCTAGTTGTCCTCCTCACAAAGTCTCATGCACTTGCTGGGCTGCTTCTGGGGTTGGTGATTAATTCATCATCCAATGCTTGGATTATGAGTGTGAGTGCTACACCTGCCCTGAGACACATAGGCTGCATACAATTTAAGGGAAGGAAAGAAGCTTGGTCTCTGCTGCTCTTTCCTTTTTGCTCCTATTGCTTTTGCTGTTTTCTGCCATCAGGAACTGTTTCCTTTTGTCATGTACCAACGTACTTTGAAGCCACACAAGTACGGCCTGAAGCTTCCACAAACTGTGGGCTAAGTAAACCTTTCTTTCCTTAATTCTGGATGTCAGATGGTTAGCCCTGGCAATGATAGAGGGCAACGAAGAGTTTCTTAAATGTAAGGGGTGACATGAAGCAGAAACCATCTTGATAGGTTCTTGCCCTAATATAAATTATTAAATCATCATGGTGGTCATCTGATATGGCTAAAGTCCTTAAAAAAAAAAAACCCATCTTCCCAAGACCCCCTCCCCCCTTCTCTAAATCAGTCCAGGATACAATTTCCTTTCACCCTTCCAGCTTCTTCAGGGAAGACCCCACAACCAGCTCCCTCAAGTATATCTAAACATCCCCTTCAAACTCCAACCTTGGCAAAAGGCCATAGAAGCCTCAGCCTCTCTTTGTTCCAACTGAGGGAATTCCTCTTCCTTCCCCACATTCTCACAGTGTCCTCAAAGAAAATAAAGCCCTTTCCCTTTTTTCTTCTGCCTATTTCTCTGTTGAGCTGTGCACCTGAATAGACCTGTCACATCTGAGAACACCATCCTTGTGTGAAGGTAACATGACACAGAATTTATGGTACCTTGTATTGGCACAGGAGCAAAAGGCAATCCATAGGAAGCAAAGAGAAGTAGACATTTTTACTAGGCGTGAAAGAAAGCCATGGACCTCAGACTGGAAAATTTTAGTAAACTCTAGTGTTCAGTGTTCTCTGGATGCTTCATGTCACCATGGGCAAAGTCCTTGAGGCATCTGGTGTGAATGGTTTGGTGTATTTGGATGTCCAGGTGCTTGCAAGAGTGCATCCCATCTTATCTCTTCTGAGATCTTTGATGTTTGCTAAGGGCCCTGGTATCAGGCTGAGAACAATGCCTCTCCTGGCAGACAGGTCAGGCATTGGGAGAGTCATATCTGAAGACAGACTTACACTAAATATATGTAAGGATGCCTGAATAAACTATATCAAGTCTAACTTATGCTGTCTTCATTTCTTTCCCTGAAATTTCAGGAATAAAAGGCTGTGAGTAGGGAAGGATTCCTTAAATTTTACAATAAGTAAGACTTCATAGGTAGAGGTCCCGGTTGACTAGTTGGTTGGCTATGTAATGAGATGTTACTTCCTTCAGTTTTTATAAATGCAAAGTTGAAATGCTGGCAAGTATTTTTTCTTACATGCATTTTGATATAATATATCTAGAGTTGAATCAGGAATAAGCAAGCTTTGTTTTTGTTTGCTTTTGTAGGATGAGTGGAGAGCAAAGGAGAAGTTTAGAACAAGACAGATTAGATAATTGAGCTTTTTCACCTCAGTGATGCCAGCCTTTAGGAGGTAACCAACTCATATATAATTATGGTTCTTTTAAAATTCATAAAATAGGGCCGGGAGATTGCTCGGCTATCTATGTGCATGCCTGGAAAGTGCAAGGGTCTGGGGTTTCATCCCTGGTACTGCCTGCTGTGCTGGTCTTGTCCTGAGCCAGCCACCAAAACTGAGCATGGTGGCACATGTGTGTAATCCAAGCTCTGGGGAGGTTGAGACAGGGACATCACTATGTGTCTGAGCTGTATAGCAAAGCCCTGTAACAAATAAATAAATAAAAGATTTTTAAAAATTTTATTTAAAATTAATAAAACATGTCTCTTTGAACACCAGGCCTATTATATAACCAAATTTGTAAAAGCAATAGTGATATCTTAATTTAAATCAATATTTGGCAATAATTGGTGATCTATATCGAAGAATATTCTACATTATTAAGACTTAAACTTTTTGATGTTAATAGACCAGTGAAACATTAGGGAAAATTGTGCCCTTCTTAAGGTGATTAGAAATTTTTAATCATCTATATAACTTGGAGCAAGCTGGTGTTATTTCCACAATGAATTTTATCTAAACATGCTATGGATTATGCACACTGTTGAAGCCAAACACAGCATAATGAGATTTCATTTGAATGTGATCCTTTTTAATATATTCTAACATTTACCATTTGTTTACTACATTTATATAGCATCTATTATCCAAATAGTCCAAAATATTTTTCAGAGAATATTAAACTGAGATTTAATTTTGAACTTCTCTGAATAGTACTAAGACACCAGGAGAAAGCCTTCAGAGCTCAGGTACACAAAACCAAAATTCCAGCCAGAATCTTTAAAGTAGTCTCCCCTATAATACAGTTTCTTGTGTAGTATCCACGGACAATGATATTAGGTTCTTACTAGATTAAGAACTCAAAAATTAAGTACTTCTGATTTATTATTGGTGTTTACTTAAGTTCTATCAATTTTAAATGGATTTCCAAAAAAATTAAAACATACCCAAAATATAAACATCAAAAACCTCACAAAATTTTCTGACACCAAAAAGGAAACATGAAATGTAACACTCACAGTTTTTTTTTTTTTTTTGCATTTTATCTCACAGTAAAACTGATCTTATGTTTTATGGTTTTTGAAGTATTTTAGTTTGTGCTATCAATTGTTAGGCTGTGGTCTTGAATTAAAAATTAACATCATACATTAATTAGGAAAGTTTCTCATTATTTGAGGATCCACATGAAGCTTCTGCACAACAGTAGCTATCAGGTATTTCTCCCTAAGAACTTTACATTTTATCTAGTTTATCTCCGTCATTTTGAAAATGCAAATATTGAACAAGAAGTTCACGTATAGTTGACCCAAAATCACTTCTATTTCTCACAGAGACAGAGTTAGATTCATTTAATTTTAATCACATCTTATCTTTCAAGCAATGCTTCACCTATTTCTCTAATTTGGGGTACAGTGTTTCCAAACGCTGGGATATGAGCTTTCTTGGGCAGCGTTTGTTGCACAAAGCCTTATCATGTGCCCACAGGGCACCGTGTGACCACCCAGATTGATCATCATTTAATGATACTACTGGAGAAAGGGTTGGGTCGGGAGTTAAAAGTCTTTGGCACATTGTCCTGGTGAGAAATCCTCCCCAGACACCCTAAAGCAAAAGCAGCCTAAGACACTGCACGCCACTTTTTGATAGAGATGACGGTCAGTACTCTGCTCTGCTGCACACCTTACTAATAATCTATCTTCACTACTTGTGTTTTGTAGCAGTGCCCAGACATAGTGTGTGTCTTGCTCATGGTGACTGTCCTTTTTAGCCAATAGTTTTTACTTGGTCTTTGTGGGTTTCTGCTATTGTTGTCAATGTTGTTTTGGTTGTTTAGTATGCAGACTTGAACTCAAGACCTTGTGCTTGCTAGGCAGATGCTGAACCACTGAGCTAAATCTCTGGCTCTTGTTTTGTTTTAGGTGTAGACAAGATTTAAAAGTTAGGTGAGAAAATTGTCGGACAACAGATATCCATGCTGTGCCTCAATTATTGTGCTTGATATGGTTAAAAGTTTCACTGCGTTTCAGTTAATACATTTCTAAAACAGAGATTATAACAGTGTCTGTCTCACAATTGACAGTGAAATTTACTGCAAGTGTTTTTAGTAGATAAAATTTTATGGTTTAAGCGAGTGTGTTGCTTACCAAAGCACATTCACACAGATACACGGATACAGACACACAGACATGCAGGACCTGAATTAATAGCATTATTGTATTTCCTACTCTTAAAGCCCTGCAATTAATTTTAGAGAAATATTGTGAAAACTTGGATGAAACCATTGGATGGAGAAATTCTCTGTGTTATATTGCTTTCTATAGCTTTCTCACATTCTTCAAAGACATTGTTGTTTTTATTATTAAGTTTGTATAACTTAGAAATACATAATGATCACATTCATTCATCACGGACAACTTTACTTGTACATGGTATATGTTAGTTGCTCTTTATCTTTCCCATCCATCCCCTCACTTTAACCCCTTTCACCTCTTTATACAAGTCTGGTTTCCATTTTATCCTTTTTCCTCATTTATTCTTTCCTCTCCCCTCCTGTTGCCATTGCGTTTTGAACAATTTCCATTTCACGTACCTGTTATACATTTTGGCTCTTATTTACACTTTATTTTCTCATACCAGGGAAACAATGTAATATTTACACATGTGACCAATCTATTTCACTTAAGAGTTTGATCTAAAGTTTCATCCACTTACCTAGAAATATCTCAATTTTATGCTCCTTTATGGCTGAGTATATTCTGTTGTATAGAAATCCACAATTAAAAAAAATATTTTCATTGAGAAACAAATAGCAATGACACAGTGTCAAAACAGGTTAGTGAGACAGTTACAATAATTAATACACTGCATATTGTTGTATTCATAGTGGTTATTCATAGCACAAGATGCAGACATGGTATCCTGCCCAAACACTATTAGTACAAATCTTTCTTCTCATTTTTTTTTAGGGGATACAAATGAAGGCCCATTTTGTATTTGTATGCACAAAATGGGATACATATATAGTTACTTTCTCTTAATTCAATGGGAAGAGAGATTTGCACTAATAGTGTTTGGACAGGATACCATGTCTGCATCTTGTGCTATGAGTAGCTACTATGAAGACAACAATATGCAGTGCATGATTATTGAAACTGTCCTACTTATCAGTTTTGAAACTGTCTCATTGCTATTTGTTTCTCAATAAAATTAATTAAAAAATCCACATCTATTAATCAATTTTTTTAAATTTATTTTATTTGTGTGTGTGTGTGTGTGTGTGTGTGTGTGTGTGTGGCCAGCTCAGCCCACCAGGGGGCGCGGCTGGCTGGCATGTGGTGCTGGGGAATTGAACCGTGGTCCCTGTGCTTTGCTAGGCTTGATCTAAGTAGGTGCTTTAGACCACTGAGCCATCTCACCAGCCCTATTAATCAATTTTTATCCATTAATCAATTAATAGTCATTTGGAGTTAGTTCCAGAATTGAGCAATTACAGACTGTGCTGCTATAAACATGGATATTATATATATATATATATATGTATCACTGTAGGATGATGCTTTTACTGTCTTTCAGGAAGATACAAAGAAGATTAATATCTGGGTCAGATGGAATATCTGCTCCTTCCAGCTTTTTGAGGAATCCCCACACTGATTTCTATGATTCCTGCATCAGTCTTCATTCTTATTACCAGTGTACACAAGTTTCTTTCTCTCAGCAGAACTTCCACCATTTGTTGTTGGTGGACTTCCTGATAAAAGCTGTTTTCCACGGAGTAAGATGAAATCTCAGTGTTATTTTACTGGGCATCTCTCCAGTGATCAGTGATGGTGAACATATTTTCATATATTTCTCTTTCATTTCTACTTCCTCACCTGGGAAGTGTCTATTCAAAGCCATTATCTTTAAGACTTAACGATTTACATTACAATCTTGACAAAAAAATTCATGTGCAAAAGACTTCTACTATAATTTTTTATAAGAATCAAATGAAAAAGAAACATAGACACTGTTTACTTAAAATTTTGGTGGTCAATCATAGCCGTAAAACAAATATGAGCTCTATATTTTGCAAATTTGATAGTTACCAAACCAAAAATGCTAGCGATCCATGCATGAAAAGTTTCCTCAAAACTATAGGCCTTAGTGAGTACACTTGAATGTTTGCATAAAAGTTTTAAGAGCTGCATGACAGGCCAGGTCAAAACTGTAAGAAGAGCCTGGGGAGATAGCTCAGTAAAATAAGCACTTGCCTGGCAAGCACATGGTCCTGAGTTCAATCCCTGGTACCTAAAAAAAAAAAAAAAAAAAAAAAAAAAAAAATCCTTTGTGCTGTACCCTCCCAAAGGAATTCTTCCCTCTTTCCCACCCTTCCTCCTTGCTTCCTTACTATTGTAACAGCAAAGTCTTTGAGACACCCGAATTGATCATTTGTACTAATTTATGGGCTGTTTATGACATTGTAATCCATTATGTTCAAGATTATATGCTGTATTTCATGATGGAAGTAGCTGGTGTGATCAAAGATGCTTGGCAATTTTGGTATTGTTTTCTTTTAAGAATTTCTTGACAACATTTTCCCTGTATCATAAAATTCTAGAGGAAATTTTTAACAATGCTTTATCCTTTTCCCTCCCATACTCCCCCAGTTCTTTTTCTGAAGGCATTGTTATTGCTCCCTCAAGAAGCAGCTCCACTGGGCCCTATCATTACATAAGTTAAACATCAAAGTTGGAAAAATATCAACATTACTTGTCAAAGTAAACATAAGGTTAATTACCATAAACGTGAGCCACATAGCATTAATCCTTAATTATGTGGAGGACTCAACTTCTTAAATGAAAACATTATTTTAAATATGTACTGACACACATTATGCATACAGATATGTTTAGATAACACATGCTTTAGTATTAATGTTTGTGTATTACATATGTATACAGAGGGAGAGAGAGCAAATTTTCTAGACCCCTGAACTTTGGTTCCTCATAGAACTGGGTTCCTGTGCCCTTGTAAATCTTGGGTCTAGTGGGACTTGTAGAAATTCACACTTAATAAAAGAAACCATGAGATTGGTATTTTAAGAAATTATGTTAGTAGAATATTTGCTTTACTTCTGATACATTCTCTTCATCTTCAGGGAAATAAAATGTCCTCCTTATTTTCTTATTTAAGTGTTTTAACAGTTAGTTTTACGAGCATGTGTTTTCATACACAGTAATTCTATTCAACTTGGAAGAAAGCAGATAGATAGACAGGAAGATAGATAGATAGATAGATAGATAGATAGATAGATAGATAGATAGATAGATAGATAGATAGATGATAGATAATTTTTTCCTTCAAATACCTTGATCTTTTTTTTTTTTTTTTTTTTTTCGCTTGGCCTCTCAGACTCTCTTTTCCCTCATCCAAAGCCCTTCCTTATCCCTGTAATTTACCTACCTGCTTCTTAACATGTCTCCCTTGTTCTGCCCTTTAAATTTCTAAAGAATAATCCTTCTAGAATCCCACTTGACAACATTTTTGTTTCTTTTTTTAATTCTAAGTGCTGTTTATTTTTTATTTTTATTTATTTATTTATTCTTTAGGAAAGCATTTTTTTATTTTTTCATAATTTTAATGAGAAACCAATAGCAATGAGACAGTTTCAAACCAAATTTGTAGGACAGTTTCAATAATTAACACATTTCATACATTCTTCCTAGTGGTTAATTGCTGTACAAGATGCGGACTTGATATCCTATTTACAAACACCATTAGAACAAATCCCTCTATTCATTAAGAGAATGTAACTATATATCTATCCTAACCACTTTGAATACACAGATACAAAATGGACATTCATCTGTATCCCCTTTTTTTGTTAAGTTCCGTTATTTGAATATTATAGGTGTGTAAAATCAGCAAAATATTCTCAAAGAGTCCAGTAGCCCATAATAGTATTGGGTCTTCTGCTTCACTGTCAGTGTCAGAAATTGTTGACCTGAGTCCCCTACAGCTCAACATAACAGCATGGCTTTACTTCTTATACTTCGTTTTTATACTTTTCTGCTGGATGGTACATTTTTGAAAGGCTATATGTATTTGACTGCTTCTAGTAATGAGGACAACAGTGATTGAATGTCTGCTCAAAATGTTTCATAGAGTTGTGAGATGGCAGAAATAGCAGCCTAAAAGTGGAATGCACAAGCTTACATTTACAGACTGTCAGGTTACACAGAAGCATTCTGTGTGAATTGAGGTGTGGTGTGTATTTCAAAATGATTCATTAAGAAGAAATTCACCCAGATGGTGAAGCAAGAGAAAAAATTTTCATACTATAATGAAAATAATTTCGTTAGTGAATTTGAGCTGGAAACAGAAATGTTTTTGTGAATTTTAATTTCTCTAATTCATTGCTCAAAATTACTTTTCCCCTCACAAAAAGAAATAGATTCATTCATATTGTATAAGCCTGTGTACAGGAATGTAACATACAAGAAATACGGAGGCTAATGATATTTGATTTTATTTTACTTTATTTCAGGTATTGAGTACAGGATCCACAGGGTTTCGCTGCACAGATCAGCCTCACACTGATCCTCCTATTTTCAGCCTCCCCAGCGATGGGCTTATCGGCAGGCGCCCCCACACCCAGGCTGATGTTTTAAATTTGAGATCTCAATTGTAATCACTGCTTACTATCAGTCCACATTCCTCATTTGTCGATTTTCTAGTCTTTCAGATAATGAAAAAGTCTCTGATTGTGGTGAATAATTAAGTCTTCATTGTGAAGCACAGAAGGTTGTATATCTAAAATAAGGCCCTCCTTCTCGCATTATTTCTGCTTGTTTACTCTCATTGTCAAAAGGTGAAACAAAATTAGTCCCTCTTAGCTAATACAAATTCGGCACATGGTAGAATCAAAAGGGAAATTTCCCCTGACGTTGGTTGCTGTCCTTAACGTGTAGATGCACTCGGGCATGGTTGAGGGGATGGAGTAGAAGAACGTGGACTTGTACTCTGTCATCTTCCTTTCACCAAGGATGTTATCATCTTCAGGATCACAGTGAACCTTTCTCCATTCCTGAGAAAAGAGCCATTTTGGGAATGACTTTAAGTTCTTTTTTTTTTTTTTTTTTTTTTTTATCTTTGAATCATTTTTAAAATGGACCTAAGGATTTGGTTGTTTCGTAATTAAAGCTATAGACGATTTTATGTTCTATTATTTCTTCTTTTACACGACAGTTCATACACCTACGAGGAAAGCTATTTGAGGGTATGAAACACAAGCAGTTTTACTGTACACTGTGGAATACACAATAGCATATGTATCTCAAAATCCTTTGCTCAATTGTGAGAGATGTACAGAATACAGAAAGCCAGTAAGACTCAGAGCTTTGTTTTCTTGGCATTAGTGCTTCAAAGAAGTTTTTCCTATTCTTGTTTCCTTAGTATCTGCCACTTATGAATGATTTAAAGGTCATCTTCTAAAGAAAATAACCAGGTATGATTACAGCATCTCTTTCAGTCTGTCCAGGAATGAAAGAAAAGTGGTAAATTCCAATATCAGCACGAGATAATATATTACATATCTTTTTATTTTCGGTACCGAGGATTGAACTCAGGACCCTGAGCTTGCCAGGCAAGCACTTGTTTTACTAATCTATCTCCCCAGCCTTATATTATATGTCTTTAAAGTTATTTTTCTTTCAAAAATAAAATCACAGGCTAACCTATCTATTTCACATTGGCATATATTGTGTAAGCAATGGTTTTGGCATACCAAGAGTTGTAAGCTATTTCAAATTGGACAATGTTTGTTGTTAATTAATGGGAAATAAAACTGAGAAGAAGAATGATAATCTTTTCATTTTTCATAAAATGAAGACTTAAGGTTTGATATGAGAAACATGTAGTTCATTGAGTTCAACTCTGTGGAAATGACAACTGTAATAATTTTGATAATTGCTCATCTACCTTTGACCATAACTCTTAGAATATATCTTTGGTTTGCTTATGCTGTTTAGAGTGGTTCAGAATATTGAGAGTAAATGCAATTTATTTTAATTTTTGACTTGTGAATACAAGAAGAATTTTATGGAATATACATTTTATCCTTTTCTATGTGGTCTGAAGTACTTTTGAGAAAACTTCCATATACCAAAATTTCTTTGCAGTGAAAGTTCTTTAAATTCTCTCAACTGTCACTCAGGTTATGCTTTTCAGATATATTTATATCACATTATATCTAACAAGGCCGGAAACCCTTCTTAAAATCATACAGAACTGGATGGAATATTTCAAGTACAACTTAACCATATAAAGAATATCACAAAAATACATTTATATTCCTGGAAACAATTTGTTTTTAAAATTAGCTCAGTCAAATATTATATAAACATCTTTTGACACAATATTTCTAACATATAACAAATAAGAACCATTGGTAGGGGGCTGTTACCCCTCATTCTGTAGTACAATACTGATTTTTCTTTTTTTTTCTAGTTTTATTTTATTTTGAAGAATGAAAACAAAGGCAAAAACAAATAGAAAAAAACGACAGAACCAGGGCAACATACAAAAATATATATGTTACAGATTTTCAAAACAGGAATATCTAAGTAACAATGACTGTTATATTATCTATTTTTAACATCAGATCTGTTGCTCAGATTAACAGATATAGTTATACAATATTGGACAAAGAATTGAATATTAAGTCTTGCTTTTAAGAAATTTTATTTTTTCTTTCTCTTTTTTAAAAATTTATTCTGAAGAGAGTATAATAATTGATAAGATTTTCTTAAGTCCGTAGTGGAAACGTAAAGCCATCCCCATATCTATACATTTATTTTGTGTGGGCTGATTACTTCAGCAATCAGAGATATTTTGTCTGTTAAAGTGCTACCTGATGCTAATGCTGGTTGTGTGTTGTGTTTTGGTTTTGAAATAGATTCTCCCAAGTAGTTCAGGATGGCACTGAACTCACTGTGGAGACCAGGCTGGCCTCAGAAAACTTTGTAGCTCTGCTCCCAAGCGCTGGCTTTCCTAGGCATGTGGCCACTGCACCTACCTTTAATCTATGTGTTTGTGAGCAAGGCAAACAGACTTAAAACATTTACTAATTGAAAAAGATTAGGGATGCTATAAATGACATGAAGTTCACAGACCACTTAGATAAGAATCTGGAACATAAAAATTTGGGGGAAATCCTAACAATCATATAAACAAGGAATAATTATCCATTATTATACATGATAAATGTTACGGTTTTCATTACAGTTACTTGCTTCCACTTAGTATAGTAAGAAGTACAAATATGTAGGACCTATTGTTTTAGGTGATAACAATAATGATGTCCAGAAAAAGAACAGGCACAGAAAGGTAGAGCCTAGCTCCAAGGACCGCTCCTAATCTCTTCAGGGAATTGATGTATTTAAAACTCTAAATAAATTGATGTTCAGAAAAGCCTCCTATTAATAATAAATGTTGAAATATTGAGGATCATAACATTAAGGTTGAAATTTTACATAAAATATATTTTGAAAGTGTATATTTTATTAGGAAATGATGTAAATTCCTTTGAATTTTAGCATGGAAAATCAGCTCTGCCCAACATAAGAAACATCAAAAATACATGTATTTATTCCCAGTTTTGATGAATTTCTCTCATTATTTGTTATTTTTAAGGTCACTGTCATAATTTAAAAAATTCTTATAAACATCCAAGACACAATTTTTTAATATGACAATAAAATTTTCCCTCCTCTCAAAGAATTAATGATCCATGAGACAAACCAAACATGATTCTGCATTTTAATGTACAATTTATGTAAGAATTATAATAAAAGAATAAAAAAAGGATGAGGACTTATCTCAGTAAGACTTTTTAGTTCTGTGATAGCTAATTTCCAAAGTCTTTGATCTAAGTTTCAACAGAAAAGTTAAGGCAGGCCTGGCCAAATGGCTCAGAGGATTAAAATACCTGCAAGCAGGCTCAGAGGCCAGGGGTTCAATCACCAGGCCTGCTGTGTCAGCCCTGCCCCCGGGGCACGCTGAGATGCAGTAGAGACTGGGCGTGGTGGCGCATGCCTGTGATCCCAGATCTTGGGAGGCTGTAAACAGGCAGATGACTAGGAATTTGATTTAGTAGCGAGACCCTGAACACCCTGTAGACCCTTCCCTAAAATACAAAAAAAAAAAAAAAAAAGTTAAGGTAACTCGTGCCAACCTATTGAATTCTATGAATTTTGTTCTGTTTTAAGAGCACACTGTTTTCCTCAGTGTCTCTAGGCAGTTCATTCTTGTTGACAATACAGTAAGGAAAACAACATGATTTTTCATAGTGTTAGGCTGTTTCTGGTACATCTTCACCACATCTAGTCAAAATAGATCAGTGAAGATCTTTGAGTTGTAATGTTGCTTATAGCACTCTACTTACACTTTGTTTCATAATTCTATTATATAGACTATCATATGTAAAAGTTTATGCACATTTTTATATGGACTTTAAATGAGAAAAAACTTTAAAAACCTGCATATTTTACTATGTAATTTAAGATAAACAATTTTCTAGAGGCTTTCCCACAATTAATATTTTCTCCCTAGCTATGTTTTGCTTTCTATGCCAAGGAAGCACCTGGGTATTGTGAATTAGTGATTTTCTTACTTTTCTTTGTGGTTTTCTTCCATATAGTAACTTTGCCAAATCCACTTCACAGTTTGAAAGATCATTCATATCTACTGATGAAGTGAACCACAGTACATTAAATAAATTAGCTGCAGCTCCATTCCACATGATGGTACTGTGAACAACCATCTTCTCTCTCTTCTGGATCATGTAACACTTCTACTACTAATAGTAATAATATATTTATAACATTATAAATAACATTATAATATATATATATATAATAAATTTCTCACACTTACCATTTGTACTTCTGCATTACTGACAACTACAGTTACTATTCCAAGTTACTGACCCCTTTTTTGTTCACATCAGCCCTCTATGCTACATCGGCTGGCTTTGCAGACTCACCTACCCTCATTATCATTGTATTCTACATTTTTGGCAAATTGTAAGAAGGGAAATGCAATGTAAGCAGAGCATACTGAAACATACGGGACAAACTGAAATCATTTCTAAGCTAGGAGCTCACAGCACTGGATGCCCATGTTAGGAAAATAGAGCAAAATAAAATAAGCAATCTAATAATGCACCTCAAGGTCACAGCAAATAAAGAACAATCTATATCCAAAACTTGTAGGAAAAAAATCGATTATAATGACATGAAGAGAAATCAATGAAACGGAGAATAAAAATCATGTGAAGAATCTCAAGGAAATTTTTCTTGAGATTAATAAACTCTTATTAACAAGATTAATAAACTCTTAGACAAAGTTACTGAAAGAGGAAAGACTAATATCAGTGCAATTAGAAAAGAAAAAAGTGAAATCATAACACACACTGCCAATATCCCGAGGATTATAAGAAAGTATTTGAAAACTTATATTCCAATAAACTGGAGAATTTAGAAAAACAGGATAAACTCCTAGACACATAACTTGTTTTTTTTAAAAAAACAAGAACAAATGAAAACCTCTGAATACCAATAGAGTCAACAAAAAAGCAACAAACTCCATGAATTGGCTACCAAATTTTCCAAGTTTCAGGGAAGGGGCCATTGAGACAGCTCAGCAGACTAAAGCGCCTGCTTAGGCAAGTGCAGGGACCTTGCTTCCATCCCTGATAGCACATGCCATGCCAGCCCCACGCCCAGGGGAAATTATTGGAAAGCCTCTAGAAAATTGTTTATTTTAAATTACATAGTAAAATATGCAGGTTTTAGTTTTTTTCTTGTTTAAAGTCCCATATTAAAAATGTTCATAAACTTTTTCATATGATAGTCTATGTAATAGAATTATGAATTATGAGCTGACCCAAGTCAGGGTGTGGGGGCACACACCTGCAATCCTAGTGCTGGGTGCACTGAAAACAGCAGGATCACTATGAGTCTGAGCTGCATAGTAGGATCCTGTAAGAATCAAAAACATTAAAAAAAAAAAAAAAAAAAAAAAAAAAAAAAGAATTTCAGAAGCATAGGCCTCTACTCCTTAAACACTTTCTTGAAACTGAAAGAGAAGGAACACTGTCAAATTCATTTATTGCATCTATCATAAGACTATTGGTCTAACCAGACAATTAAAGAGAAATAAAATAATAATAACCTAATTGACTTACTCAATGTAGATGGAGAAATCCTCAACAAAATGCAATTCAGCACAGTGTACAATCTTGAGGATTTGCTACATTGTAGGTTTCTGCATCTATATTCATTAGTGATGGACCATAGTTTTCTTTTTGGTTGAAGTTTTCTCTGGCTTTGGAATCAGGGTAATATTTGCTTCCAAGAAAGATTTTAGAATATTGCTTCTCTTTCAATTTCCTTAAAGAATTTCAGCATTAGAGGTATTATTTCTTCTCTAATTGTTTTGTTATTATTGTTGTTGTTTGTTTTTCAGAATTCCACAAAGAACCCATCAGGGTCAGGACTTTACTGTGTTAGTAGGTTTTAATTACATTTTCAATTTCATTTTTTGACATTGGATTATTTACAATTTTTATATCTTTTTGATTTAGGTTTTTTTTTTTTTTTTTTTTTTTTTTAGAGATGTTGCGGCGTGACTGGAGTTCAGACGTGTGCTCTTCCGATCCTCAAGCCCAGACTGTGAAGAAGGTACATGGGCCTTTTTTTTTTTTTTTTTTTTCCTGGTGCGTAAGATAGAAATCAGGACCTTGTGCTTGTCAGGCAAACACTTAATCTACTGAGATATCTCCCTGGCCCTTCTTAATTTAGTATTGGTGATTTGATTGTGTCTAGGAAACTGTCCATTTCACCTGTGTTTTCTATCTTATTACAAGGTTCTCTAATAGTACATATAGGTTCTCATAGTAGATATTGATAATCTTCTGAATTTCTGTAAGATTCATTGTGATTTCCCTATTTTCATTACTAATTGCTTGAAATAGAGTTTTTTGTTTCTGATGGCATTGGCTAATAGTATATCAAATTTATTTATGCTTTCTAAGAACCAAGTTTTGATTTTTTATTTGTATTGTTTTCTTAGTCTCAATAGCATCAATTTTTGGTTTTATCTTTATAAATTCCTCCCTTATATGAGCTTTAGGTTTTATTTGTCTAAGGATTTAAGTATGGTTCAACACATGAAAATCAATAAATATAATACACTGTAGTAACAAAACCAAACAAAAAATTACATGATCATCTCAATATATGCAGAAAAAAAAGATGGCAAAATCCAACACCAATTCACAATAAAAATGCTACAGAAAAATTGAAGAAACAGTCTTTAACTCAATTTGTTAAAAACCATCTACACAAAACAATGGTAAACATCAATTAAATGGCAAAATATTGAAATATTTCATTCTAAAATCAGGAATAAACAAGGATGTCCACCATCACCACAGCTATTTAACATAGTGCTGTAAACACTAGTCAGAGCAATTAAAGAAGTGAAAGAAATAAAGAGAATACAGATAGGAACAGAATAGGTTAAATTATCGATTGTTGCAAATGTCATGATATTCTAACTAGAAAACAGCAAAAACTCTATCAAAAGACTTGTACATTTGATAAACAAATTCAGTTGTGTAGCCAGATATAAAGTCAACATTCAAAAATCAGTAGCAATCCTATACCAAAAGAAACTCACAAAGAATTTAGTGAAACGATGCCTTTTTAATTACACCCCCAAAAATGACATACTTAGATATGAATTTAACAAAAGAAGTACAATTTTTATACATTGAAAAGTACAAAACTGTGAAAAACATTATTTAACATGATATCACAATATGGAAAGTTATCCTTTGCTATGATGAAGAAAAACCAACATAATGAAAGTGGAAATACTCCCAAAATTGTTGTACAGATTTAATACAATCCCAATAAAAATACAGATAACATACCACACAGAATTAAAGAATATATTCATAAAATCCATCTAAAACATAAGAGACCTAGAATAGCAAAAACAATCCTGAAAAGCAAAGACAAGTCAAGGGACATCACTGTTCTTGGCCTTAATTTATACTACAAAGCTATTGTGATAAAATCATCATGGTTTTGGCATACTAAAAACTAAAAAAAAGTCTAGGGGATCAGTAAAGCAGAACAGAAGGTGCAGATTTAATTCCAAATACACCCAGCTGCCTTATTTTTGACAAAGAGTCCAGAAACGTTCCCTGGAAAAACTATTTTTCCACATGCCGAGGATAAAAACTACACCTGTGGCTATCATCATGCACTAAAGTCAAAAGGGAAAGAAGTTCTAAATATTAAAACAGAAACATTAAATCTATAGGGGGAGAAAATAGGTAGTAGTTTTAAGGACAAAGGTATAGGCAGAGACTTCGTGAGCAGAAACCAGGCACATGGTAAATGCTAGGGGAAAAAAAAGTCAAATGAGATCTCACCTTATTAAGATGCTTTTGGATAGCAAGATAAGTCACCAATGGAGTAAAAAGAAAATGCACAGAAAGGGGAAATTTAGGCAACTGTACCTCAGTCAAAAGTCTTCTATACACAACATATAAAGTACTTTTTAAAAAAAAAAAAAGCCCCTCCAAATTCAACGACCCAATACACAAATGGGCATCTGAGGAGAATGCATACTTATAAAGAAGTAGAAATGGAAAATAAATACAGAGAAAAATTCAACATCACTGATCATAAAAATGGATGCAAATTAAAACACTGAGGTTCCAAATCACTGCAGAATCACTACCATCATGAAATCAACCAATGAAAAATGGTTGTTAAAAAAACCCAACTATTTTTGGGAAAAGGGATCCTTCTCCACTGTTGACGGAAGTATAGACTGGACCAACTACTGTAGAAATAAGTGTGGACATTCCTTTGACACTAGTATTGGAGATCTCATTCCACCCAGCTATTCCCCTTCTGGATATCTTCATAGAAGAATTAAAAACATCAAACCACAGTGATATATATGTCCCCATGTTTATAGCTGCACAATTTGTCATAGCTAAGCCAGCCCAAATTCCCATCAACTGAAGAATGGATTAAAAAAATAGTTTTTGTTTTCATTTAATGGACTACTACTCATCCATAAAGAAAGATAATCTTTTTTTTTTAAATTTTTTATTTATTTATGTGTGTGTGTGTGTGTGTGTGTGTGTGTGTGTGTGTGGCCAGCTCAGCCCACCAGGGGGCGGGGCTGGCTGGCATGTGGTGCTGGGGGATTGAACCGCGGTCCCTGTGCTTTGCTAAGCTTGTTCTAAGTAGGTGCTTTAGACCACTGAGCCATCTCACCAGCCCAAGAAAGATAATCTTGAGATTTTTGTAGGTAAATGGATGCAATTTGAGACATACTCATTATGAAAATAAATCAGACCCATATGTGCAACATTGTATTGTCTCACTAGTATGAGAAACTGAACAAGTAAATAAGACAAAAAATGTATGATAGATATTGTAAATTGGGGAGAAACTAAAAGACAAACTGATGGGGGAAAGAAGAAATGATGGGAAAAGGGGTGAAACTATATATCAAGGTAGTTGTTAGTTAAACAGCTTGTTTCTTTTAGCTTTTTATAAAGAATGATTTGTGCTAATATTGCATGGAGACTATTCTATGCCTATATTTTGTACTTGAGTAACTACTATGAAGATAACAGTATGTAATGCTTGCTGTGCACAGCGGTTCATGCCTATAATCCCAGCACTGAGGAGGCTGAGTCAGGAGGATCACTGAGAGCTCCATACCAGCCTGTGCTACAAAGTGAGCTCAAGGCAATCCAGAACGTCATAGTAAGAACTTGTCTCAAAAAGACAAATTAAATTAGAAAATAATGCTTTAATTATTGTTACTCTCCTATTGCCTTATGTGAATTTTTTCTTCTCTTTAAAATAAAAATAAAATTAAAAGATGCATTGCCACAAACGATTAAAAGATGGCAGGTAATGGTCAACTAAGCTATATTCCAGGGATGCAAGTATGATTCACCACAGGTGAATCAATCAGTGTAATATACCACATAAACAGAGGTAAAGATAAAAATCACATGATGATCATAAATGAAAAAGCCATTGGCAAAATTTAGAATTCATTCATGATAAAAAAAAAAAAACCTGGGGGGCTCGGGAGATGGCTCAGTAGAATAAGTGTTTGCCTGGCAAGTGCAAGGGCCTGAGTTCAATTCCCAGTTCTGCAAAAAAAAAAAAAAAAAAAAAAAAAAAAAAAAAAAACACAAAAAACCAAAAAAACACCCTGGATGAAAAGAGCTATACAAAGACTTTATGTTCACTGATATAAGCCATTTATGACTAAATCAATACCAATATTATGCTACATGAAGAAAATTTGAAAGCCTTTCCTCTCAATTGAGGAATAAAACAAAGCTGTCTATTTTGACATTTCCTACTGAACATGGTAATTGAATATTTAGCTATAGCAATTAGGCAAGAAAAAAATAAATAAAAGGGATTTGAATAGGAAAGTAATACATCAATCTAACCTTATTTTCAAGTAGCATGATCTTTTACATACTAATTCCAAACACCTCCACGAGTGTGCTCTTGGAATTAATGAACAAATTCATCTAAGTATCAGGAAATAAAATCAACACAGAAAATTTAGCAACATTCATCTATTGAACAATGAAGCCTGAGAAAGAAATTAGTAAATTCTGTTCACAATAGCTTCAGAAACTTCAATCTCTATGAGTAACCTAAGCAAGAAAGTCAAAGATGACTATAATGAAAACTATGTTACTCTGAGAAAAGAGATTTACTGGATATGAGAACCAGGAAAAACATCTATTATAGTTGGGTTGGAAGAAACAATATGTCAAAATGGCCATATTACCAAAACTGAGATATAGATTTAATGAAATTTCCCTCAAAAGGGACAGAGAGATGGCTCAGCTGATTAAGCACTTGCTTAGGCAAGCACCAAGACCTGGGTTTGATCCCTAGCACCACATTCTATGCTAGCCACACCCCCAGGCATACTGAACTGGCCACAGAGACCAGGCTTGGTGGTTCATGCCAGTAATCTCAGTGCTGGGGAGGCTGAAAAGAGGAGGGTCACTACTATTCTGAACTGCATAGCTAGCCCCTGTACCTGACACTTTAAAAAAGAAATTTCCAACAAAATGCCATTATAATTTTCACAGAATTAGAAAATCAACTCTAAATTGCATATGGAATAACAAGAGATTGAACCAGAATAGCTAAAGTACCACAAGCAAAAAGATTAAAATAGGAGATATTATAATACTAGATTTCAAGTTATGTTACAAGGCCACAGTAACAAAATCAGATTGGTACTGGCACAAAAACATATACATTGATCAATATATTAGACCTGCAGATATAAAAGCAAACCTCAACCAACTATAGCCCTCTGATTTTTGACTGTGGAGCCAATAACAAAGTCTGTGACAAAAGTCAGCCTCTTAAACTTTATGCTAAAGGCCAGCCTGATTGCTCAGTGGACTAAAGCACCTGCTTAGGCAGAGAGCAGTGGCCAGGGTTTGATCCCCCGCGTGCTATGCCAGCCCCCCCACCAGAACCCACTGAGACAGTGATTGAGACTAGATGTGGTGGCACGTGCCTGTAATCCCAGAACATGGGAGGCTATAAACAAGAAAGTCACTACGAGTCTGATCTAGTAGTGACACCCTGAACACCCCATAGACCCTGCCCTACATACAGAAAAGAAAGAAAGAAAGAAAAAAAAAACCTTTATGCTAGGAAAGCTGGTTTACAACGTGGAGAACAATGAATCCAGACATGTATTTCTCATTCTGCAGTAAAATCAAAGATCAGCACAATTCTAGAAGGCATGGCGAGTCAAAGAATTTCTGGACAAAACCCGAATTGCAGAAGTAATAACATTCTGATTCAACAAATGGGATTCTATCAAATTAAAAGCTTCTTTACAACAAGGGGAACCACCAACAAAGAGATAACATACATAACTCTGAAACACAATTTTGCTAGCTATTCCTCAGAGGACCAAAATCTTGACTATAAAAGTAACATAAAATGTTAGACCCTTCACAAATAAGCAACCAAACAAACAATGTTAATTGAAATGAATAGATACTTCTCAAAAGAAGAAGTACAAAGTACCAGTAAGTACATCAATGAGGTGCAGAATCCTTGTTCATCTGAACACTATGATTTCATATTACTCCAGCAAAAATGACTTACCAAAGACCCAAAAAAACAACAAACAGTAGTCAAGTTGTAGGGAAAAAGAGACTCCTTACACTGTTGGTGAAAATGCAAACTAGGGGAAGTGCTAAGGAAAGTGATATGTAGGTTCTTCAAGAAATTACAATCAGGCCCTTCTTTTGATCAATCTTTACCTTTTATAGATATCTTTTCATCGTATTATGCTGGCGCACATTTAGCCATGTTGACACCCACACAGGCACAAGGCACAATAGCCTCATTGTGGCAGTAGATCCTGTGCTAACTACAGCTGAATGGAGGAAGAAAATGCACTCTAGAGACACAATGGGTTACTACTCAGGCATAAGCAATGCTACATTTAAGTCAGTTGTCTATAAATAAATTGATTTTGAGAGCAAAAGGAAAAGGGAAACCAACCATACGTGGATGGTTAAATATGCCCTGGTTTCTGCAATACGAGAAACGAAAAATATGAATGATTTTCAGGGAAAAAAAAGGAAGTGTAGTGAATAGGAAAGTAGAGTCTGTGAGTGAGAGGGAATATGGAGAAAGACAGGAAAGAAGAAAGGGAAAGGAGGGAGGAAAGAGAGTGGAATGAAAAATGATCACCTTGCACATGCACCAATTTTACCCAAAGGCTAAACAAAGAATAGAAGACAAAAAATATGAAAACTTTTTGTGCTGTACGTATATACTAATAAAATGGGAAAAGAAGTTGAAGTAGTTGTGATTTTATACAAAAACTCATTCCCTCTTATGTCAAACTTGCGTGATCTCAAAGAAGCAGTAAGTTTTAGAAAATACACAGCTATCATATTCTTATGTGGAGAATGTGGATAAAATGATGCAGAATCTGGATAAAATGAAAACATTCAAAGTGGGTAGGAGGCAAGAACATGTGTGAGACTACATTCGGAGAGGAAAGAGCTTGAGAATTAGGAAGAGGCAGCCATGGGTACTGAGGACTGAGAAGAAGAGAAAAGTTTGAACGCTACTCACTGAACGCAGGTAGGGAACGCTCGCCTTGGTATCAGAGGGAGAGCAACCATCATCCGACTGGTGGAAAGACTGCTCGGGCCACCGCACGGCAAGTGCAGAGGCTTCAGGCCCACAGAACAGGTACGGTGCAGGACTAGAGCCAGCAAGCTCAAGAAAGGGGTACACCAAGGAGGGGAGAAATAGGGCCGGCCAAACAGCTCAGCGGATGAAAGCTCCTGCAAGCAGGTTCAGGGGCCGGGGATTCGATCCCTGGGCCTGTAGCGCCGGCCCCACCGCCGGCCCCACCCCCAGGGAGCACTGAGATGGCAATTGAGACTGGGCATGGTGGCGCGCGCCTGTAATCCAGCTCTGGGGAGGCTGTAAACAGGAGGCTCACTGCCATTCCGATCTGCTAGTGTGATCCTGAGCACCCTGTAGACCCTTCCCTAAAAACAAACAAACAGGGAGAAACAGATAGTGTGTGAGATCCTCTTTGAGGGTACACTGGTGAGTAAAAGAGAAATAAAAATTAAAGTCATGTCATGATTTTTAAGATAAAATCATTTGATTTTAAGATAAAATAGAATTTAAGTAAAGAACATGCAATTTAGGCCTTGGCAAAGTTTTCTTGTTTGGTGCAAATTACATATGCTCTGTAGAAGAGACAAGCAGAGGATAAAGTGATGCATAGATTTCCAAGCTATTGCTATAAAAGATCTCAAATCCCCTTGGCCTCACAAGCATCCAAGTAAGTTTAATTATTGGAAGAAAGCTTGCCATCTTTTCAAGTTTTATATAAGAGATATCAAAAATTATCACGGAGGGGCTGGAGAGATGGCTCAGTGGAATAAGCGCTTCCCTGGCAAGCACAAGGGCCTGAGCTCAATCCCCAGTTCTGCCAAAAAAAAAAAAAAAAAAAAAATCATCACGAAGTGGATGTGAGTGTATATGAGTGTGATCTCAGCAGTAAGGAGGCTGAGGCAGGAGGATTTCAGGCTGAAGGGAGGCGGGGCTGCGGAGTGCAACCCTCTCTCAAACAGCAATACTCACTTATCTTACAGTATGCATTCAATATTAAGACATCTACCTGGATATTTACTAATTGTTTTGTAATGAAAAATTGCTCATTTTGACCAGTATCCTTGTGCTTCTCTAAAAGTTGAACAGTGAAGCAACACTTAAGGAAATGCCTGTGAAAGAAACTACAGTGAACAAAATGATTTATGATTTCATCATTAGTGCTCTGGCCATTCTACAAAACAGGCTTTCATTTTGTACAGATATTGGTATTAAGGTGAAGTGATAATTTCACAAGCATTAACTTCATTGTTTGAAAGCTGTTTCCTATTGCCAAGTCTTCCTTATTTTTCATGTGGGCACAACAGACTTATGGATTAACTTTCAGAGATACACTGACGCTCCTAGATCCACAATTCTCACTGACACTATTGACATTAAGGACCAGGTGGATCGTCTTACTGGTGCTGTCACATGCCATGTAGGAGGTACAATATAGCATATGCAGCTTCTACCCTCCACGTGCCAATGTCATGTCTGCTTCCCAGTGCTGAAAAGCAAAAATGTCTCCAGACATGTCCAAGCCTTCTGAGTAGATCAGTATCACTCATAATTGAATTGAGAAACACACCCTTTTGTGTTTTAAGAAGAAAGCAGGTAAGGAAATGTTTCCAGCTATGATAGTACCTGTGTCAATGTAAAGTATTTATATCTTTTAAGGCTTTTCTTTGTCTTCTTCCCTTAGTCAAGAAAAGGTGACAAAGAAAATGTTCATTAGCACGTTCACTTCAAGTCTTTCATCAGCTCGGCAGGTGCTTCTATAAGGAGAAAGGGACACCGCAGTGGATGACCGGATCAGGGTATTACCAAGCCTGGAACAAAGCCCTCTCGTTCTGCGGTGAACTATATGAACGGTGAAGGCAGCTCAGAAAGCCTGCCTAAAAGACAGCCTCGAACTCCTGAGCTTTGCCAAGAGTGTCCCAGTTTGTAATGTTGGGCAAGACAGTAATTCTTCCGATATTCATTTGAACAGAAGCTATTACTGAAGGTGAAAATACGTGTCAGCTACATCATCTTCTTATTCTCAGGTTTAGTTTTCTTATGTATTTTATGGCTCTTCTAAGTCTTTTCTAACCCTACATTCAGACAGAAAAGTTGTGCCATTCTATTCTTATTTCCCCTAAATTATGTCAATGTGCATGTGTGATTGTCCTTAGGGAGGGAGTGTGTTTTTCACATCAAGTGTAACACCATGTGATCTAAGAGTTTCCAACAACTACATGACCATTGATGTCAATTAACTTACTTGAAAGCAGTCAGATGACACATTCAAATGGTGATTCCTTTTTGTATTTATTTTATATGGGAATGAATGATTTTGTGAATTGCCTGAGAAACATAGGGCCTAATATCAGAAGAACCAAGTTTTGTTTGAATGATTATGTGCAATGGGATTTTGACAGATGTAGAATAAATAACGAAAACCAAGAATGTGTTTTTCCAAGCACCTGTGCAGAAAAGACTGTAATAGATTATTTTCAACTTCCATTTTTTGAATAAATCTTTGCAATACCTTTCAGTTCCCTGCCCACACACTAGAAAATGAAACCTGTTCTTACGCATACCACTTCTGCATTCTGCCTTTTTCTTCTCATTTCCAATTGCTGCAAGAAAAACATAAGCAAGTAAATATGAAGTGCACAGGTTCAATCCGCATATACTGAAACTGTACAACAATGATATCTACTGCTTTGGCAGTATAGAAACAAAAGTCAGAATATTTGTGTGTTTAATTGATGACAAATGTATAATTATATTATAATTATATTATATTAATATAAACTTGATTTTTCTGGGATGTGTGTAACCTACATGTGGAAGACAAAGCATTTTAATTTACGGTGGAGAAACCCACGATGCACATAAGAGCTACAATGCTACTAATATTATTGTACATAAGTACTTTTGTCTGTTTCTCATCTTGTCCATCGATATATTATTGTTTTCCAGAAATTAGTATTTGTTTGATATTCAAATCTCATTCTTTGAAGTACATGAGTTTTCAGTCAGCCTGGGTAAACGTAAATTTTTCAAATGCCCCTCTTTTTTTATGAATTTCTAGGAGATGGTCTACAGGGTATACAGTCTCACTACATAGATCAAACTCAAAGTGATCTGCCCGTGTTCAGCCTCCAAAAGCTGGAATGGCAGGCATGCGCCACCATGCCCTGTCTCAATTGCTGTCTCAGCATGCCCCAGGGGTGAGGCTGGCATGGCACGTGGGGGATCAAACCCCAGCTACTCTGCTATGCCAAAGAACCCCTCTTTTTTTAGATTCTCCTGCCCTGCTGTGATTAATTATTGGACCTGTTCCTTTCTCTACTTGTGGCACTGACATTTGATGTTTTGAATATGTTCAAGGCTCTTATGACTGCTGTCTCCAAGACTGGGCCTCTTGGTTATTTCTGTTCCTGAAAAATTAAACTTTGCACTAACTTAAGAAAAAAATTATCATCGTTAATACTAGTTACCCTAATACATCCTAGTTGCCTGAATAGCTTACTGAGTAACCCTGATGACTCTCTGAAGTCAATACTCTTGAAAATTTTTTTATTTCTACTTTTATTTTTAAAATAATCTTATTGAGAAACAAATAGCAATGAGACAGTTTCAAAACTGATTACTAGCACAGTTTCAATAATTAATACATTGCTTATTGTTGTCTTCTTAGTGATTATTCATTTTACAAGATGCAGACATGATATCCTGTCCACAACCACTATTAGAGCAAATCTCTCTATTCTTTGAATTAAGAGAATGTAGCTGTATATCTGTCCTAACTATTTTGAAAATACAGATACAAAATGGTCTTTCATTTGTATCATCCTTTTTTGTTTAGTTTTGTCAGAGAAGGGCATTCCATTGTAATTTCAATATTGTAGATGCATGAATTCAGCAAAATATTCCAATATAGTCCCGTAGTCCATAATAGTAGTGAGTAATTCCCTTGACTGGCAATGTCAGAAGTTGTTGACTGCAGCCTTTTACAGCTCAGCATATTAATATGGCTTTACTTTTTATACTTTGCTTTTATACTTTTCTGCTGGATGGTTAAGACCAAGATAAAGAAAGATCTGTATAACAAGAAAAGTAACTTTTGGATCTGACAAGGTCAGTGTTATGGTTTGTGTCTAGTTGTCCCCCTAAAGCCTCATGCAGTCATGGGTTGAGGACTTCTAGAGTTTGTGTCAACTCATGATCCACTGGGATTATGTGTGATCCAAGGCTGGGATTGTGGGTCTTAGTACTGCTGGGATTACCCATAGGTGGGTAAGTACTGGGAAGTACCCATAGGTGTGAGTACTTCCCCTACCCTGGGGCAGGTAATTTGCATTACAATGTAAGGTGGGAAGAGAAGCTAGCTGCTGAGCTGCTTCTACCCTTCCCTTGGGCTCTTGCTCTTTGCCACCACCATGAAAGGTTGCTTTTTGCTCTGTGCTGCTCTGTGTTGGACCCAGCTGAGTATGGACTGAAGCCTCCAGTAACTGTGAGCTAAATAAACCTTTCCTTCCTTCGTTTTGAGTGTTGAGTATTTGTCCCAGCAACGAGAGAAGAGTAATTAAGACAGTCAGTCAAATCCCCTCAGGATTTATCCTGAAACTCTGTACCCCAGTTTGTAGATCCTTTGTCAGTGTCAGCCATGTGGATGAGTCACAGCCATTGCTTGACCAATTTGTTCTCTGTGAAAGCCTGCGAGAATGTTTTCTCTCCAGGTGACTCTCCTTAGGTGCATTATACATTGTTGATCACTTTCCTCTGTGGCCTTATAATCTCCTTGATCAGAAAATTTGGGACACAACTGAGTCTTCACTGACCTTGAAAGTCTAGAGCCAAAATGTTGGCTGTCCTTGCACCCCTTCTTTTTCTCTAATTTTTGGTCTGTAAACTTAGGTTGTTAATACTCCAAAAGAGAAGCTATTACCCTACTACATAGGCTGTTAAGCTTTACCTGTCTGTCTGAATATCAAACATCTTAGGCATAACATGAAACACGTATTTTCAATCAAGTATTGATGTGTTAAACTTTAAGTCCCTACAGAATATGAAGAAAAATAATTAAAAATATTTTTAAAATATGAATAAACAGTTACATATTTTTACACAGAAATTTAGAACTCTAACTTATACAGCATTGTAGCAGGACAGTTCTGTAACATATTTTATTATCTCTTGTTTTCATTTATTACCCTTTTCTTAAAACAAACATTTACTTGAGAGATATCTTCAGTATGTTTTTGAAACTAGCAGTTAATTGGTAGGATTCTCACCCTGACTAACTATATGCTGATACCTGTTCTTCTAAATACCTACTGCTTTTCATGATATACCAACTGATATCTACTTTTAACTGACACAAAGCCATTGTACAGGTTGATCAAACACAGTATGAGACCGCAATGTACGCACATGACCCATGATCCATGCATAACGGTCAGATCAGATTAACTAGCATCTCTCTCTTTTTCTTTCTCGATGTATTTAGCATAGGGTCTCACTACACAGCTTGGACTCATAATGATCCTCCTGTTTTCCGCCTCCTTAGCACTAGGATTTAGGTGTGCACCACCATGCAAGGTATCAGTGGTCAGCTCAGCACACCCAAGGGCAGGGTCCGTGTGGCAAGATGTACTGGGATTGTACCCTAATTCCTGCACTTGCCCAAGCAGGCACTCTTTCTCTTTAAATATTTTTTATCTGTCAGAATGATGAAAACATTGAAAACCCTTGTATTAGCGATTTTGGAATGTACATTATACCAATACATATGGTTTACAATTTAGGTGTTGACTTTACAAGTTTTTCATGTAAGGCAAAAGTATAAAAAATGCTATTTTTATACTTTGTATCATTTTAGGTATTAAATTAAACTACATGATCACTTTTTACATATGGAATGAGGATAAAGAGTTTACCTATCCATTTATGTAAGGAATCCCTATTGCCATAAGATTATCCATCAAAAGTTGAAATCTCTTAGCATTTATTTTTGCATGTTAGTTGATCATAAATGTAAAAGTTTATTTGGGGATGTTATTATAATTATTTCTGCACTGATCTCTATACCTTTCTCCATAGTAATAGGCACTGATTTTATTACAGTACCTTTTTAGAAAATTGTGAAATCAGTTATTCCTTTACTATTCCTACATTTTGTTGTTTTCAAAATTGCTTTGGATACCCAAGGTCCATCTCATTTTCATAAAAACTGTAGGAGCAACTTTTAAAGTTTCTTTTAAAAAGGTTCTTCAGGCTTTGACATATACCTCAGTGGCACAAGTGCCTGCCTGGCAAGCATAATGTCTTGAGTTCAATTCCTGATAATAAAACAGTGATTATTAGGTTTTCAATTTAATCTATAGAAAAGTTTGTAAACACTATCTTCATGATAATTTCTTCTTCCAACACATAAAATCTGAATCTGTCTTAATTTAAACATTTTTTTTCTAAAAAAGCTCCATAATAGTTACCATACAATCTTTTTATTTTTGTTAATTGCATTATTTCATCAAAAGTATTTTTCAGTGCTATTGCTATTGAAATATTAAAATTTATTTCATGATACATTATTCTTTTTACACAGCATGAAAGATCTATATATATAAAGATCTCTTTATTTTTCTATCTTAATCGTGTATGTTGTGATCTTCTTGGTCCAAGATTTTTGTTGATTCCTTAATAATTTTACAATGCTGGCTGGGTGTGGTAGTGCAGTCCTGCAATTCTAGCACTCAGGAGGCTGAGGAAGGAGGATCTTTGTGAGTCTGAGTCCAGCTTGGGCTACAAAGTGAGCTCAAGGTCAGCCAGAACTGCAGAGAAAGAACCTGTCTCAATGATTTTTTCCATATTTTTATTGAGAAACAAATGACAATGAGACAGTTTCAAATCAAATTGGTAGGACAGTTTCAATAATTAGCACATTGCATACTCTCTTCTTAGTGGTTATTTGCTGTACAAGATGCAGACATGATTTCCTATTTACAAACGCTATTAGAAAAAAATCCCTCTATTGATTAAGAGAATGTAACTATATATCTATCCTAACCATTT
>NW_004524737.1:2368542-2378382 GCF_000260255.1 Octodon degus | reverse complement strand
TGAATATTATAGGTGTGTTAACTCAGCAAAATATTCTAAAAGAGTCCAGTAGTCCATAATATTATTGGGTCTTCTGCTTGACTGGCAATGTAAGAAATTGCTGACCTGAGTCCCCTACAGCTCAACATAACAAACATGGCTTTACTTCTTATACTTCATTTTTATACTTTTCTGCTGGATGGTTAAGACCAAGATAAAGCAAGACCTATGCAATAAGAGTTGTAGATTTTGGATCTGATAAGGTCAGTGAAATCCCCTCAGGATTTATCCTGAGATCCTATAGCTCAGATTGTAGAACCTTTGTCAGTGTCAACCATGTGGATGAGTCACAGCCATTGCTTGGCCAACGTGCTCTCTGTGAAAGCCTGAGAGAATGTTTTCTCTCCATGTGACTCTCCTTAGGAATACTCTACATGATCGATCACTTTCCTCTTTGGCCCCATAATCTCCTTGATCAGAAAATTTGTGACACTACTGATTTACATGATGTTACAGTACAAGTTCTCATATGTCCTGAGTCTTAATTGACCTAGGAAGACTTGGGCCAAAATGTTGGCTTTCCTTGCAGCCCTCCTTTCTCTCTAATTTTGGTCTGCAAACTTAGGTCATTCACCCTCCAGAAGAGAAGCTTATTGTTATTATCATATAACCTAGGCTGTTAAGCTTAACCTCACTATCTGCCTGAATATCAAACATCTTAGGCATGACATGGAACAGGTATTTTCATCAATTGTTTTTGAATGATGATGATTTCCTGTAAGAACAACCAGTTTTACTTCTTTCTTTCGCCAACTTTCATGGATTTAATTTCTTTTTATTAATTTCATTGAGAAACAAATAGCAATGAGACAGCTTCAAAACCAATTTGTAGGACAGTTTCAATAATTATTACATTGCGTGTTGTTGTCTTCATAGTGGTTATTCATCATGGATTTAATTTCATTGTTTTGCTAAAATTCAGTAGCTAGAAATTTCAGTACAATGTCAGACCAAAATGTCAGGAGCAGACATCGTATACTTCTTAAGCTGTTACATTTTTGTCTTTCATCAAATATGAGAAGAAAGATCTGTACTAATAATTTTTGGAAAGGATATCATGTCTGTATCTTGTACTATGAGTAACTACTATGAAGACAACACAATGCAATGTATTAATTATTGAAACTGTCCCACTAGTTGGTTTTGAAATTGTCTCATTGCTATTTGTTTCTTAATAAAATTAATAAAATATACATTACTGATGTGCATTTATAGGTACCATCATTAATTTAAAGAAGTTTCTCTCAATTCCTAGTTCATTAAGAGTTTTTTTCTAAAATGAATGTTGGTATTTTCAAATATAGCTAATAAATTTGTTAAAATGATAGTGTGATTTTTATAGACTTTAATTTAATATGTTACATTATTTAAGCAGTTTTCCTTTTACTTTAAAACAATTTTGCATTTTTGCTATATGCCCCACTAGTCTTGAGCTAAAAATATTTGATATAGCATAAGGCTGTGATTGTAATTAATAAAGGTTTTTTCATCTATATCATTGATCAGTAGCTTTCTTGTGATTACTTGGTGTGGCTTTGGTATCAGACTTGTACTGATCTCCCTTGAGTGAGATGTGATGCATTTTCTCCTCTTTGTTTCCTGAAAGATTTTGTGAGGATTGATATTATTTATTTCAGTATTAATAGAATTTCTCTGCTGAAATCATCTGAGAATTATTTGCTCTTTCCAGAATAATGTTAATTACTGTGTTGCATTACGTTATATATACTGTTACAAGTCTTTGTTTCTTCTTATCTGCCTTAATAACTTGCATATTTAAAATATCCATTGATTTGTCATGTTTTATAGGAAAGAAATGCTTCATTCTAAGTGCAAAAATCTGAGTGTCATAATTCTTGAACAAGATCCAAGTTTTTCTCTGATGTCATTGATTGTAATTATTTCTCTGAGCTCCTCACCTATTCATATTGTCTTTGTTAACCTTTGAGTGATCAAAACCTAAGAACCTCTCTCCCTTTAGTTATAGAGTACTGTCTAGTTGAACATTAATAGATGGAGAAAATTATTTCTGGATGTTTTGTTTTGAAAGTTCTCACCACATTGCTTATGTGTATTTTTTGCATGCATTGGTTCTGTGGAAGAATATTCAAAATTGGAAAGTCCATATTCTAACACTGCTGCTTCCCTGGTTTTCCATGAGCAAGCAGCATGTATGACCAGAAAATACAAAATTTCATGATATTGAAAGCTTTTGGCTGGCTCTGCAGTCGGAGACGCAGCACTTTGGCAGTTATAGAGCCTTTTTATCTCACTACAAATCTATCAGGTTTTCAGATCTGTAAAAATAATAAACATGTTTGCTGAATACTTTTTTTTTTTTTTTTTTTCGGAACCGGGGATTGAACTCAGACCCTTGTGCTTGCCAAGGAAACACTTATTCCACTGAACCATCTCCCCAGCCCCGATAAACATGTTTGGAATTCTTAATCATTACCAATACTTTCTATAAAGCATTGCATCAACTTAAACCTATTTATTATCAAGATCTTGATGTAATGTCATAGTCATTTATCAGTTGTTGCTTCATATCACAACATTTCAAAATGTCTGTTATTTACAAATTAATTGGTTTTTATATTGCAGCTTGGAATATAGATACAACTCTCCCTACATACATGCATGTAGTCACAGATATTTTTATCAATATTTCAAAAGTAGTACCTGAAGCACATACAATCTAATCTCATGATTACTATTCTGCTTCATTCTGCTGATTTTCTTCATTTTGTAGGAGAGTATTTACCCATTAAATAGCTTTTAATACTCACTAAAATCTGTTTACAACCCACAAATAGAAAAAGCAAATTAAATGTAATTGGCATTTAAACCATGTACCTCATAGAATTTAGAATTACTCAATCTTATTAAGTTGGTAGGCTACAAATTAGGGAATTGTTCACAGAAGACTAATGCATAGGATGTTAAAAAGTACTCTTTAATAGAAAGGAAAAGTTGGGACATTGTATTCTTGACTGTTATCTACCGTACCTAAGCATTAGCCCCTAATACAACAGCTTACAAGAAAAATTGATGTTTAGGAAAATTAGTTTCAAGTTAAAAAATCCTGAATTCATGTCAGGTTATCTCAAGATCCCTTTATTAATTATACAAATGTAGGTGTGTCAGATTTCTAGGGTTTCAATAAAATGGAATCACAAGTGAGCTTAAAATAAGGGAATTACTGTCTTCCGGCTATGGCGGTTAGAAATTAGAGGGGTAGCAGGGTGTTAATCCTCATGAAATCTGGAAGGGAAATGTGCCTTGCCTTGCCATTCTTTCTGCAAGCTCACTGGGTTTCCTCAGCACTCCATCTGTGCCTGCACAACTTCAATTTATTCCTCCATTGCCATGTGCTGTCCTTCCTGTGTGCCTTTTTCCAAGATTATTTGCTTGGGAGGACTTTGATCATACTGGATTAGCAATCTTCCTTACCCGAATATGACCTCATCTTAACTAATTACACCCATGTCAACTCTACTTTGAAGTAAAGTCACATTCTGAGGGCTGGAGAAATAGCACTTCAATACATGCTTCTGACGGGTGGCAGAGTTCAAACTTTCCCACTAGAAAATTCATTTTGTTTCCACACACTGTTGCAGCTCAAGTTTTACCTGTCAAACATCACAGTTTTAACAGCTATGACTGTATTTTTGGGAAGTCTGAAGAAAGGACAGTAGATGAACTTAGTACGTCAAGTGAAAGGCAAAAGCAAAGTAGGGAATCTGCAAGAGGAAGACATGTTTTATTTGTGCTGCCACCAGAGGCTAAGTCCAGGCTGTACAACTCATCTCAGAGCCTTTCTTGACAGCGACAGCCCAGCTCTAGTATTCTTTTAACTCCTAAAGATGACGTGGAATCTCATGTTTCCTTTTGTCTTCTCTTTTGGCCTGTAAATAATCCCAAATTCCTATTGTCATCAATTCCAGTGTAGCTAGTCTAGCTGTGTTTGCTGTTGTTCAGTTGTACTTGTAAAAATGCCAGGCTTTGGAAAAAAAAAAAAAAAAAAAAGATAGAAAGAAAAGGAAAGGAAAAGAAAGAAAAGAAATTTAAAAGAAAAGAAGAAAAGTAAAAGAAAAAAGAGGTCCATCAACTGCCTGGATTTCCCCACACTGAAGCAGAGTCCGGAAAATAAATGTTTGCACCTTTAATGACCTCCATTGTCCTGACTTCACAGAGTCCCCAGTGGGCAGCTAATCCTTTGGAACAATACAGTACAGATGTTTCACAGGATAAGAAGGCTGATTCCAGACCAATCAGGGTCACTCCAAATGTCAGCACACCAAAATGAAGTTAAAATACAGAGCAAGCAGACGCAGCCTCTACAGCCTGATCCCTGCACGGCTGGGTCATTCAACTGTAATAAGCGATAGCTCTGCTTTGTTCAAGGATTTCATGACTTTGCCTGTAGTGAGGGCTGAGCAATACAGGGTGTTGTTGCATATTTGCCAAGCTCAATTATTTTAGAAGTTTTCTTCTTTGTAAATGGGTTCATTATTCATTGGGCCTTGTACAGTTCCCCATTTTCTATATGGAAATGATCACTAGGTAAATGTCAAAACCTCACTGTTTAATATCTGAATAATAAATATTTCAGCTGTGTTCAAGAAAAGTTTAGATTGAGGCAGATAAAAAGTCCCCAAATCCCCACTGCAAGATGAATTCCTTTGCTTAACAGAAAAACAGTTGCATAATTTGCTGGAATTAAAAAGAAACAAAAATGCCGGAAATGACATATTTGTATGTTTGTGGGAAAATTGTAATACTATTACAGACTACTAGCTTATTAAGTAATGTTACAAAAGAATAAATGAAGTAGGTAGTAATAAATACCATACACTGGCTTCTTGCATATATTTTGTTTTAGGATATATAATTTCAAATATGTGGTTATATATTATAATATTTTCCTGAGTCTAAGAACACACAGACTTAGAAGATTTTTTTTGAAGAAGGAGAAATAGTAATATATTTTTCCTAAAAGAAATATCACATTATATATACAAAGTAATTCTAAGGATTTTTCACATTGAAGAGTGAAGAATCATATGTCAATAATGGAAAAATGCAGAAATACTAAAAGACGTATGAAACAGCCATTATGGAGGACAGGAAGGGTTTTGATAGATTTTTTTTTTTTAGTTTTGGGGGTTAAATGTTCCTTCTTTTTTACTACTGTAGAGATGTTGGTAACACATCATATTATTTAGGTTGATATAAGAAAGTGAAATTCTTCACATGAACTACTAATTTCAGTTTTCTTCATACATCTAACTTAATTTCCAACTTTGTGAGTCAGCTCCCAAGGGATGGACAGCCTTTCCACAGCTTTTCAAAACTTAGAGTCAAAAGAGTGATTAAAAGAATAACTGGTAAAGCCAGTTTATGACAAGAGATCATCTAGCGCATATCACCTTAAAAATTATGCACTGTAGCAAGTTCGCAACTGAACCTACAGGTTTAAAGCTAGATAAATAATAAAATATATCCATCTCTACCTATGGATGGTGGAATAACAATTATGTCCTATAGTTACAGTGCTTCTTGCTTTGTTGGAGGCAACTGAAGAATTCACCGCAGCCGAGACGCTTCTGTTCTATGCCAAGTTCAGTGGTCTCACCAGAGAATACCAGCCAAACAGGGTTTTAGGATTCTTAGCTTATTTTTTAAAATTTATTTGTTCACCTTGTTGATCTTTGCAAAAGCAAATACATTTGAATAAAAGAAACACAGAAAGGTGTCAGTTTAGACTGTTCATCTCTCATATCTGTATAGAGTTTCAGTCATTTCCCCGAGTAAACGATTACCTGGTGATCAACTATTGTTTGGACAATACAAGGATCCTGACTGACAGGTAAAAAATAGAAGAAGGCTTTGAGATTACCTTTTCTTCAAGTATATTTTTTTTCTTAATTTTAAAAAATAGTACAAATTAGAATTAAAACAGAAAAAAATGATACAGAATTTCACCTCACAAAGCAATACAAATGTCACATTACTTGTCTTAATACACAGTATTATCTTCCAAGCATTTACTCATATTGCCAGATATATGCATGTAAAATTGAAGAAGAAAGAAAAAAAGAAATGTATGCAAAATTAATAAGAGAAATAAAAAACAACTGAAAAAGGAGACAAAACAAATGAAAGCATTAACTGCTTCTTTCCATAGATTAGCAGATATGCACAGTACAGTTGTGCAAACCATCCTGCTCACATGATAAATCTCTTTCCCCACTCCCTGTCCTGTCTTTCTCCTCAATTCAATAACTTTTTTCCTTTTGAATAAGTTTCCTTTTCTTATTACCTATTGTACCCTTCAGATTCCATTTTTCACAGCCAGCCAGATAGCTCCGCAGATTAAAGCTCCTCCTTAGGCAGATGCAAGGATTGGGGTCTGATCCCTGGTGTTCCCTGCTGGCCCCACTAATGGCACATGCTAAGACTGAGATTGAGACTGGGCATGGTGGAGCACGCCTGTGATTCCAGGGCTTGGGAGGCTGAAAGCAGTAGAATCACTATGAGTCCGATCTGTGCAGTGAGACCCTGTAGATCCTGTACTAAATACATTAATAAAAAATAAAAAAAAAGACCAAAACAAATTCCATTTTCCTCTTTCAGGTTCTCACATGCAGAGGATAATACAATGTTTGCACATGCAGGTATGATTTGCTTCACTTAAGAGTATGTTCTCTAGTTGCATCCATTTACCAAGAAAAGTCTCAATTTCATCCTGTTTTATTATTTTCATTTTTAAAAATAATTTGTGCATTTGGTATTGGGTCTTACTACTGGTGGTAATCCTCCTATTTTCAGACTCCCCAGCATTGGGATTACAAGTGTGCACCACCAGGCCTGGACTCTGTCACCAGCTCAGTGCTCCCTGGTCCGGGGCCGGCAGGGCATGCAGGACCAGGGATTGAACCTTTGTCCCTGCACTTGACAAAGCAGGCAGTTACTCTGCTGAGCTATCTCGCCGGCCCTTTATCCTGCTTTACAGTTGAATAATACTGCATGTAAAAATATCACATCTTCATTATCCATTCTTCAGTTTATGGACTTCTGGGTTGTTTCCAGGATTTAGCTATGACAAATTGTGCTGCTGTGAACAAGGAGGCATGTATATTGCTGGGCATGAAGTATTCAATTCTCCTAGAAAAATTCCTATGGGGGGAGTATCTGACTTGAATGGCATCTCCAATACTAGCTTTTGCATAAAGAATTTGCACACTTATTTCCATAGTGGTTGTACCAGTCTGCACTCCCGCCAACAGTGTGGAAGGCTTCCTGTTTTCTTTACAACTTCTTCAGCACTTGTTATTGACTGACTTCTTGATGTTAGCCATTCTTTCTGTGGAGAGATGGAATCTCAGTGTTGTTTTAATTTGCATTTCTTGAATGACCAATGATGTTGAAAGTTTTTTTTTTTTTTCATATATTTGCTTGCCATTTGTATTTCTTCCTCTGAGAAGTGTATATTCATCTTAGATGCTCATTTTTTGATTAAGTCTTTGAATTTGGGGGAAACCGATTTTTAAAAATTATTTATATGTTCTATATGGAAGGCATTTGTTGGTGGGACAGTCAGCTATAATTTTTTCCAGTTTGTGTGTTTCCTTTTACTCTGTTGGAGGTTTGCTTTGCAGTGTGGAAACTTGAAAAGATGAGATCGCAGTTGTTGATTTTTTGAAGTATTTCCCATGTAGTTTGGTTTCTGTTCATGAACTGTCTACCTATCACCATGTCTTTAAAATTTCCACCTACATTTTCCTCTAGAAGATATAATGTTTCTTTTTTAATATTTAAATCTTTGATCTATTTTGATTGTAGCTTTGTGCATGGTGAATCCAGGAATATTTTGCTGTGGATGTTTTCTTGAAAGTAGACCCATGGAATGTTACAATCTTCATATAAATAATGATTTATCCCATATACCAGCATTTCCATCATCATTCCCCAAAAGAACTCTCAATTTAAAAAATTTTGTGGTTATATACCTCCACTTATTGTTTTCCTTTATTTCATTTTATAAAGGTTATTAGGATATCAGTTAACATTTGTAACTTTGACCTACAGTTTAGTTTTACCAACAGAACTATGGTCAAACTATTGAAATGCTAGGATGTTGTCTGTTGTTTTCTCAAAATTGCCCATACTCATGAGCACAGCAGTTGATAGAACTAAACTCTCATCACATGGGTGTACAGAGAGCATGCTTACTTTAAGAGGAAAGTCCCTATAGCCTATCATACAACTACAATCTCCTGTGGTTTCTTTCCATGGAGGCCAGCCTACTCAAACCCTAGTTTATGATCAATTTAAGTCTTGACAGTTGAAAATGGGGTAAAAAATTGCAGCCAACAAACTGGATTTTTAGAATGTACATTTAAGCACTTTACATAAATTATGTGGTTTTTGCACTTGAAAAGACCCTTAAGGAGCATGAATAATATTTTTGTAGTGTGCATTTGGCTGTTCACTGAGTTGATTGCAGTGTTCCCATAAAAACCCAAATTCCAATCTTTGGGAAAAATATGTATGAATATCCAAGCCAAATTGATACTAACTAGAGGGAACAGCCAGAAAGCCATGGAAGTTTGGGACCATTGAAGAGGAAGAAAATACTTTTATAAGTCAATAAACATTTGGATATACAAATGGGAAGAAAAGTCAGTATTTGGCACTAATTGGTTCCATACAAAGCAGAGATAAATTAATAATTTATACTGTTTTATTAGAAGCAAGATCCAGGAAGTGTGTTATATTCAGAAACTTTACATTGAAAATGTATGGATTATAGACATAAATGCAATCCTAATAAGTAGAGTAGAAAAAGATAATTTAAATGAAATCCAGTTAAAGAGAATTATGTTAGTATTATTACATTTTTTTACTTCATCTGATCGTTTCTTACCAAATGTTTTATTTCATCTGTTCTGAAGACTTGTCAGGGCTTTCATAGGCTATTTTGAAATTTAGTTCTTTCAAATATCAAGCTAATAAGAAAACTATGTGTGAAGATAACTGTGTGAACATCTGTAGGATCATCCATCATTGTGAAGACATAACATAACATTCTGGAAAATTCTGCTTAGAGCCTCTGTGAAAGAGAAAACTTGTTCAAAACAATAAGACTTTTCTGGTCACGTGCCATGTTTCCTGATCCATTGTGTTTGGCACCAGGAAACAACTTGGCGTGGGCCGCTGTGAAATCCATCAGCAACTGTGTCAACTTTATCACTTCCTGAGCTCATGCTTGCAGGAAACAAACTCAAAAACAATGATTTAAAAGGGGAAAATGACTCTTTGTCATTTGAAAAATGGAAAATATGCATTTACCACTTACTTGCTATCTTCCTATTGTGAATACACTGGGAACTTGTCTGATATACACGTTATGACTATATTAAAATACATCAGATGGACTTTCGTCTCTAAGATAAAATACATGCATATTCTCATTGGTTCTGAGTATCCACCCCTCACTAGCAATACAATGAAGGGCAAGTAAGTGTGTTCTAAAAGCAAAACCAACTACTATATTAAAATTTGTGTTGTATGTATGCATCACTGTATAAGTGACAAGACCTCCCAGAAGCCACCTGCATACCCACGTCCATCTAAGTCTTTCCTACTTCAGTGTGTGATAAGTGCCTCAATTTGCTTATTTAAAATAGACATGTGAAATAAAAAGCCACAGCACTCTAACATTAGATAAATTAGGGCCAGTATTATTTGAGCATTGAATCTATGTTTGAATTTTATTTTATTTTGTTTTTTAAA
>NW_004524737.1:2344567-2368442 GCF_000260255.1 Octodon degus | reverse complement strand
TATTTTAAGTACTGGGGATTGAACTGAAGACCCTGCACTTGTGAGGAAAGCACTTATTCTACTGAGCTGTCTCCCTGGTCCCTTATATTTGAATTTTAAATGTCAGAAACACTTAGTAATAAAAGATTACAGAATAAGTTGTGGGTCTCCCAACCAGGCTTCTTGTTTAAAAGTGTTAAGTTTGCCTAAGTTCAATCCCCAGTACTGCACATAAATAAATAAATAAATAAATAAATAAATAAATAAATAAATAAATATAAAAACAAAAAATAAAAGTGTTAAGAAATTAGGCAGTAAGTCCAATATATGTATATTATTAAGATAGAAATCCAAAGGAAAAGGTAAAAGTGGATAAAAATGATATATGAAGCCCTATTGAAAAGCAATCATAAAATGATGATGAACAAATTATTTTTGAGTTTAAAATTATATGTTAAAATATAGAAAATAACCAATAATAATAATGGTGAAATATTTTTCCATTGATATAAAAAACAAAATATTGAAAAAGAATTATTTTTCCTAAGTATGAACTAAATGTAAAAGTGTAAGAATGTAGAAGTGCTGGGAAAAAAATCAAAGTTTGTATTAAAATATAAGAAAAAATTCAGGTTATTATAATGTATGGTAAATAATTAAGATCTTAGAAGAAAGAATTGGAAAATGTAAGTAGGGATTAAGAATGTTTTAATAGAAAACCTATAAAGTAGGGAGCTAAATGTGATAGCAGAGTATCTATCCTTAAACGACATGTAACATGTTGTTCCCTATGTTCTTCATTCATATTATGTTTATTTATCTGATTCTCATTATTTTTGGTAGTTATGTTCCATAAAGCTAACATGAACATTAGCAAATATGAAACATTATTCCCAGAATAAATGCCAAGTTAGGTTCTTTCACGCTTGTGGTCATGTTTTTATCAATGAATCAATACATAACCTCCTGCTGTGTGTGGCTGTCCAATGATTCCGTATTTAGTGCTATTCAACTCACAGCCAACAGCACTATAACTCCTGCCAGAGCAAATCTTATCTAACACACACATTTTGTTCATAAGGCATATTGCATCCTTCCTAAGTTTAAGAACTGCAGAAAGCTCTTCAGTAATATACTTTGGAAATATTTTAAAATGTAAAGTTAACAACTGTCATAAAAATTCACAAATACAGAGAACATTATTCTAAATAGTCTGTGAAAAGGACATATGTCTGTGGCATGAACAGGAGCAGGAAGGCAGAGTGTTAGCTTGTCTTACCTGTGCTGAGAACATACGTATCAGATTTTCTTCTGTTATGTACATGTACTTATCATGAAGTCATGTGAAGTACTATTTGGAAGGTGAATTTTCAATAAGGCAATAAATGAATAATAAGAACTCACCACACTTATAATAAAAACCTCTATATCTCCAAAGGACAAGCACTTTTCACAATTTCTATATTACTGCCACTCTTAGCAGTTATAGCCATTAAATCACCCATGCCTTTTTGAAAACTTCTCTTCTTTTACTTCTCTGTAAATCAAATTCTCCTTGCAAAATTTCCTCATACCCCTCTAGCTTCTCCTTCTTAGCATTCTTTTTTAATACTTTGAAACTTTCTTTCTTTCTTTCTTTCTTTCTTTCTTTCTTTCTTTCTTTCTTTCTTTCTTTCTTTCTTTTTTCTTTCTTTCTTTGCTACAGGGTCTTGCTACGCAGCTTGGGCTTACTGATCCTCTTGCCCTAGCCCCCTACACCACCGCAGTGCTGGTGTCACAGGCATGTGTTACCATGCCTGGCTTCAGTGGCTTCCGGGGTCTGTGCAGCATGTGGTACCAAAGATTCAACCCTCGTCCTTGTCCTTGACAGGCAGGTGCTTAAACTGCTGAGATATCACCCAGCCCCCTTCCTAGCATTTTCAGTGGGTTCATTCTCCTCTATCAGGTCTTTCATTATTGAAACTGTTTTAGGATTAGTCTCAAAACTTCTTGTCCTCTTATTCTATAGTGCCCCTATGCAATCTCTTCCAACTAAGACTTGCAACCTTAGCTAGAGTTCAAATCCCTCCTCTGAGCTGCAGACATCATATACATGATGGACTGCTAGACAATTTCCTTGCAGTGTCTCAAGGCATCTGGAAATCAATGTACATAAAATCTAATTTATGATCTTTTCCCACAAAGCTTGAACCTTAAATATGAAGAATTTATGAAAGAAATAAACTTTATTTCTTGGGATTATTTGAAAAAGATTTTATGTACATAAAGTGGTAGGTATAATCTGTGTTATAATTTGGGTCTAAACCATATCCCAAGGGCCCTTATGTCAGTTTTATGCCTATTTTGTTGTTATGGAGAGGTGTTAGAAAATTTAAGGATGTGTGACTTGCAAGAGGTTTTCCAGTCCCTGGAAGCATACTCTCATGGCACCAGGACCCTATACCTTTCACTCTTTCTTTTGCCATAACACGGGCAATCCTTTCTTGCACATTTTCTCCCTGTGATAAAGCGCAGCTTCATTGTGAGCCAAAAGCAATGGAGTCAAAAGACAAAGAACAAATAAGAAATTTATGATGACCAAACCAACCAAACGCAGAGTATTAAAACATATTCTAGAAACAGATCAAAATGACCACAGTTCCAAGAACAACAGAAAGATCTCACAACAGACGAAAAGCAGTGAGAAGCTGGAAAAGTTGGGAACCAGCAGCATAAAAATGTGACAAAAATAAACCAGTGCATGTCCATTATAACCACCAATGTAAATGGACTCAATTCACCAATTAAAAGCAATTGATTGGTGGAGTAAATCAAGAAACAAAATCCAACAATATCCTGTATACAGGGAACACATTTAACAACCAAAACAAATTGAAAAGCTGAAAGTCAAAGAATGGAAAACAATACCACATGCTGCAGGAGCTCAGAAATAAGCAGGAGTAGCTTTGCTGTTCGCAAACAATCTGAACTTGAAACCAAGAATGATCAAATGAGATAAAGGAGAAAACTTCAAGAGGAAGAGATAACAGTCATCAATATGTATGCAAATCTATTAGAACACCCAACTATATAAGACAAATTTTAACAGACATGAAAAATCTAATAACCAATAACAGAATCTTTTAAAAATTAATTTTATTGAGAAACAAATAGCAATGAGAGAGTTTCAAAAACTGATTAGTAGGACAGTTTCAATAATTAATACATTGCATATTGTTGTCTTCTTAGTGATTATTTATAGTACAAGATGCAGACATGATATCTTGTCCACAAACACTATCAGAATAAATCTTTCTATTCATTGAATTAAGAGAAAGTAGCTGTATATCTATCCTATTTTGTATATACAGATACAAAATGATCCTTCACTTGTGTCCCCTTTTTTGTTTAGTTTTGTTAGAGAGGGGAATTCCATTGTCATTTAAATATTGTACATGCATGAATTAGGCAAAATATTCCAATATAGTCCAGTAGTCCATAATAGTGGTGGGTTTTCTGTAGGACTGGCAATGTCAGAAGTTGTCAACTTGAGCCTTTTACAGCTCAGCATATTAATATGACTACTTTTTATACTTTGTTTTTATAATTTTCTGCTGGATGATTAAGACCAAGATAACGCAAGACCTATATAACAAGAAAGATAACTTTTGGATCTGACAAAGTCAGTCAAATCCCCTCAGGATTTATCCTGAAACTCTGTACCACAGTTTGTAGATCCTTTGTCAATGTCACCCACATAGATGAGTCACAGCCATTGCTTGGCCAATGTGCTCTCTGTGAAAGCCTGAGAGAATGTTTTTTCTCCAGGTGACTCTCCTTAGGCACACTCTACATCATGATCACTTTCCTCTATGGCCCCTTAATCTCCTTGATCAGAAAATTTGGGACACATCTGAGTTACATGATGTTACAGTACCGGTTCTCCTATGTCCTGAGTCCTCACTGACCTTGAACGTCTAGGGCCAAAATGTTGTCTGTACTTGCATCCCTTCTTTTTCTCTAATTTTTGGTCTGCAAACTTAGGTTGTTAACCTCTAGCAGAGAATCTTTTTATTATTACCCTATAATATAGGCAATTGAGCTTGACCTCACTATCTGTCTGATTATCAAACGTCTTAGGCATAACATGGAACAGGTATTTTCCATCAAGTATTGATAAGTTCAACTTTAAGTCCCTACAGAACATGAAGAAAAAAATTTAAAAAATTTAAAAATAGGAATAAACAGTTACATATTTTTGCATAGAAATTTAGAAATCTAACCATATATACTCTCCTGCTACCCATAACACAATGTTAACAAGGGATCTTCACATTCTCACATCTCAAAAAGATAGGCCAAGTAGACAAAAATATGTAAACTAAGTTGTATAAGATGATATTAAGGGGCCAGGGAGATGGCTCAATGGAATAAGCACTTCCCTGGCAAGCGCAAGGGCCTGAGTTCAATCCCCGGTTCCGCAAAAAAAAAAAAAAAAAAAAAAAAAAGATGATATTTATTCTAACTTAATATTTATAACTTCCAAATACATGCTAAAATTGCATATTACTTTTAATTGATAAAAGAACTAGCCTTATCTATACTAATAATGAATATTGATATTTTCTATAAACATTTTGGATTTTCTAGATAAAAGATGACTCTCCTTGGGGCCAGGAAGATGGCTCAGTGGAATAAACACTTCCCCAGCAAGAGCAAGGGCCTGAGTTCAATCCTGGTTCTGGAAAAAAAAAAAAAAAAAAAAAAGACTCTCCTTATACAGACTAAACCATGAAGGTAAGTAAACTACATCAATGAGTCTTCAAGTTGCTTGACTTACTCATTTGAGGAATACTCAGCGTTCTGATTAATATAAAATTTGAATAGCCAAGTTGCAGATTTTGGAATCTTATAAATACTGAATAATCATGTTTTAATTGAAGAGACAATGAAGAGAGGTGTAAAGACTATTTGTTACATTTTTAGGTAAGTAGCTTCTCCTTTCCATACATAGAATAATGTTTTGTAGATAACCACCATTTTCCTTAGTTTAACTCAATAACTTATGCAAATTTTCTAGGGTCTGCTCTGAGTTGATTAGTCTAGTTGATGACACTTTGTTAACTTTCTCTGAGTCTCCATAGTACTTAGGGCAAGATTGGAGAAAATTGCCTTCTAAGATGAGAACCAGATGAAATTTTATACAGGATGATGCTATGGTGATATATTGAGTCATTGCATGGTTCTTCAAATACAGTTATCAAAAAAAGTTTTTAAAGGGGCCAGGGAGATGGCTCAGTGGAATAAGCGTTTCCCTGGTAAGCGCAAGGGCCTGAGTTCAATCCCCGATTCCAAACAAAAGAAAAAAGAAAAAGAAAAAAATTTAAAGGCCTTGGAAGACTGTTCACTGACATAAGCACCTGCCTGGGAAGTGCAAAGTCTTGTATTTTATCGCTGGTACCAATAAATAGATAAATAAATAAATAAAACAAAACTTTGGACAAATGGATAAAATGAAATTGAAAGTCCAGCAGTTTTTCTCAACACATTGTTTTATTCATTAGCTGTATTAGCTGTAGAAATATGCCTACCCAGGGCTGGTGAGATGACTCAGTGGTCTAAAGCACCTACTTAGAACAAGCTTAGCAAAGCACAGGGACTGCACTTCAATCCCCCAGCACCACATGCCAGCCAGTCCCGCCCCCTGGTGGGCTGAGCTGGCCACACACACACACACACACACACACACACACACACACACAAATAATACAATTAAAAATAAAAGAAATATGCCTACCCAAGTTTCAATATGTAAACTGTTATGGAAATATAGTGAATTTTTAACTAAAAATTAAGTTATTTCTGTCAAAGGTACATTTTCAGTATCCGCCTTCAAAACACCCCTCTTGCTTTGAACGCATTCATCAAATCATTCTAGCTACTTCCTAAAATAGTTTACAGTTCATGTTTATGGCAATTTCTGCAAAACAAGAACATTAAACTGTCTCTGCATTAATCTTCTTTACTGTATCTGGTACCATATGACATTGACTCCTCTCTAAAGGCAATATAACAATTAAAAGTAAACATTTTGAAGCCAGCGCATGACATAAAGGCACAAGTGAAGTACAATGGTGACACTCATGGAAGAGGCCTGACTTGGTTTTGAAAGTACCAAGCATGACTAGATGAAGGAGTTCAATTGGGAAAGAAGTATTCTGAGGGGAACTGATGAAAAAATGGGCCTTTCACTGTAATAACTTTTAAACACTCACCATGATTTTGATCACAATGTATCTGAATTTTCTCTCATGTGACAGTCCCATATTTCTTTAGAGCTTTTACATAATTTCATGCCCAACCACATCCTATGCTGTGGCTCTAGTTTATGTTAAGTCATTGGAGACTTGTACTTAGGCAAAGATCAAAATGACACCTGCTTTTTAAACAAATAAAAAGATAATCTCATTTATTGCTAAAGTAAAAGACATAATTTCAACTTTTTGTTGACTTTGGGTTATCAAATAGATAAACGCCATGACATGAAGAAAATATGATGATATACTTCTATGTACTATTCAGTTGTTTGAAGTCAAGAACTTTTCATTTTTTCACCCCTTGATACATCTTATTGAAATCTTTTTTGCCTTTTTTATTTTTTGGTGGAACCAGGGATTCAACTCAGGACTTTGTGCTTGCCAGACAAGTGCTTATTACTGAGCCATCTACCCAGCCCCTTGAAATCTTCTTCTGTTCCTAAAGTACTATATTTGGTCCAGGCCAGATCCTCTCCTCATCCTATCTAACCTGAAAGAGAGAGAAGGGAGAGGAGATGAACATTTGGAAATGCCTTGATCCATAGACACATGCCAAATGAAAAATACATCATCATAAAATTATGGAATCCTTTCATTTCTCTACATCTTATTATCCCACAAAAAGAAATATGGTGCAATAATAGCCTTTTGCAGTTGAAATACTTCTAAGATTCTGAAGAACCTATATTAGGGACATCCTGAATAAAGGTTACATGAGGCTAACAGTGCGATGGAGAGCTAACTGTCTACCTAGGTATTTTACTAGATCAAGTTCAAGCCACTGCTGTAGAACAGAGAATTCAAAATTACATACAAGCGTATATTACAGCTTAACATAGTTCAAGGATTTAATCTCAGCTAATGATAGAGCAAATGGATTTTAAAATTATATAAATGGTGTCACAAGTTGACCTGAAAAACAATAAAATGGGGATAAAATTCTACACAATATAATAGTATAAATTCAATTGTATAAAAAAAATAGAAACCTCAAAACAAATGTTGAAATTTTAAAAGCCACAACATTATTTACTAACCTAACCTAAAAGTGACACATTTCCTAATTGTAACTCAGAGTAGAAGGGTGGGCAACATAGCTCCGCAGTCTAAAGTGCCTGCTTAGGCAAGCCGAGTCAGGTGTGGTTTGATCCTTGGGTACCACATGCCTCATAAGTTCCACCCTCAGGGAAGGCTGAGCTGGACAAAGGGGGGAAAGTATATAAATAAAAATTTTAAGGCCTGGTCAAATAGCTCAGTGGATTAAAGCCCCTGAAAGCAGGTGCAGGTGCCAGGGTTTCAATCCCCTGGCCTGTCGGGCTGGCCCCACCCCAGACCCCACTGAGAGGGCAATTGAGACTGGAGTGGTGGCTCTCGCCTGTAATCCCAACACTTGGGAGGCTGTAAACAGGCGGATCACTACGAGTCTGGTCTAGTAGTGAGACCCTGAACACCCTGTTACACCCTTCAATAAAATACAATAAATAAATAAATAATATAATATAATAAAATACAGGGCTGTTAAGATAGCTCAGCGGACCAAGTGCCTGCTTAGGCAAATGCAAGGATCTGGGTTGAATCCCTTGCACCAGACACTGCGTTGGCCCCGCCCCCAGGTGTGCTGATTCTGCACCCAGCTTGGACATGGTGTCCTATGCTTGTAATTCCAACACTGTGGAGTCTAAAAACAGTAGGGTCACTACAAATCCAAGCTGCTTGTGAGACCCTGTTCCAAACACGTTAAAAAATAATAATAATTTGAATATACTTTATTGCACAAAGATAATAAAAATATTTTTCATAGGAAATTTACCAAAAGCCAAATAACTATATTGTACTAAAAAGTTCTCAACATATAAGGTACCACCATGAAGAAAATCATAGAGAAAAAATTATGAATTATAAAGCTATTGATTTTTTGTCTTTAAGTTGTGATTAGTCTTTACCTCATTTAAAGCTAAGGATAAATCAATATGAGATACAATTAAAATTTTTTATCAGATATGTCAAATAACAGGTTTTTTAAACCAGGATCACTTTGTCATTTGGAATTTCTTATGACTATAAAAAAAGTTAAAGCAACGGATCTTAAAATAATCATAGTACAGATTTTGTTTCTTAGATTTACTAAACTACAGGCAGCATGAAAGTTGTGAATAGAAAGCTTATAGAGACAGAGTAGTTTTCAGAATTCCAATACTCTTATACACTAGATAAAAAAAATAGGAAGTATATTCAACATTTGGGTATAAAATGTAATCAGTGAGATAGAAAGATGTTTTTATAAGGCAAGTCAGCACTCTCAGCTGAGAGAAAAAAAGTACTGCAATATATAACTTGCCTTGCAAAATCACCAGGAAAAGGATTATAAAAGTATTTACAAAAATGTTTAAAGCTCAAGAATGTTACCAGGCAGAAAAAAAGCATAAACGCTTGAATTCTCCAGGCAGTGAAAAATCTTTCCTCAACATGACAAATCAGAGCAAATTTTATGCATGCAGTATAAATAAAACAGGAAAGAGATGAGTTCCACCTGAAGGACCCTGGCAAGCTCTACATACAGAGACAGTGAGAGGACACACTGGCTTTTAGTGAAAGAGATTCAGTGTCATGTTCTGAGAACATAATGGATCTCAAGTTCTGAATGATTTGTGCAGATCTCAGGAGCATTACTTTTTTCCCTCTTCAGCAGCCGTTGTGGAGGCTGAAAGCATTGGCTGATGGCTCCCTACAGAGCAAAACAAAGAAAACTTGGGGCACAGGACTGGCCCTGGTCAAGCTTGACAAAATGACAAGTGTGTAAAATGACAAAGAAATAAACAATTCTGCTATTGCATTTCCGGAACTACTCTACCAATGGACATCCTCAAGGCATCCTTGAATTTGTATATTTATTTTCCTGATGGACATCTTCATAATTTCTTTTAGATTGTCTTTGTTTATAAAATTATCTTTCCAAAATTGGAAATCATTAAGGAACTATACATGCAAATAAAGAAAATATCACTCTTCTAATTCTGAGTTCAGCTTATTCTACATCCAGTTGGCATGTCCACCTAAAAACAATTGTGCACAAAATACCCAACCCCAACCATGAAAAAGAAAAGAATAAAATGAAAAAAAAAATATTTAAAAGATTCTGTTTTCAGTCGAAAAGATGAAATCTCATCAAAGAAAAAAAAAAGAAAAGAAAAAAATCAATGGGCTACAAAATTAATGTATCAGTTCTGGGATATAGTCACTTTGTTGCAAATTTTGTTGCCAATTCTACATGGTCACACAATCCAGGACTCCAGAAGATCTGCCATGTGGAGGTAGAAAAGGCTGTCTTCGTTGAGGTCACCCTGAGCTGATGAAAACACTGACAATTTTTCATAGAGGGTGAAACTTTCATATAGTCATCTTTGGTAAGTGATATATCTGACAGGTTTTGAATGCTGTTTTTTCAGTGTTCTGCTTATTTGGTATTAAGGTAGAAGAAATAAAGGAGAAGCTGTACACATTTGGAGTGTCTAGTTCTTATCTCAAACAATGTTAGATACTTCTTATACTTTTAGATAGGGTTGTCTTGAGAAATAGAACAGACAGGTGGATCAGCGAGATATAACATGGTTTGTAAGTAAGAGAGAGAGAGAGACAGAGAGAGAGAGACAGAGAGAGACAGAGAGAGAGAGAAAGAGAGAGAAAGAGAGAGAGAGAGAGGAGACTAGTGCAAAAACTGATTACTGATGTACATGACTAGGGTGACTGAGACAGCCCATAAGTTGTTGTCCACAGGCTGGTGGACTGCAGTAGGAAAGTTAATGGTGTAATTGTGCTTGAGCTCAAAGGCCTGAGACTGTTGGGAGCCAATGGTGCAGAGCTGAAGGCCTGGAGAATATGGAGCTCTGATAAGTAACAGAATGAAATGTGGATGCGTTTGTTCCAGAAAAGAAAGATAACTTGATATTCTTGACAAATTAATTCTATTAGGGCCATCAACACTCTGGAAGATATTGACTCATTGCAGTCATAGAACTTTTTTTTAGGCTGTGGATTCACATAGTAATGTTTTTCAAAAGACCCTGATAGGCACAACCAGAAAGCGTGTTGTATCAGCTGTGCAAATATCCCCTACTGCAGGCAGACTGACACATAGTGATTAACAGTGTACAGTTTATCTCATTGAAATTTTATAAATATTTTCAATTTATGGCTTCTAGCAATGTGTCAAGGGTTGCCCAGACAGTATCTGTATTATTACTTTACCGTAGACTTTATTTTATTTTATTTATTTATTTTTATTTCATTTTATTTTGCAGAACCAGGGATTGAACTCAGGCCTTTCCACTTGCCAGGGAAGTGCTTATTCTACTGAGCCAATCTCCCCAGCCCTGTAGACTTTAAATTACCTAAGTTGGCCTGGGTAGATAGCTCAGTAGAATAAGCACTTACCTGGCAAGTGCGAGGGCCTGAGTTCAATCCCCAATTCTGCCAATAAATTAGTTAATTAATTAATTAATTAATTAACTATAAAGACTACATGAAAACATTTCATTACCTTAGAGCAAAGTTGGGGTTATACATGCTTGTGCAAAATCTGGTAAGTTCTACAATGGTTTCCTTACAATTTCTCCTTGTATTTTCCCAAAAAATGTAAATAGAAGCTTGATGAAACAATATGGTATGCATCTATCCCTGCAGTATGGTCTTCTGTTCATTTGTCAATTTGAACACAATCATCATAGGTCACACAATACTGTATACTCATGTAAAATAATTACTGTATTAAGTGATATGTTATCAAGTAAACTATCGATAACTCAAAGAACCACAGCATATCCAATACTATAGAAACATACTGGGCTAGATTTAGGAAATAAAACAACTTTAAAATTATGTACATTGTTTTTTAAATGTAACTTATTTTATCAGTTCAATTAAATGAAAATTCATGGTGAAACATATTTGAATTCTATTACTGGATTTTAGGGATTGCTTCAATAACCAATTTGCAGAGAAAGGGAGCCCAGCATGAACGCACGGGCTAGTGAGCACCTCCAGAACCTCACCCAGGCTTCCTGTTTGCAGCTTTCACTTTATCCACTTGGATCATCTTGGGAGACATACATAGAAAATGAAATGACATTTAACATTGGAAATAAAAATAGGTTTCATTTCATTAAATAGAGAATATATATATATATATATATATATATATATATTCACTTTCCAAATTTGGAAACAATTAGGTACTGTATCTATAGGAACAGGAAAAAGAAAAGTACCAAGAAAAATAGTACTACTCAGTCTCAAGCAACTTGGTATTTCCATGAGTTTTATTTGGCTTTATATGTGGATTTGTTTTAATGATAAAGAAAATGAAGGCATTTTCCTCCTAAAAAGTATCTACAGGAAGCTACCCACAGGAGTTCTTTCATTCAACATTGAATTCAGTGTGCAAAGCAACAGCTGTGATAGGGCCATCTAGCTTCTCTGTGAAACCCAGTGGGGTAGAAATAAATTATTTGTCCACAGGTGACAGATTTTTTAAAAGAATTTAGTTGCTAATGCCAGGTAAAGCACTTTCATATAATCACCCATCAAAACAACCATTCCAGGGAGTGTGGGGGAAAAACACATCTAATAGACTCCAAAAAATGAGAGGCAATATTGGAAATGTCAAGACGTAGATTGGTGAAGGCTACTGTATTCAGATCGACGTGTGTTTCCATCACGGTGGTGTCAGAGCAGTGGCTCACTGGATGAGTTTTGCCAGATGCACAAAACTGACAATGTTAATAAACTAAGGACTCTTGAATACATTTCCATGTCAAATTGTGACACTAAACGTAGACCTCAAAACAAGACATTGGGAATAGTAAAACAGTTTAGGAGATATAAATCGCTAAAAAAAAAAAAAAAAAAAAAAAAAAAAATCGCATGAACTTGCAAATACTTGTGCTTCAGCCCACATACTGTGGAATGCTGCATGCAGATGACCCTTCCACAGACGTCTTTGTCATGTTCTCCAGCTATTAAGACGATGTCTTGATAAAGAATTCTGTTTTCCAAAATATTGAGGCCAAAACTGAGTCAAAAATACTGGATGAAAAGTTGAAAAAATTACAAGGTGGTCTGTCATGGATGACATGTGGGAGAAAGCCTCTACAGTCACTTGTAGAACTGCTTCCAATCAGCGTATTTGTGAGAACAGTCACCTTGCTGAACACCACCTGAGTTAGTATCACCTAGCAACACAAACTTGTTTTTCATTCAGAAATATAACTGACCAGATGAAGCATGGTAGTAAAATAACTTTTCTTGGAGGAGAAAGACATCCTGGGAAAAATAAAATTCTAAAGGCTTAAAAATACACAACCAGAGCAGCAATATATGTTAAATCTCAATGTCTGGCATTTCTAAAGGTAGCCAAATGAGTCAAGTCTTAATTCAAGTTTTCATTTCCTAAAATAAAATGAAACTTCTAGACATGAAAATGTCTTGTCTAGCAATATTTAATTTCTAAATTCCATTACGATTATTATGATCTTTGGTGTGTCACTGTCTATACTGTTATGGCTTCTTTCAATACAAAATGCTTTGACAACATTTGCCAGACAGGCAGGATCACAGATTGCAATGTCAGTCGAAGCTCGAATCTTAGCTACATTACTGACTAGCTATGTAGCCTAGAGCAGGTAATTTAATCTTACTGTTCTCAACTGTCTTAACAAGAGCTTAACATCCTGTATGATAGAATTATACTAAGGATTAAGTTAGTTAATACATCTTAAAGGTCTAGCACATTGCTTTGTATTTTATGTTTTCCCTATGTCCACTGAATTTTTAAGAAATACAACTTGTTTGATAATTTTATTATTTATATCAAAGTATATGTTGATTAATATCTTGGAAGGTTTCATTAGTAGTTAATCTCATTTATAAGGTGTGGGTTCTTATTTTCTGTTTTTGAATTTCTGCCTAAACTGTATTATGTCCAATGCATTATATACATTTTACATTTATTATTTATGACATCCCATAAAAGGCATGATCTGTTACCTACTGGTTGGTGCTCCCTTCTTCATACCATGGAATTGATTTCTGCATAGTACTAATGTGCCTGGTCCAGAAGAACAAATTAATAAAGATTTGTCTGAATCTATCATCAACTTTCCCTTTTTTATTGTTTTCATAGTTTTTCATACTTCATTGTACCTAAAGATGTCCATGAGGCCAACACTAGACTATGAGAAGCAAGGATTAGTGAATGAATGATATTTTTGACAGGGTTTCTCCCACCTAACAGAGAATGACTTTAGTGGAAGCTCTTTTCACTCTCATTCAAGTGTGGCTACGATGGTTGGAACTATAGCAGCAGTCTTGATACAATAAGGTGACAGACAGGAAGACAAAGAGCTAAGGTGCTTAAGATGGTGAATCCAGATTGGGTGATGCAATGGAGCCTGAACCACCTTGCACAGCCCGCCTGCAGGTACCTCAGTGTGTGAAATCACTCTGTTGCTTTGTTGCTTAGTGCCTAAAGCCTGGGTCCAAATTGAATCATTACCCAGGCTGCTCATTTATGCTAAGACAACTTTTCCTTCTCCATGAGTTCTTTAGAGTGAATACGCTAATGCAAAATCTAATCTCTCTGAAGAAATTATGATCTAATTTTATAAGGACAGAATATAGCATAGAGAGGTGTTGATTCATTATATGTCTTTTTTTGTTCACATTCTACTTAAAGAAACTTATGACAATACACAGCAATTAAAACACTTTCTGCATGTATTTCAGCTGGAAGTTAATAAGGTAATTATACTAGCTATGAAAATTCCTTATTAAAGGGTGATTTGAATGACAATAACTCACAGCTGATTAGTAATTTTGGCCTTAATAATTTTGTTCTCAGTGTCTCTAATTTGTTGTTGATTTAATAAATGATAACTGGTGGGTTATGTCTGTAGGTTCTGAGCATCTCATTGGAATTGGCCTTCTGCATCCTAGTTCAGGAGGCAGATGAGATGATGCATAAGGACATTTGATGAATTAAAGAAATGGAGCCTCCGGGTGCTTACAACAAAATTGATAAAGATAAAAGTACTTGATCGACAGCAAAGGGTGGATTAGCATGGAATCTGAGGACTGTGGGAAGAATTTCAGTCACAATGTAGCGGGGGATGGTGCTCTTGGAGCAGATGAATGGAGTGGTGTGATGCACTATTCTGTCTGGAGAATAGCTTGTGCAGGCCCAAGAGAAATTAGGAGAGTAAAAGAATTAGCTCCCCGATTAACTGGAAAATATGCCTCCCATCACTACACTCAATTGCTTCCCACATGTAGGGCTTGGGCCATCATGCTGTTTCCTGAAAAAGCCAAATATTTTCTTGCCACCAGTCCAAGTATAAACATCCTCCTCTTCATTAGAAGCATCTGTCTGTAAACACTTTTGGAGAATAAAAAAATTGATTGTTTTTTCTCTTTTAAGGGCGAATATAACTGGCCACATCTCCACAGTGTAACAGACAGAGTGAGCTCTTCGCAGACCCTGGGAGGCCTCACAGAAGCCGTGGTTACAAGAGTTATTTGGTCTACAAATTCCCTAGTGGCTGCTCAGGTCCTCATAGTACTCATGCCCTTTGGTGAAAATGAATTAACTGCATACGTGTGCTCAGGTATAGAAGCTGCTACAGTGTGGAGAGAGAATGCCCCTGAAAACCTCACATGCTAGGAAGTAGGGCTCCTGGAAGTTGATGGATCAGAGCTGTAGCTGACTTGATAAATAAGAGGTGTAGCCCATTCAGAAGAGGCACAGATCATGGGGCAGTATCCTACCAGGATGGAGTTCTTGTCTGTGCTCCTTCCGTGTCTTTCCTTTCTGGCTGCCGACATGTCAGCAACTTTCCACCAGCAGCACATCCTTCCATGACTTTTCTTCCTTGGAGGAAGCCAACTATGGACTGAATCCTCTAAAACTTCTAAGCCAAAATAAATCTCTCCTCCTTTAATTTGTGGAAGCGAGGTTTTGTGCCAGCAATGAGGAAATTTACTAAGACACACACCTCCTCGCACAGAGCAGCACACGGGGGTAGAAGAGTCAAAGGGTAGCTCCTGAGCGAACCAGATGTGCATTCTGCTTTCTAGCTGTGGACACAGTCTGAATGCTGATGTTCCCCAAGAACAATAATTTGAAAACACAACTCAGTGTAAACCTCAGTTGGAGATGGGGCTTTTAGAAAAATAATTAAAATTAAATGAGAACAGAAGGGTAGCAGATCAGATAAGATCTTGGTGGTTAAAAGGTAAAATTCTGGAGGTTGTGCTTTCTAACTGTCTCTCCTACCACAACAATGAGGCCATGTGCACGCATAACTATAAAGCAGCCATGTGCAGATCGAGGAGAGAGTTGGCTTTGGACTGCAAACTACTGGCCTCTGGGACCTCTAGCACCTGCAAATGTGTGAAAATAAATGTCTGTTGTTTCGGTCCAATGGATGGAATTCTTTATAATAGCTTATGCAGATATAAATAGGTATTAAGACAAAGAAGATTCTTTTTTGGTATTTTGTACTGGTCATGGAGACCAAAGCCTATGGTCAAGGTCAGTTTCTTATTATAAGTGATTTCAAGTATTCAGCTTTTCAGAAAAATTTATCTCTATTTAATACATTACTTTCCTAACTTCTTGCAATGCTAAAATGAGAAGAGAGAAGCCAATGTTCTGAGAGTATTAAATTCTACAAAACAAGGGAAGTTAGCACTTGTTACAAATATGTAGTTAGCATTTATTTTCCATTTTTGGTACTACAGTGATTACATACTCATTTTAATCTCATTTTATGTCAAAATGGGTCTAAATGTCTTGATGACTCATTTCAATCCCTAAAGTTTGTTCGTGATTAATCCCACCTACACTGAGATGTTTTTGCTTGGCTTTTGCTGAAGGGAAAGTTTCATACTGCATCATGCCCTGAATGTACAGTGTGGATTGTGAGCTGGTTATCTCTGGGGGAAAGGTGGAGACTACAGGGTGGAATTGGCAGCTGGCATGTTTCCTTATCCTGAAGGATGAAGAGCTGGAGAAGTTCCAGGGAAAAGAGACAGAAAAGAAAGAGAAAAAAACATCTCACCAAGGAAATAACCCACAAGCCAAGTTCTACTGTCTCCAAACAAAGGAAAGCTGTTTATCTTGAGGAACATGTTACTGTTGAAAATGACCCAACTTCACCACATCACAGGGAAACCCATTAGAAGCATATGCCTGCGAGACCCAGGGCCTCCTGGGAGGAGGTTCAAGGTCAGTGTTTCTGAATGTTAGACAAGGAACATGTGTTTTAATGTAAGACTTTGCAGGCTCAGTCGAATCTTACCTACTTCTGTCCTTTTAAACACACTAGGAAACCAAGGAAAGATGATAAAGGATTGCTAAACCCAATTCATTAAATAAACATTATATTTTCTAATACATTCCTATGTTTCTGTGATAGACTAATGCCAGACTAGTAGAAGCAGTTTGAAAGTAAAATTTTAATAACATTGTATGTCAGTTTCCCTCTAGGGAGATTTTGAAGCATCATTCTGAGAGCTCTTTCCACTTCAAAAATGTTAGGAAGAACCATGGAGAAAGAATACTAAAAGAATACTAAGCCTAGTTCTCCACTGGGAAAATGTCCAAGATAAGATGAGTCTCCAGCTACATCCAGAGTATGAGGTGAAGAGATGGATCAGGATCATTTGTCATTCTGTAAATCCTGAATATGTGGTACTTGCATTCAGGAGCATCTTTCAAATTATTTATCAAAACATCATCTATTATAAGAGGTATTACTGTTAAAGCAATGGTTTTAAAGAGAAGAGGAACATAAGGGCCAGCCAAATAACTCAGAAGATTAAAGCACCTGTAAGAAGGCTCAGGGGTTGGGGGTTCGATCTCCAGGCCTGCTGTGCCAGCCCCACGCCCAGGGCAATTGAAACTGGGGCTGGTGGCCTGTTCCTGTAATCCTAGTTCTTGGGAGGCTGTAAACAGGTAGGTCACTACAAGTCCAATCTAGTAATGAGACCCTGAACGCCCTGTAGACCCTTCCTTAGAATACAAAAAATTAAAATTGAAATAAAAAAATAAAGAGAGGAACATAATGATTGTGCACTAAGATAACATAGGAAGAAACCATAACAAATTTTAGAATTAATCAAGTATTAAAGGCTGAATATTTCTACTTTCAAAATTAATGTATACCATCACCCCCAAAATTGAAAGCTGGGACTGCTGGTGAACCCTGTCTGTCACATGAGGGTGTAGAAGAAAAGGAAAGATCTGGTAGACTAAAAGATAGCCTTGAACAAGAATCAAATCAGCCAGAAAAGTTGATCTTGGATGTTTCAGCACTAAAGCCAAGAGAAAACGAGCTTTCACTTTTTAAGACAGCAGATTATGATGTTTTACTGTGGCCGCCTAAGAAGCCTCAGACAGGAATTATAAAAGGCTAATTAGTTTGTGTTTGTATTTTGCTTCATGTGAACTTGTTCATGAGTAAACAGAAGCAAACATACAAACTGAATTATATTATCTAAATATAATGTCATTATACCCTCTAAATTCTTGAAGCAAAGATAGCATGAATAGATAGATAGAGATAGAGATATTATATACACATATGCTACATGCTTTCATGGGATCTATCCACCTCACAAATTATGAAAAAATTGAATAATCTTCATGCTTAGTCCTTCCATTATTAAGACATAAACTCATAAAGTTTGTTCTGGTGAAGATTATTTTACAGGCATGTAAACACCACCAAGAGAATGACAGTGACAACAGTACAACCCAGAATTACCGGTAGAAAACTGCATGACTGGCACAAGTGGCTATTTCTCAATAGTCGGCTGTCAGAGTGATATTATAGAAAACACAAATAAAATTGACTGAATATTACTAGGGTTTGTTAGACTTTAATTATGGTCTTTAGCATTGTGAGAAAGAAGGCTGATTTTATTGCATTCCTATTTTTGAAATCAGGTGCAAACAATTGTTATTCTTGAAAGAGCACTTTTATGCTTCATATCATTCCTGCTTGGAATTTCATTTCTACATTTATATATGTCCATGTGGAAGTACATTCATATGTGTTGTTGTGTATATAGAAATCAGATTATATGTAATTCCTTGTGAAGTTTACTTGCATTTTTCCAAAAAACCAATGCAACTATACTAAGATTTTTCAAAGTAAAGAACTGACAATTTGAACTCATTTATTCTGAATGCAGTTTCGATATTAAAATGAATGACATTTGTCTGATTAAAAATGTCAGAAACATTATTCAGGACAGAAAGTAAAAGATCTCTTGATTTCCAATTCAATCGTCTTTTCTGTGGAGATTATGGATTAAGATTGAATTTGGAAGCTCACATCATTTCTCTTTAGCCTGAATTCAGATAGTGTAGTTCTGTCCTTAGCCATAAGCAATATGCCTGGATTTGTAATGCTAATTAGATCAAGAGACCTACTTCACTCACTCATTGTTTCAGAGACCATGAATGGAAATTCCAGCCTAGATGAGCCATGTAAATCCCCACTTTCCTTAGAGTAGCACAACTGAAGTACTGCTCTAGATCCAGTTCATTTGAAAGTAATCCATCCTCTTTTGAAGACCTATATATACTTGAAATATTTTCAGATAGATAGATGGATATTAACTTAATCATATGTAAATAGAATCCAACATACAAATTGAGTCACATCATCTGAAAATAATGCCATTATACCCTCTAAATTCTTGAAGCAAAGACAGCTAGCATGGATAGATATAGATATAGATATAGATATAGATATAGATATAGATATAGATATATAGATGTAGATGTAGATGTAGATATAGATATAGATATAGATGATATAGATATAGATATTATATACATATATGCTATATGTATACAATATCACCACAGATAGATAATTAATTCGCAACTGCTTTGCACATGTATTAACTCCAGTGCTACAGTCACTTTCCTCGCTGATGAGAACCACCCTGATACTTGAGACCTAAAGGTGGACACTTCTATTCTAGCTCAGGTTCAGCTGGCCCCAAGATAGAAATGGTATGATGGCAGGATCAGGGCTGAGATGAGCTGCTTATCCTACAGCTTTCAAGAAGCAGAAAGATAAAATGGGCTCAGGAGGAAGGAAAATGTTCCTTTTTCAGGGCACATTCCCAGTGGCCTGTCTCTTCCAACCAGTCATCACCACCTGAAAACACATGGTCTGGGAACCATCCACGGATTAATCTAATATGGCACCTTCATGATTCAATCATTTTGCCAAAAACTCCAGCACTGCACACATGGGGATTGGAGGACACTAGGTCCCAACCACTAAGCCATAACACATACCACACATTCTGTTTAGTGTAAGCTACAATTTTGAAACATTTCCTATCTTTTTAGAAATGTATTTTTAGTACAGGGTCTACAGGTTCTCACTAGGTATATTGGACTCAGTGATCCTCCTGTTTTCAGCCTCACAAACCCTGGGATTACAGGCGGGTGACACCACGCCCAGTCTCATTTGCCCTCTCAGCGCACTCCGGGGTTGGGGTGGACACAGCAGGCTGGAGATTGAGAAAAAAGTTTCCTGTCTTCCTAGCCATTCTATATGCTTTTTGGTGGTGGCTCAACTATATTTTAATACACAACATGTATCACATGTGGAAATGCAGAAGCTGACAAAATATATTGAATTAAATTGAAAAAACTGGCTAATTAGAAAAAAATTCAATCTCATTTTTGACATCAATACAGCAAATGAGCTACAATCTAACTGATAAAGCTAATTCTAAAACTTCCATGAATAAGCTATCATGTTTCACTACAGACGTCTATGTATTCCTTCTGAAAAGCTTTAAATCTTCCAATTAGCTCAGTTCCATGTAAAAATGTAACATTCCAAAGTTTCTCTAAGGTTTTCATGTCGAGTGAGTGGAAAAGTGTTTTCTCTGTACAGCTGCGAGCTGCCTTGGGTGCTCTGACATCTTCCTGCAGCCTTTACTCCACGAACTCCGTGGACAGTTTCAGCGTGTTGGCTCACGACGCCCTGATAGTATCTTGACTGTGCACAGCAGTGCTCTGACACGGAGGGTGTGTGCCTCCTGAAGGGTTTGGCAGTGGTGCACGCCTGACGCTTATGTGCTGGAGATGGACCAACAGATCCTTTTTAAAATTCTGTGATAAGGCGTTTTGAGACATAGCAGAAGGCTTTTTAGAAATTCCCTTGGATCAAGCAAACTCTTCCCTGTAGGCGACCAGTTTGGTAACACATTTTTCAATGAACTTCCTGTCTTATCCTGTCCTATCTAAGATCTTTGAGTCTCCCTAAAAATCACATTCCCAAATAGGTCACTCTCTTTTAGCTTTTCTGTGAGAGTCTGCCATGAGAAAAAACAGACTAAGGTAATGAATCTCTTTATTGTTAAAGATCCTCTTGGTGCCAATGGTTTTATCAAATTTCATAAACGAAATAAAATAATTTTAAACACAGACTTCTACAATCCCGAGTATTGAAGGAAAATGTGACTCCATAAAGTATTTCAAAATAAAATTAACCAGGAATTTGATTTTCTAAATATTAAGGAAATTGTGTTATTTTAAGTGCTGAACAATAATAAATAAATAATTTCAAGTATTGCACTAACTAGTCAATGCCAGAGTCATGTATGGTCAGCAACTGAAATTCTCCTCGCTTGAAATGTATTAGACTCCAGACCTTGTAGTTAATTTAGATATTTCTCCTCACTTTTCAGTTTTATAGAAATGCTACAAGCATAAGGAATTTAACTATGGTAAGAAAGGTATGTATTTGTTTATTCAAGAATATGTTAAAGGCCGCAAGATGGCTCAGTGGACTGAAGCTCCTGCTTGGGCAAGCACAGGGGCCATGGTTCGATCCCCAGCACTACATGCTGCACCAGCCCCACTCCCAGAGTAGTCTGAGCCAGCCACAGAGTCAGAAGTATGGTGGCATACACTGTAATCCCAGCACTGGGAAGGCTGAAAACCAGAGGATCATTATGAGTCTGAGCTACATAGTGAGACCACGTAACAATGAAATACATTTAAAAAAAAAACCAAAAAGAGTATATATTAAAATATTTTAAGTCAGTACAGGCAATGTATGTGTCAATCACCTCCAAATCGATCCACTTATTATTTGAATTCTAAAACAATGTTCAAAGGTGAGGACATGGACAAAATCCCCTCAGGATTATTTGTAACTCTGAATAGAATTCAGGGACCATGTTCATCAGTGCTTGCAATCAAGGGATGTCATTTTATATTGCATTACAGAATTTAGTTTTATTAAAAATGCAATACGTTATTCCCCTCGGGCTTCCCCACATTTCTTCAAAGAACGAGATGACAACGTACATGAAACCTAAAGTCTGTCCACCTGAGAAATCAGTCTCCATTCACTCAAGATCACTGCCACCCAGCAGCTGTTTCTGCTTTAAATGTCACTGAGAATATTTATAAACAGTCACTTCTTTCCTGTTTATCTTAAGGTTAAATTGTCCTATAATCAAAAAGAGACAAACTCAATCTAAGTCTCATGAGCGAGGCAAAAGATAATAAATACCTAGTTGATACAAGCCTCCCTCTATTGAGAAATCGTTCTGGGAGACTCGTTGGCCGTGTGACAGGCTTTATACTCCCATAAACCTTCCTTCCCACTTTCCCTCCAACACTTGGTCTCTGCGGGATATGTATGATCTTAGACAAACTACATATCACACGGGAATCTCAACTCACGAGAAATTAAAGAAAGGGAATGTTGACTTTAAATAATATAGGCAAGTATAGTTTTCCAGTCTCTGAATATTGAGAACACAAGAAGTGCTGAAATGAACATAGAACTACATTCATTGTACTTTGTACGCATTTATGTGCCTTTAATTTTTTTCTCTCTTACTCTGAAATCATCCTTTCAATGAAAAGAAGAAATTATAACAAAATAATAGTCTTGTTAAACTAAGTTAGAGTTGGGCTTGGTGGTGTACACCTGTAATCCCAGTACCAGGAGGATGAGGGAAGAGGAACCTTGCAAATTTGAGGTCAGCCTGGGCTACACAATGAGGCTGAGTCCAACCTGAACTGCGTAGTGAGACCCTGTCTCAAACAAAGTACCAAGTTACACCTCAGCTGAAGTACACTTATGGTACATTTTTATTTTATTTTTTATATTTTGGGGAAGGGTCTACAGGGTATTTAGGGTCTCACTACTAGATCAGACTCGTAGTGATCCGCCTGTTTGCAGCCTCCCAAGAGCTGGGATTATGGCTGTGTGCTACCATGCCCAGTCTCAATTGCTGTCTCAGTGCACCCTGGGGGCGTGGCTGACACGGCAGGCCCAGGGATTGACCTGAGGTATACTTATGACTAAAAGAAGATAACATAGAAAAGTGGCTATTCATACCACCTGTGCAAGCATAAGCACTCATAGATTGTTAATATCCCTTTTCCTAAATTGGAGGAAAAGTTAGATATTGTCAGCCATGTAAAAATATTTTAAAACCAAATTACCAGTATGATTAAAGGAAATTATCAAGTGATTACTTAAAAACAAATCATAAAAGATACTATTCACTCTTTTCAAATCATGATACTCAATGATAATGGCAAATGTATATGTTGCTTTGCTTGGAAAATAAAATAAAACAGGTTTGAGCAGGGTAAATCAGGGCTGCCAGGCAGAGAAACGCTAGCTAGTGACAGGTTGAGGGCCACCATCTTGTTGGGAACCTTCACAAGTGCTTGCTCTTCTTTTATTCAGTTCCAGGTTCATGTGGTATGTTCTAACTTTCTTCAAACAGAATCTCATTGGAGCATCCTGTTTAGGATCCACAGGGTGCTGGGAAAGAGGAGGATAGTTTCTCTGGTGGGATATTGTTGCTATTTATTACACAGCTATTGCCGTCAGGTCTGGATTTAAGTAAACAGGAAAATTATAAAAATCTCTATAAGGAAGGCTGGTTTCATCTTATCATTAGAAGTCAAAGATAGCATTTACTCTGCCTCTGAAGCATGCCAATGTGCTGTACTTACCTATTTTAACCCAGAAAGTGATTCAAAGTTCACATGTAGAGAAGTGCAAGGGGCAAAGGAGGCGACACCTTCAGGCCTGGTGGCGAATTTTGCTATATTAAGAATTACCTAATTGAAAAGACTCTGTCTTTGACCTAAGGCTTCAGGCTTTGTCTGATAGCATGGACTAGCACCTCTTCAACACTTGCCCAAAGGTATAAGCATTCTTTGTGTGTGGACCAGTCTCAGTAACCGAGTCACAGGGGGAAAACAATGAATTTCTGGGTCCAACTTAATCATTTCTGAAATTCAGTGTTTTGCAGGTTTTATTTTCTACTGTTGAAACCTTTCTATAAATATATTGGGAAGTATTTTTCCTCTTGTCTTCTTTTTAAGGCACCTATACCTTTCTTTTCTCTCTTTTTCTTTCATCTGGCTCTTTCATGATAGAAAATTAAAAGAAAAGAAAGAAAGAAAGAAAGAAAGAAAGAAAGAAAGAAAGAAAGAAAGAAAGAAGAAAGAAAGAAAGAAAGAAAGAAAGAAA
>NW_004524737.1:2323613-2344467 GCF_000260255.1 Octodon degus | reverse complement strand
AACCGGGGATTGAACTCAGGTGCTTGCACTTGCCAGGCAAGGCTTATTCTACTTAGCTATCTCCCTGGCCCCACATTCAATTGTATTGATTCTTCATGTCTCATCTGTATAAAACTGTCCATGCAGTAGCGAAATATAAACCAGAATTCCCACCTGGGTGTCATAAAGCGATATTTAAGGTAAGGGGATTAAGCAGGACCAAGCATTTCAGGTCCTGTTGCTGCTGCCTTGTGTGCCAAACTGAAATTTATCTTTTTGAAATATTTTTTTAATGTTTTATTCATTTTAATGAGAAATAAAATAGCAATGAGAAAGTTTCAAAGCAGGTTAGTAAGAGAGTTACAATAATTAATACATTGCGTATTGTTTTCTTTATAGTGGTTATTCAGAGGACAAGATGCAGACATGACATCTTGTCTAAACAATATTAGTACAAACCTTTCTTCTCATTGAACTAAGAGAAAGTAGCTGTATATCTATCCTATTTTATCTATACAGATACATTTTTCCCTACAAAATGATCCTTTATTTATATCCCCTTTTTTGTTTTGTTTTGTCAGAGATAAGGCTTTTCATAGAGAGCAAATTGGTCAAGCAATGGCCATGACTCATCCAGATCGCTGACACTGACAAAATATCTACAGATTGCTGTAACTGGTTTCAGGGTAAATCCTGAGGGGATTTGACTGACATTGTCAGATACAAAAGTTAAATTTTTAGTTACATAGGTCTTGCTTTAACTTGATCTTAACCATCCAGCAGAAAAGTATAATCAGAAGGTACAAAAAGTAATGCGTTTTTGTGCTGAGCTGTAAAAAGCTCAAGTCAACAACTTCTGACAATTACCAGTTCTGCAGAAAACCCACTACTATTATGAACTATTGGACTATATTGGGTTATTTTGCTGAAGTCAACTATGTACAATATTTGAACTGGCATCAAGTATGAAAGATCCTTTAAAGACTTCTAATACAGCTTCTCTAACAGCAAACTGAAATTTCTAAGAAGAAGAAAGCCTCCCTTTAACTGGGGAGATAGCTCAGCAGTCTAAGTGCCTACCTGACAAGCAAAAGGACTCGGGTTCAAGCCCTGGTACCACATGCTGCATTGGCCCTTCGACCTATGAGCTTGAGCTGCATAACAAGATGACCCTGTACCAAATAAATAACATAAATAAATAATTTTTAAGAAAAGCCCTTATTGCTCAACTTAGTTTTAGTATGGTTGCTATCTATTGTGCTGTATTTTCCTTTATTTTTCTTGTATAGCATCACAATTATTTATTTTTTACATATTTTGTCATAAAAGTGTTCAGACACTTTTTTTTTTTTTTTTTTTTTTTTTGCAGAACCGGGGATTGAACTCAGGCCCTTGTGCTTGCCAGGGAAACACTTACTCCACTGAGACATCTCCCCAGCTCGGACACCTTTTTAAGAAACATTTGTGCCAGGAAATGAACAGACTTAGATAACAAAGCAAATATCATTAAATACGACCTGTAGGATAGGTCATGGGTGCTGTGACTTAACACAAACTTATCTTCTTAGAATTTGAAAGGTCCAAACTTTGGTGTTGACAATTCTGCATTCTGAGGAATCTTCCCTTCTCTCCAGTTTCCTTCATTTATGGAGACTTCCTGTCCTGCAGCACAGAAAGCCCACCGGTCATAGCCTCATAGTCTCTCAGACTCTGATCCGTACTTCCCTCCTCAGATGGTCACTGCTCTTCTCGCATATTCTTTCATCTTTTAAGGCCCCTTTTGATAATATCGTGCCTAACCTAACTCAGAACCATCTCCTGATTCAAGTTCCTTAAATCAGTGGCATCTGCACAGTCTCCTTTGTCATAGAAAATACCAAGCTCACTGGACCTAGGGATTAAGTCATGGAATACGTGGGAGAACATTAGTCTGTCTACCATAACATCTATCATCAGCCTCTTCTCTTTATATTTAGCCAGTTAGCTGATAGTTTGAGTTCCTTACATTCTTACTGTTTATTCTGCAGGGCTCTCTACTGAGTTCTCAATACAAAGAGAACTTTTCTTTTAGAAATCATACATTTTCTGTTTCTTTTTTTCCAGAATTCTGTGATCACTTATGGTTTATATATTGTGTGTATGTATTTTTATTAATATGCCTGACATGTTGGCTGAGAGTACTGATGTATAGATAGTCACTATTTGTTTTGCATCCTCATATCTGTTTGCTTTTTTCATAATTGAACTCTCATAAAATTGGTTGATGATCTGAAGCATAGTGCTTATTTCCTTAGAGTGAGACTTTAGTACAGTAAATCTCCTTGGTTGTAATCATATAGCCCAGCATGAAATTTACTTAATGAGTGAGAAGTTTTCCCCTCCAGGGAATACGTTACAATAGAAATATAAAACAGAGAATAATTCAGTTATATAGATAGGTCTAAGTGAAAATTGAATTTACGTGTTCATTTAAAACAACCAATTAGAGTTCAATGTTTCAACTCAAAATATTAATAAATTCACAGTATTAATTCTGTTGAGTAATATTTTGGCATGGTGATACATGCCTCTAATTCCAGCACTCTGGGAGGCCGAGGCAGGAGAATCACAAGTTCAAGCTCAGCTTGAGTAAATTATCAACTAGTTGAGACCCTGTTTCAATTTTTTAAAAAATAAAATAATTATAAAGACAGAATTATATCTTAGTATATGAATACACTGGGTTCAACCCACAGCATTGGGGAAAAAAATCAACCAACATATAGTGATACTAAAAATATTTCTGTTATCATTTATATTTAAACCATATGTCTTCCCATTGCTGATGTGCTACTAGGTGGGGCTTTCCAGAAGTGACTGGGTCATTGGAGTGTGGGATATCCAAATAGAGAATTAGTCCACTAATGACAGCAGAAGGTGAAGTACAGTGGGAGCACTGGGTCACTGTGGACGTGGACTGGACAAGAGTCTATCTCTCCTCACTCATTGATCTCACTCTGCTCCCTGCCTGCTATGCTGTGGGCTGTCCCTCCTCTGCTTACCCCTCTTCCTGTCTTTCCACCTGGCCTTGGGGCTAGCCAACTTTAGTCTGAAACCTCTACACACTGGCAGCCCAAATAAACCCTTCTTCCTTTAATTTCTGGGTTTTGAATATTGTTTTCCAGAAACGAAAATGTGGATAGACAGTACCAGACACTGAATATTTTCACTATTTTTTAGAACATAGAAAAAAGTATGGGATGTGTGTCTACCCAAGGTGGAGTGTTTTGGAGGGGTTAAAGATAATATCATTTACTGTAATATATTTTTAATCTAATATATTTTTAAATCTTAAACATTCATTGAATATTTCATCACAATGCCTACAAAAGAGTGAAAAATTAGATATAATAGGTCAAATACATATTCTCATACTCATTGTGTTCTCAAAAAGAGAAATTGCCTTGCAATTTTATTTCAAATTCTGTACTTTTTGTTGGCCTATTCAGAGGCTATCACATTGAAGGTTAGGGCTTCAACCTTTGTATTTGGGAGAGGAAACACCAACATTTTGTTCATATCAGTTCTCATAGAGGTAACTTCTAAAGAATATGAAAGGCTAGGTCAAGAGATAAATTGGAGCAGGATTTTCCAGAGCAAGAAAACAGAAAACATACAGCCTTGATTCTCAGGATCATTGACTTTTGGCTGCCCCTTCTGAGTCTTCGGTAGTCTCTGGAGACTTTATATTCATCATATGTATGTGAGGTTACTACTAGCAGCTAGGAGACAGAAACCAGGGATGATTCATTTATATCCAAGAATCCATGGGACAGCCCTCATAAGAGAGAAAAGCTCACCCAAGTTATCAGCAGAGCTGAGGTTGAGAAAGACCTCCGCCATGTCAAATACACGAAACAAATTCATGTGTAGGAGACAAAGGGTCCCAGTTGGCTGGAACAAACAAAGGCAGATTGCAGGGGAGGGAAGAGAGTAGTAAGGAATATAGATCTCTGCTACCCTGGAAATATTTTGCCTCTGGAATGATTTTGCAGTTAGGATAAGAAGTCTGGACTTTCTCTTCCCTGTAATAGGGATCCAAGAAAAACCTTTTAAATGTAAATTGATGTGACAAATATATATTTCTTGGAAAGGAGTGGTTGATGTGAACCAAATAAGAAAATCCAAACGAAACAGCTAGTAAAATTCTGCACAAACTGTGAGTAATTTTATTTCACATAATTTTTTCCTCATAATTAAAATAGGTTGCACCAAATGAGATTTATTAAAGCACTAAAAATATGTGATCATAATTTGACAAAATCATCTACCCGTGATCTAATTCATTATAGCTGAACCCCTCAGTAGCTCAGACATGCTCTGCTAAACTGTTATGAAAGCACCATTTCATGCCATCTTTGTAGCTGTATTTCTGACCTCATGGATGCATTTGTAGTCTAAATCCATTAGTCTTCTATAGCAGCCCTCAGTCATCCCAATGTGTGATGTTACCACTGTAGTCCCTACATGTAGCACTTGTTGTGTGCAGTAAGATAAGCACAGTCAATAATAAAAAAATAAAATTCACAGAAATCATTATTTTTATTAACTTTTCTTCTTATTTCTTTTTGTTTTCCAATCTTTCTCCTTTTCATTCTTTATTATTACTTGCCCTTCACTTTTTCATTCTTTCCGCAGAATGACTAATGTTAATAGAGAGAAATAGCATTAAGAAGAAGGAAATCCTTATCAATGTCCAGCTAGACCATCTGATCATGATACTGATGATTTTTGATCATGGATGACATTAAAGATGACCTCGGGGAGTCCTCTTGAGTTTAAACCTAGTGGCCTTGCCTCCTGAAATTTGCAGCCTGGTGTTATTTCTAGCCTTAGCTAATTTGCTAATAATCAAGAAAATGTTTTTACATTAAAGGATGTCATTTTAATTATTAGGCTACAGGAGGTGATGACTTGCATCTTGCTAGCTGAACTGCTCTTGCTGGCTTTTGTAAATTACACTGTTGTATGAAGGGAGCTGGAGAAGCCCCTCCAGCTTGTAGCTTGCTCTGACAAACCCCGAAGAATGGAGAAATTGCCAGCTGTTACTAATATTAGCTTGGTAGTGATCTTTTCACAATTTCTCTTGCAGAAGATATTTTGTTCTCTGGGGATTTTTGAGAGATTGTGAAGCAGAGAAACAGCTAATTTATGTCCAGCTTCCTAGGCCATAGCCATTGTGAGATAGACCTGGGTGGAGCTACTGAATGTACAGGAAATTTGTTGGGCAAAGATGGAAAAGTAACAATTGGCCCTGAGTTCACATTGTAAAATCCTGTGTCTTTGTCGTCAGTGATAGGCACTGGAGAAACAAAGATGAAATAATACATTCAATAAAGAAGGGATCTGGGAGGAAGACCAAGGGAAGGGAAGTAAAAGGGATCAAGATTTCTTGTGTAAATGATTATTTTTTCTAGAGCTTTCTAAAGTTCTTAAACACTTTGCATGACTATGGTCAAAGGCCATCTGCAAACATTTCAATATGGGATTAATCAACATGGAACTACCTAGCATTTTGATTTAAAAGAAGTAGACCATGGGCTTCCATTTGACTTGAAATGGTAAGTGAAATATGGCCTTTGTGCAATCTTACATTAATAAAAATTAATTAAAGAAAGTGTAGTTCAATTCCAAGAAATCATTTGGAAACATGTGTAGCCTTCCTAGGTGCATGAATTTAATTAGAAAAATGTAATTCCATTATCCCTTATCTCAACTATATTTAAGTTTCATGCTGTTAGATCAACAGCACTTGAAAGAAAAAGAAAAGCTGAATTGTGTCTCAAATAAATTGTGTCAGTTCTCACATTCCTTAAACTTTAACTGGATGATATAAAGTAAGGAGAGCTAGATGATCATGGGACTTGGAAATTTATCTGGCTGGCATTGGCAGTCATGATGCTTCTTGTCTTGGACCTTTGATTCTGCTTTCCTGTTAAACTGATCAGCTCTTAACATCTTAGTTCTGCTTATTCATAAAACATAGGGTTTTTTTTTTTTCCTGTATTTTAGGTCTACAGGGTGTTCAGGGTCTTACTACTAGAGCAGACTTGTAGTAATTATCCTGTTTACAGCCCCCCAAGTGCTGAGATTACAAGCACTCACTACCACACCTAGTCTCAATCACCATCTCAGGGTGTCCCAGGGGCAGATCCAGCATGGCAGGCCCAGGGATTGAACCCTTAGCCCTTGAGCCTGCATGCAGGCACTTGAAGTTGCCAAGCTATTTGGCCAGCCCTCTAAAAGGTAGTTTTTGTTTGTACATTATCCACAGCCTTCAGGGTTGCCAAAGTAGTGGAGAAGGTTGCTGCAGGAGTAGGGAAAATATAAGATCACAGCTTGTGAGAGGTGAGGTTTCTTAAAGCTTTAGCAGAAAAAGGAAGGGTAATTGAGAGTTGGTACTAGAAAAGGAGAGTGTCCATTGGTGAAAGACTGGACTAGAAAGTCTCTAGAGGGGAGAAGTTGATTTTGTAGTTTATGTTTGCATTTTACTTATGTGAAAAGTGACCTGCTTTCATAAAGTTTATTTCCTTAACTATGACATTTAAATATAAGCATCTTGTTGACTCATTTTATAACTTAAGTAGAATGCCTATATCTGTTAAGTAGAAAGTCTCAGTATGATTAATGTTAGAATTAGAATGCACATAGCAATAAATTACATGTGACTTTTAAAAAATGCTTTTGACTATAGAAATGAAAACACATTTTAATAATTATTTTTAGAATGAAAACGTATTGAAGATGCTAGATTCAGATATCCAGGTAAACTTGTTCTTGTTACACGTAACTTTAAAATAGAACTGATGGTCTTTTGGTGTGGTTATGCACCCTAGTCTTGTAAACTTGGCAATGTATGGAACATCTAGATTATAAGAGACCCTGTGTAGAGGCACAGTGTGTATGGCAGCTAAGGCAGTTGCACTGAGATAATTTGTGAAGTATCATGTAAGAATATCAAGGAATGCATGCTTCTGCATGTGTGTGTATGAGAGAGAGAGAGAGAGATGGAAGGAGAGAGGGAGGGAGAGATGGAAAGAGGAAGAGGAAGAGGAAAAGGGAGAGGCGAAAATATAACAGAATAAATTGTAGACTACAAATTAAAAAGTTAAATGAGAGTTATGCTGTAGATTATTCTATCACATAGATGGTCTAGAGGAAAATTACATATTCTTCTCCATTCAAAGTTGTAAATAAAGGTTAAAAATTTATGATACCATATTATAAACACATACATGCATATACATAATAACAAAAATTTTGAATGTGCAATATTTTTAAAACTTCAGTAGTGTACTTTAGATTTTTTTTTTTTTTTTGGCAGAGCTGGGGATTGAACTCAGGCCCTTGAGCTTGCCAGGCACTTGCTTATTCAACTGAGCTATCTCCCCAGCCCCTGAGCTATCTCCCCAGCCCCAGTGGTGTACTTTAGAGAGGGTAAGAAGTACTCTTTCAAATTTAGCGATTCTGAATACTGAGCAAATATTGAACAACTGGAAGATAATTTATCATTTATTTGTAAAGAAAAGGCATAACAAACCATTTTCCAAAATTCTTTTTTGAATTTCTTTTGTTTAGTTTTCCAGTGTCAATAGCAGAAACAGTTGGTGAATTTAGAACATCAAATACATAGTCCTTCAAATACATGTGAAGGAATCAATCTTGTATAATATTTGCCTAACACTAAATATGGAAAATTTTCACGTGTCAATAAACATGAATACAAAAACATTTTTACACAGATATTTCTTCTTAGAGATGCTTAGATGAGAACTGGATTCAGCAGTAGAAAATATTGTTTCTATTTGGTTATTTAGTCAAGATGGCCGAATTTGTTTTTTTTTTTCAGTGTCGTTTCCTACAATTTCAAATGATTTGAAAGCCAATGATTTCTTCACTACAATCTCTCGCAGTTCTGCACTTCTTTAGTCTTTTCGGTCAAATACTACTCATCTTTCTAGGTTGGTATGTCTGCCACTGTTACAGTTAGTTTTCATATTTATTCTTCAGAAGTTCACTTCTGGCCACTACCCACTTCTTATTATTCTATTTGTTCTAAAGTTTGGATTCATTATCATGCAAGATTGATCCCATAAAACCCACTAAGTTGTCAAACCATTTAGAATCAATTTAAAAGGAAAAAATGTATTTTTGAAATAAAACAACTTTTAGGATTTTTATAGTTCCTTAATATGTTTTGCAAAATTTTCATTTTCTTCTCTATCGTGAGGTTGATTTTAGAACTGGAATTAATCCCTCCTCATAATCAATAATCTTACCTAATTACATAATCCCTTGTAATTCTGTATGCCCAAAAGCAAGATGATAGAGAAGACATAGTGGAACACAACAGGTTTACGGAAATTTTAACAATTGTAAAACACAATATATCTGAGAAATAAAAAATGTAAACAGACAAGACCTGCAACAAAGGTATCAGATAAAGGAAACGATAATAGTAACAAAGGGCAGAGGGATCCCAAAACCTCTGGCATTTTACAAATTGTCAAATCCACAGGAGTAAACATGGGATCCGTTGACCAGAATCCTGTCTTGTGCGGAGCTAACACATTATAGTACGTGTGTATGACATGCCTCTGTTGTGAAGGTAGCTTTGTGGTTTCAATAGGTCTTTGTTAGTATGCAGGAGAAAGTAGCAATGAGAACCAACAGTGAGAAAAAAAATTATTTGAAAAGCTGTAAGAATTCTGTGCTCAGGGATGCAGTGCCTACCTAGCAAGCTCAAGGCCCTGAGTTTGATTCCTAGCTCAAGACAGAAAGAATACTGTGGGTTGAGATGACTGAAGTTGGAAATAACAGGAGGATGTTGTATTTGCCTTAGGTTTATCAGCAAGTCTACTGAGTCTCTTCTAACTATTGTCATTTGAGGAAGCCAGGCTACTCTAGTATTGTATTTCAAACTATTTCAATGTTTCAAAGAGAACTAAAAGAAGAATAGGTGTGGTGGCACATGCCTGTAATCCCAGCGCTCGGGAGGCTGAAAACAGGAGGATCGCTATGAATCTGATCAGTGTAGTGAGACCTGTACTACACACAAAACAAACAAACAAAAACATGTTTTCCAAGTTCATTATTATAAACTGAATCATACTCCCTGAAAATCCACATTTCAAATCCTAACCTGCAATATCTTCAGCTATGAAAATAGAAAGGAGGCTTTGAAGGCAGTGATTAAACTGAAGTTAGGTAATAGTGATAAGATATAAGGCAGTAGAAGTGGTATCCCTGCACCCAAAGGAAGAAAAACAAGAGAGTTCAGAAAGAAGGCTAGGTGGGGACCCAACACCAGTGCACTCATGCATAATCAGAAAGGAGGCCTCACGAGAGCCCAATGCTGCCAATGTCCCAGTCCTGGGCTCCTAGCCTGTAAAACTCCCTTTTGTAAGTTTTCCAGTTTGCTGTGGTTTATTCTAGCTGTGGAGCAGAGTAGCACATTCCCTTATGATAAAAATGCAACTTCTCTTTATTTTCTCCTTATTTTTGGTTACACAGATGAAAGGATTCTGACCAGGAAGTCCTTGTTTTTGAGGGCACATGTCCAGCTAGACAGGAAGATGGAGCCAGGATCTGCCAGAGAAGTCTCCAGTTCAGGTAACACCCACGTCACATCTCATGGAACCAGTTCAGCACCGTTGACCTGGATTGCTGACCCTAAGAAAGATCTGTTACATTTTTGGAAACAGTAAATAAAGTGTATTAGTAAGAGCATAAGAAACTGAACGTTTTAAAATATACTGTGCTATTTTCCTATTCTCAAAATGAATTGAAAGCTCCATCATAGTACTGAATATGCTGGGGGTTAACACTTAAACTAGGTATGATAGAAATGTTTAAAGTTGAGGGCCAGCCAGATAACTCAGCAGACTAAAGCACCTCCTTAGGCAGAGTGCAGCAGCAGGGGTTCATCTCTGGCACGCCATGCCGGCCCCACACCCAGGGTGCACTGAGATGGTGATTGAGACTGGGTGTGGTGGCTCATAACTATAATCCTAGCGCTTGGGGGGCTGAAAACTGGAGAACACTGTGAGTCCGATCTACATAGTGAGACCCTATAGACCCTGTAAACCCTATAATAAAAGTACATAAGAAATGAATGATTAAAGTTATCTAGGAAAGATAGAAAGAAAAGGAAGATAAAAGGAAGAAAAAAGAAAGAGAAGAAGCAAATAGGGAGGGAGGATGGGAGGAGGGGACAGGACAGAAAAGAGCTTGGGAAAGTACTGACATGACTTCAAGTGAAATTAGCTCAGTGATTTTCTGTGTAACAGAATGCAAGGATTGCACTTACTAAGAAAAATAATGACATTGAGGCAGTGGATATTGATGGCAACATGCTGAAAGACAGATCAAAGGATGCCACGATGAGAGCAGACATTTGATTAGTGAAAGTGATGATGGACACTGGAAATTTAGGCTGTCACTTATCTGCTGTCATTTATATTTTGATTGAGTCTGTTAACATTCTAATTAGGTACTTTTACTCAAGAGGGTTAGAGTGGTTTTGCACACTGTGCAAGCCTGTGATACACCTCCCCCGGTTCCAGGCCAGACGCAATCTTTCCTACCTTGGCGTTTCCTTCATAGTGGAACTTAAAGTCCAGCTAGAAGACAGCTACTCCATCTTTCATTTTAGTTCTTGTGGCCTTTCTCTCCTCTTCTTCTATCTCAGATACATTCTGTTGTTCATCAAGCTTATCAAGATGATTTCTATTTCAGGGGTGTTTACCAGTTAGTTCTATGTTCTGGAATACTCTGTGCCCAGAGTGTTCCAAGTATTTGAAGTCAAGTATCTCTTGACTTCAAATATTCCTCAAATGCTATGTTGTCAGTAAGACCCACTGGGCCAGAATCTCCACTGCCCTCCTAAATCTGGGCTCAACTTTTGTGCCTCTTTGCTCTGTATCTATGGGTTAGAAACTACAGATGGTGTCACGAAGGCTACCTGGCCAGTTTTTCCCTTTGGATTCAGTTCACAGCAGAGACAGGAAAGGGAAAGGGGTTATATTAGGGTCCTTCATCTCCTCCTCTTCTGCTTTACATTTGCAGTTCTGATAGTGTATATCTCTAACTTTAACTTCTGTATCTTTGCCTGTCATATGGGCTTTATTCATAGTGCACTGACCTTTGTTTTTCAGGAATAGGGATAGAAATTGTTTTCTTCTCTTGCTAGCCATGAAGCTCTCCAACATTCTTTAACTTGGCTTTCATCTCTACTAACAGTGCCTTCAGCTCATTCTCTGTAGAAGTCTATTCGAGTCACCTTCTGCTCTGAGACTAGCCCCCGTACTGAAATCTATCCAAATGACCTTTAAAAAGATACTGTCCTCTCTTCCAGAGTCCTCCATGATCCTTTTGTCCTGCTTGATTCTTTTCCTAAATTGTCTCTTATCTCTTACAAAAACATTTATTTGTTATGATTGTTCATTGCACTCTGTCGTTTTTAGGTAAAAAGAGAACCATAATATAAAAGATCTAATGTACAATGAAGTGTTTTAGGGACTTCCAGATGTGGTACACAATAGATAAAGAAAAATCATTTATAGATGAATGACTAAATGCATTAATTTGCTAGGAACTTATGGGAAGTTTCCCAAGAAACATTGATTGCTGATAGTCAATATTGATAAAAAAAAAAAAAAACAAACCTCTGGTAACATGAAAAACTGTGATTGTGTCTTATATTCTAGCTCTAGTATATTTTAGAGAATAATAGATTTAAACAAGAGAAATAAATTGTATTATTTGGTGGGATTTTAAACATATTGGTAAGATCATGTATTTGTTTAGGTTGGGTTAAGTTTAATTTTCTGGTTACTGATATTTGGACATATTGGTCAGAATGCTTTAGGACATGCTGTGGTAATAAAACCAAAATTTCAGAAATTAAAATTAAAACCTCATTTCTTCCAAGATGCTGATCTTAGGCTGAATGATGCTGTAATCTATGCCTTCTTTCCAAAAAATCCAATCTTCCCACATCTGAAATGGCACTGGTTACTATGGTATGGATAGTGACATATGGAAAATCTCTACCTTTGTAATAATTTTTCCATAAGTGATGTGCATTCTCTCTGCTTATATAGAGCTGAATACAGCAAAGATCAACCCCAAGATTAAAAAGAAGAAATGGGAAAATATTTATCTGTAACCCATCCCTAGGAAAAATAGAAGTCTACTTGTTGGACATTGTTTACCAGTAGTTGAATCAGGTGTTGTGAGGTTATTTACCTATGACAGATATTATAAAAAGAACATATTATCAATATTCTTAAAAATATCTATGTGTCACTTATATATGTGTGTTTACAAATACATATGCATGTGTGAAAATTAGTAAGTAGGTAATGAGCTTGAGAAATGAAACAAAATTAAGAAAACCCAGTTCTTTTTCAAGATTAATGAAGTTTGTTAGAGGAATTTAAGAAAACCATTAAACTAGTTAATTTCTGATGGATAAAAGATACACAATCCTTAAGATTAGACTATTTATTGAAGTTTTAAAACTACTTGTGTTTAAACAGAATTAGATAAAGCTTAGCAAATAATTTTTAGATGTTTGATAATAAGTTTATAAATGGTATTATTTCATTGTTATGGGGATTTCTCAACCCCTCCTTGAGTGGTGTACAGTAATGTTAAAATGTTACATGTTTTTTTTAAAGAAGAACATATGGATTTAAGGATAAAAGCACAGAGCTATCTGTTTTGATTTAATCTTATTTGATTTATGATGTTCTCTGCTTACCCAGGGCTCAGTCCTGTTCTCTTCCATTTAGTTACATAGCTCGGTCATTACTCAAGTATTTTAAGTGTTAACTTTATGTCTGTACCAATAAATTTACAAAACTTTTTCATGTTTCCTCCCAAAGAATCTTTTCAACTGAGAGATTTATTGCTCCCTAAATGGCTAAATTTCAAACAGAACTATGTCAGTAATGATAATGGCAGTAGAGAGCATGAAAATGATAAGGAAAATAAAGCGTAAAATGAAATTATGCTTAGCTCCTATCCTAGAGTTTTTCTTAAAAATATGTTTGTGTATAAAATAAAGTAAATAGGATCATAATTAAACAGCAAATTGTTGCCAAGAGAAAGTTGAAAACAGCTACCATTCTCATTTCTCAGGACTTTAGTTCCGCTAATCATATGAGTAAATCTGAACTTTTATTTCAAAACATAAAACAATAAGCAAAGACCAGAGATAGAGTTTGTCTGGCAAGATTCCTGTAAAGAGAGAGGGCTTTTATTTCATAAATTCAGGATTTATGATAGGGACTCTCTATCTATCTATCTATCTATCTATCTATCTATCTATCTATCTATCTATGAGTTGGTTAAGCAAAAAGTGCTTTCAGTGGAATTTGTATGAAAGTTCATTTAAATAAACACAGGTATATGTGTGTTTATGATAATTTTTCTTTTCTTTTATTATGATGGATTAGTAATGTGTCCCTCAAAATCAATGTTATGAGCTTACCATGAGTTAGATATGACATCTTAATCTCTTTTGTTTCTGCTGAATCACACTGAAAAATAGCTAAGGATAGAAATGGGAATGAAGGGCCACTTTGAGCTTTACCTTTTCCTAAGAAGATATGCCACTATATAAGTCACTATGGAGAGTCCTTCAAAAACTAAAATTAGAAATTCCCTTTGATCCAGCTACTTCCTTGTTAGAGATCTTCTCAGAAAGAGAAAACGATGGTGTATTACAGGGACACACACATGCACATGTTCATGGCAGCATAATTCACCAGAGCTTAAGCTTGGAAGAAGCCACTGTGTGCATCAACAGAACACAGGGTGGAGCACTGTTCCGCCATAAAGAGAGGTAAATGTGAGTCTTGTGTAGTAAATTGGATGCATGTTGACACCATAATGTTAAGTGAACTAAATCAGACACAAAGGCTTGAATATTGCTTGGATTCTCTCATGTGTGAAACCCAAATTATAAATCAGAGAAACATAAAGCATAGACAATAGGAAGTAAGAGGATAAGTCTTTCTCAAATGGGGAAAGATTCAAAACATGGAAGGAGTGAGTACAAGAGAAGGGCAGGAAAGGGAAGAAAAACGAATTAAAATATGGATATCCACACAAGAACTGTAACATTATGTATTGTACACATGCACTACTAAAAAGAATGAAAACTAATATTACGTTGCATTTAGCAGTAAACATTTTCTAAAGACTTGTACAACTCAGACCTTTGGATTCTCCTGGCAGTAAATGGAATAGCGTAGAAGAAAAGATCCTGATATCTTTATAATAATTATATTGCCCCGAGACCAATTTCCAGAATTGGCTACTAGAGTAATTCAATTTGTGCAATTTATACTACTAGTATAGGGTATTTAAATTAGCATACGATGCTAAAATAAGTTTGTATCATTATAAACAATCTTGATATATTGTTACATTGATTGTCAACTTGTCTTTTCTTTGCTACTCTACCTTGCCTGAAATGTATTTAAGAAGCTGCTGACCAGTAGAATGGAATTCTAATGTTCAATTTTCATTCACTCCAACAATTTGCTTGTAGAAAAAGAATTCATTAATCTGATGTATTGAAAAATGGGCCACATACTACTACTTCAAGTGATAATCATATTTTTATGTGGTTTAGAATTTTTCTTCAAGTCTATCAAAAGTATCTGTTCATACGCATCACAATCTATGTATAGAAGCAAAGAAAGCAAACTAAGGTTGTGACTTAGTTGTTTGAAACTCCTATCTTTCTTTCACTCTTTATCAAGCTGTCTTACTGGCTCAATCATGCAGAAGCTGTTAATCTCCCCAGTGTGTATCATGCTCTAAAGCAATAGTGTCAATTTATGAGAGTGCTCTTTTCTTAACATGTCTTAGAAGCAATCAAAGCTTTTAAAATGCAGACTAATTTATCAACATGAGATTTCAAAACCCACTTGAGGAACAATGTTTTGAGGAAAACTTGGTCTTTCTTATCATTACAGATATTCCTTGTCCCAGGTCTTGCCTTCACTTTTTAAACACATAAGGAAAGATTCAGAAAAGAACTCATTCTAATATAAACAACTTGCATGGATCAACACATTGATGATGTGTTTTTATATCAGATAAAGTATCATTGCACATCTGTAGTGATGTGCTAAGGCCTTATGTTTTCCATAATGTCTACTGGTGAAGGGTTACTTTAGGGGGCCATCATGACCTCCTGGAATTTTTGTCCTTTTCTAATCCCCCTCTGCCACTATCCCTTGATTACAGTGGGGACAGGAGACTTTCCTCTATACAACATGTAGCAGGTGTTAGAATGGCCCTCCTTGATATTAAGTTACACATAACTTTGTCTGGGTAGCAAAGTTTTCCTAGTTCTTAACTCTCTTTTCCTCCTTTGTAGATTTGGAAGGACCAAACTGCCATGAATCCGACAGTCACAATGACATGAGTTCTGCAGACCAACAAGGAGGTGAATGGCACAACTTTAATGAGCTGAGCCTCTAATGAGAAAGCAACATATGGTGCCACCTGGAGTGTAGACTTAAGAGGAGTCATTTAAACTATCCCTGGAGCCCTGACCAGTGGATTCTGAGATATAATAAATTGGATTTTTTTTTTACATTTGCATGGCAATTTGTTGTGTGTCATACACAGCTAATACTCTACTTTACCACTGATTTGATACCACTGATTTATCCAGATATAAAACATTACAAAATTTGCTTATGACTAGCAAAGCGTGAATAGTTATTGTTGACTTTGTATATTATACTCACAGCAGCTGGTAATATGAAACATTGCTAAATACCAGAGAATGACATTTTACTATGATATGAATGAAAACATATAGTAGATGTTATTAAAATATTTTTTGTTGCTGATATTTACTCTATCCATATCTGTCTAATGACCAGGAACAGTAAATGGACCAAAATTTTAAATTTACTTCAGGGAAAAAAATAAAGTTTAACATAAGTGTTGAGTACAAACTCTTTTCATAAAGGGTTATGCTATTTCCAGTCATGTTGATGTGTTCTTCATGGTTTAAATCAACACATTAATACAAACATTTTCTTCAAAAGACTGTATAAGTAAGAAGCACAGAAAATGTTATGTAAAATGCTAAAGGGATTCATACTGGCTTGCATTATTTTTCTCATGTTTGAATGTTAAACTATATTTATTATTTTTAAATTCGTTTTCTGCCCTCCCCATCAAATTTTTGCAGATAAGCAACTGAACAGCATCTACAAGAAATTGTGATATGGTAACTTCACCATGAAATTCTTGTTTTCTAAGTTTATCTCCAGTAATTTGAGTTTAGAAATATAAATATAGCTTCTTTCTTGAATCTGTTTCCTCCATGCTGTGAACTCAACTCAAGTGAATTATTTACATTCCCCTTCAGAGTTTTCCCATTACTATAATTAGAGGAACCCATACTTTTTTTTCTTACTTAGAAATACAATTCAATCTCTTTGGGCATATTTTTTTCATGTGTAACAACTCACCTGAATATAATTTAATAATGTTAAGGTCTTATTCTTGCATTCTTTAAAGTATGGTAAAAGATAGCTTGCTAAGATTGTTAAATATCAAATAGTAAGATTGTTATTAATGCCCATCCCAGTGATAGCTACCCTTCTCAGGAGCTAAAACTATCTTATACAGACTGAAGGAGATTTTATAGGGGAGATTAAATTAATATTTTGGGCCAGGGAGATGGCTCAGTAGAATAAGTGCTTCCCTGGCAAGCACAAGGTTTTGAGTTCAATCCCCAGTTCCAAAATAATAATAATAATAATAATAATAATAATTAATATTTTGGATGATGAGGTTATCCCAGAGTATCTGTGTAATCCCAGGGCCCCAAGAGTATATGCGCTGCTAAAGTTAGCACATAGAATCCTTAGAGGAAACAAACAAAAGAGCCAAAATTATTAAGAGTAACAGAAGTAAAGCCATACAAGAGAGACAATTCTGTGTTGCTAGTTCTGGTAAAGAAAGGGAGACAGACACCAAGAAATACAGATATGTGCTACATCTCAGTTCATGTCATAGTGCTAAAACAACACACTAGAAGCTGGACAAGTTGTAAAGATAAGAAGTTTACTTACTTCACAGTTCTGCAAATCCAAAACTATGGCACCAACATGTTTCTGGTGGACTCTGTCATTTGGCAAAGGCATGCCAAAGGCAAGAAGGAGTGGCCAGGTTTACTTTTTTGAATACAAAATTCTCTCATTGAACTCAATCCATGCCTCCTACATCAAACCACTCCACATGACCAACATCACTCACCTCCCAAAAGCAGTCATGACCCAAATGCCATCCAAAACTACACCATACGTAACAAGACACTAAAATGAATTAAACAGTTAAAAAACAAAACAAAACAATTTTGCGCACTTAGTTGTTGCTTAGTTTTACACACTTAGTTGTTGCTCCAGTTTTCTTTGATTTGGGTTCCATTGGCACAGTCACTGAGTGAACTTGCAGTTAACCTCCCCCTGTCTTTAGTAAAATTATTTGAAACAGGTTTGGTGTTTTAGACATCCTAATTGCTGTCCTCGGAAGCCCTCCTTCCTCACTGCTGACCAGTCTGGGTGACCAGGTTTTCCATGGTTGTTTCTGCATCCAGTACACGTATAAATCTAGTTGACACCTCTTTCTTTTTTCAGGGGTGGGGGGTGGGGAGGAAGGGTCTTCATGGTGTTCAGGATCTCATTACTAGATTGGAATTGTAGTTAGCCACCTGGTTACAGCCTCTCAAGAGCTGGGATTACAGGTGTGCGCCATCACACCCAGTTTCAATTGTCATCTCATTGTGCCTGGGGTGGGGGGAGCTGAGCTGGCACTGGCAGGCCCAGGGATTGAACCCCGAGCCCTGCGCCTGCCTTCAGATGCTTTAATCCGCTGAGCTATTTGGCCGGCCCGGACACCTCTTCTAGTCAGCAACTCTGCCTAACTTCTGCTGGCTTTCATGCTTCACTCTCACTTCTGACTCTTGTTAAGAAGAAAGAAAGCAGTAGAGCAATAACAGAAATCTAAAACCAAGTATTATCATAAAGTCGAGGCAAACACTGTATTTCTAAATGAATTTCAACAATTTTATCATTTTTAGTTTTTTAAATAGCAATTCTTTGGATATCATGAAGCAACTAAAATAGAATTCTGAGCCAACCTAAAGCCATTATAAGTGACCATGGATCCCCTTTCCTGAACCATAATCAAACAACTTATTTTATGCATTCTTCAGAAGTTAGATCTGGTTATCCCAAGGCTCTTTTATTTCAGGAACTGCAAGACTATTGTTTAAGTAAAAAGCTTTTCCAGATAAATTCTAGAGATTTAACTTACCTGACATAATATGAATTTCATTTTGGTGGAAAATCAAGAGAACAACATGATTTTAATATCTTCAACTATTAGTTTTGTGAAGTATATTAGCAAAGGGAAATTATGGTATACTAGTCTCCATGTGTTGAGCGGCCTACTGATGAGCTAGGAAGTTTGTTTCTGGATATAACTTCCATAAACATAAGGCAAATATTGCAAAATATATAAAAGACAATTTGACAAAACCAAAGGGATTGGGGCTGGGGAGATGGCTCAGTAGGATAAGCGCTTGACCGGCAAACGCAAGGATCTGAGTTCAATCCCCAGTTCCGCAAAAAAAAAAAAAACCAAAAAAAAAAAAAACCAAAAAAAAAACAAAAAAAAACAAAGGGATTTAAAACCTAAAGTATCTAACATCTCAGTGTTGTTTCCAAACTAGTGAAGTGCTGTTTATAGTAGTGTCTTGTGTATTGATATTAAATGAAGACAGTGAACAAATATATGAGTTTCTTGTGAAAATGGGAGCTCATTTACAAAATATAATTACAATTCAAATTATTCATAGTTTTTGGCTGATAGCTGCTCCATAAATGGTTCTCTTTCAGTTTGTATGTACACACACACACACACACACACACACACACACACATGCAAATGTACTTTCACACATGTGCTTATGAGCCCCTCACCCAGAATGAGGGCTCAAATAGTGGCAGTACTCTCCCCATTTTTTCCTCCCATGTCATTGATCTTCTGTTCTCCAGCGCTGTATCTTGTTTCCTGCATTCATGGATTTCAGTTTGTATTTCATATAGTAATCAAATAAACACATTTCTAAGTGTACACATATGAGGTTTATTTGATATGTTTTTAGGTTTATCAAGAAAGAAAACATTATGCATAATTCTTTAGTCCATATGATATTGAGACTTCATGTTATATTTTTCCAATTTCTATTAAGGTATATTAATTTTCTTTTATGTATAGTTTGCTGCTTTAGCATAGAATTTCTACACAATTCCAAACAGTCTTGTTTTAACAAAGACTTGTTTAAACAATTGGCAATTTGAACTAAATAAGTCCTTGTATGAGACTTCATTGAGACTTCGTTAAGGACTTGTATGAGTCCTCTATTACAAAGTAGTATGCTTAGCAGCCTTCCTAGCGTCTACTTATAACATGCTGGGAATGTCTAACTATGAGAAACAAGTGTCTCTTCCAAATTTTCAAGTATACTAGAGGCAGCGAGCAAAGTAACCATATGTGGAAACCATTGATTTAACATGACATTATTTATCATTATTTATTAACATATCATATTATTTTAGGACCAACATGCTATATTATTTCCATACACTATGTCATTCTTATAACTAACCTTCTTAAATAAGTCTGGCATGCACTTTGCAGAAGATTCTCTGACATCTGGACTACATGGATTACAACATGTATATGTTCATAGAAGTTTTCATAATAATGCCAAATATATCTCTTTTGCAAGATACATCTACTAGATGATACATCTATCTGCTTTGTGAGGGAGTATACTGAGGTACACTTTCTCCAAAGTTGATATTGTAGACTTAATGTTTCCTGGCACCTGTTCAGTGATTACAACACAGTATCTAGCTTGGTTGTGATTTACGTTTCCCTGATTATTAGTAAGATTAAACATGTGCTCACAGTGAATGCTAAGCTTCTCCCTATAGTTGTCCTGTCATTTGTTTCTTCCTTAATGAAGTAATCGCTTTCCTGTTGTTTCATTTTTGCACATAGTTACTTTCTGTTAGGTATACAGACTACAAATATTTTATCTGAGTTTACTTATCGTGCCATAATTGTATTTACTTTGTTGTATTTACTCTGTTGCTAGTAATTGTATTTATTCTTTCATAAGCACAAGTTCTATACTTCAGTACAGACAAATTTTGTTTTTACATTTTAGCTTTTATGTTCATATAATTTCTCTATCTGAACTAAAAACTATATTTACTTACATGCTATTACATATTATAAAAATTTCCTTTGAATACTGATAGCAGAGTTCATATGCATGGATATCAGACAAAAGTGCTATTTTATTTGCGTTTTTTCAAATCTGTTTTTCTGCTCAATTTGAGAATAGACTTCCTGTTCTCTATTGATCGGACATGGCTCAACCCTCATGAATCAACTTCCATATTTAGGTGATGGTTTCTGAGCCCTTAATTCTGTTCTACTCATTAATATGTGTTCCAGTACTTGTTTAATTAATAAATCCTGCTAGAGTTAGAGAAAATACCTACCTGCTTTAGTTTTTCCATTTGATGTGCCTAGCCTCTAGTGACTCCTGTGTCTTGTGTGGGAAATTTAAGTACACCTCAAGAATTCCACCATCTGGAAGGTTGGTTTAGCTGCTACTATCATTAAAATTTAAAATCAGTTTGAAAAAATAGAAGCATATATGTTATGAGAATTTTAGTATACTCTACTGATTGCTCTATAAAAGTATTCTATA
>NW_004524737.1:2319651-2320653 GCF_000260255.1 Octodon degus | reverse complement strand
GTGACCCCATCCAGGCTGAAATAGTGCTGGGTGCTGGGCCTCCCTTCTGGCTGCAGTAGGGTCAGTGACCACCATCTCACTCTGCTTTGGTGGCTCCATAGACTTGCATACTGGTCTTGGCCCACAGCTGTGGTGCCTGGTGACTGAGTCTTCAGCCAGAGACTCTCTGGAGGTTCCTGGGTGGCCAGTGCATGTCGTTGCCTTACCCTGCATGTCTTTGTGGTCATCACTCATTTAGTTGCTTTGGGCTTTCAGTAGGAGAGGCCTTGGGCAAAAACTGTCCAATTTGGGAGAGCCACGTTCTGCTGGCCCTTGCCGGCCCTTGTGCAGCTTCCTCTCTGCCCCTCCATGGGTGAGGCCCACTCCACTCTTGTTGCTGAGGGCAGCAGGGTGCTGGTGGGAGTGTTGCACAACAGAATCATTACCTCTGGCACCACCACAGTCCCTCTGCGTGCTGTCTCAGAGGTTCTTGTTAGCTGCTCTGGCACACAGCATTAACTTTCTTGCTGAAGAACTCTCAACCTGTTCGTGCTTGCGGTGTCCCTGATAGTTCTCAACTCAGACAGAGGTTACTTTTCATCTTTTCATAGTCTGAGAGTAAACTAGAGGACCATCAGAAAAGGACTACATCTTGGTTGCAGGGTCGTGTATATGCTGGCAAAATATCCTGCCATGCTGCAAATTCTATTTTAGGAATAGGGCACAAAAGAAGTGGGGATTGTGTACTACAAGACCATCCCACGTGGTTTGATCCTACCATACAATTAGGTTCCATCCCTTTTTTAAGAACTTCCTGCAATGGGGATTCCTGCAATGTTGTAGGTGGAGGTCCCACAGGGTGCTTTGTGCACTGCTTCACCTGTTTATAAACTCCTCTCTCTGTTCTGTTTCATCTACAAGTCTCTGATTTCTGATTAATTTTGGTGTAAAGTTTTGTACCTCCCTTTCATCCAGTTACCTATTTCGTTTGTATGTTTGTTTTTGTATTTAGTTCAGGGTCTA
>NW_004524737.1:2316734-2319191 GCF_000260255.1 Octodon degus | reverse complement strand
TAATCTACTAAATTTTCTGTTATATAAGTATTAAAGAATATATTTTCTCAGAAGATTCAATTTGGCCATTTCTAATATGTTTAATTTACTAAATGCCTATAAATACATGATTTCTTTTTTGTCATATGTCATTTAATAATATATTTACCAAAATCTAAAAATTGGAGATTTTTCCCAAATATATTTTCATGTTGTAAATTCTAATGTAGTTCTCTTCAGTTCAGACTTAAAAACAGTCTACATGATAAGTGTTTTTGTAGATACATTCTGATTTTCAAGATGACCTAATATCTGCTAGAGTTTTCAGTCTCACATTTATGCTTGAAATACTTAGTTTTGAATTTGCTGGGTATTGTGGTTTAGATTTCCAAGGCACTCAACATCATCTGTATTTTTCAGCTTTCACATTTCTGAGAAATGGTACCAGACACCCACAACTTAAGCGAGGAAATGGTTCCTTTGACTCATGAATTTCAAATTTTCTAACCAGAATCAACTGCCTAGGAGGCAGAAACCTCATGGCAGGAAGCCATCTGGGGCAAACCTGTTTAGTCCACAAAGGTTGAAAGCAAAGCACGGGAAGAGTGTGAGAGAGAATGACAACACTAAAGACCTTACAAAGCCTTTAGGGTTCACCCATTCATAAAAATTTGTTTTTCTAATTGTCTTGGCAGCTCCCAAGCTAATCAAGGTGACAACCCACCTTATTTAATATCTCACCTTTGTGATACATTGAATACATCTCCTTAAAACCACACTTAATCTCCAAATAAATATCTAGTCATAACTCTGCCTAATAGGAAATAACTATACCACATAAGATTTAAAATGCAATAATCCTTACCCAAAGTCTTAACCACTGTAGTACTGCTAAACTGTCCAAGTCAAGGTATCTGCTGAGATACAATGCAAACTCTTAGCCACAAATCCATGTATGAATCAAAAGCTAGTCATATAGACTGGACTTTCATGACATCCACAGCCTGATTTGTGAACAACTTGGGTTATGACTGGAATTTTAGATTGAATTTATGACCAAAGTACTGAGTTATGATCCAAATGCTGGTTGCTTATGCTTTCAGATGGTCTCAGAAAGAGATTTCACTGTTACAGAATTCTGGAAAGAACATTATAGCATCTTTTCTTGTATGGGGTTAAAAAATCCTGGGCACATCGCTCTCTAAGGGCACTCAGATAGACCTGTAGAGATTTTGAAGTCTGTGTGGAGGACCTTGAGACTTCAGTTAATAACCTGAGGGGCTGGGGAGATGGCTCAGTGGAATAAGCACTTTCCTGGCAAGCACATGGGCCTAAGTTCAATCGCCAGTTCTGCAAAAAACAAAAACCAAAAAACAAACAAACAAAAAATCGATAGTCTGATTTACCACCATCCCTTGGGAATGAATTGAGTTCTTAAATCAAAACTGCACTTAATCTGCATGTGCAATGGGAAGGTGCAAACATTCCTATTCCAAAAGGGTAGAATAGGGGCTAGATCAAATAAAACCAGAGCAAGCAAGGAAAATATTAAATCCTATAGTTAAACAGTGAAATCCTAGAGAGCTTATTAGTGACATGTGAGTTCCAGAGGCTTAGATTGTTAAACAATTTCTATGTTTAAGGTCATTTAAAATACTATTCTATCACTTGTGGTTAACACATTGTTCCCCTTGGAAAGTCTATCACTAATTATGCTTTCCAGCTTTGATGGCTTTTTGTATTTTCTAAAAGCCTTTTGAATTTTTATGTGATTTATTATTAGTGATATCACTTCTACTAAGATTTTTTTTTCCAGAGCCGAGGATTGAACTCAGTCCCTTGAGCTTGCCAGGGAAGCGCTTATTCTACTGAGCCATCTCCCCGGCCCCTTCTTATACTTAAGATATTGTGCAACCTTTTAACCAAATGCTGTTCTCTTTAATTATGAGTAATTTATCTTTCTTTTTTTGCTCAAAATATTTTCGTGGCCATTTTACTTGTCTTTATTTTAGAGCATCCTTTTGGCTGGGCTATAACTACATTTTTCTAGCTTTTAGAATTTAATATTTGTCTCCTAAAGCCATTTTACCCTTTTGCTGTTTCATACTGAGAAGTTCTCAATCTGAAATTCCATTAAAGTACTTCGCCTTCAGCTCTTTTCACGATGCTATTTATATGATCATGAGCATTCTTTATTTCAATTACTACTTAATCCATTCAGTTACTGTTATACATTTGGTATTATTTACTAATATGTCACTGCATTTCTTCTTCATTTCTAATCATTGTGCTTTTAGTGTATTTTTTGCTTTTTTCTTTATATTAATTTTACTGAGAAAGAAATAGCATTGAGACCATTTCAAAACAGGTTAGTAGGACAGTTACAATAATTAATACATTGCATATTGTTGTTTTCATAGTAGTTATTCATGGTTCAAGACGCAGATATGATATCTTGTCTAAACACTCTTAATACAA
>NW_004524737.1:2307980-2315949 GCF_000260255.1 Octodon degus | reverse complement strand
CTTTGGAAGAATTTGTAATAGGTTTTCTTGAGCTCTTGTATCCCTAGGATTTCAAGTTTCTCTGTCTGTTAATGGATTATGCCCTAGTCTTAGTCAATCTAAATAATTTCAAGGAAGGATAAAGGAGGTTCCTCCAGCTTTTAGGCTCTTATGCAACTGTTCATTTTTTAAAAAAATGTCCCTTTTAGGTCTTTGGCATACCCTCTTATGGATTAAAAAAAAAAGTGTTTTATGGCTTTGTATTACATTAAATCCAAAAGCCTAATATAGGAGAAATGGGGGATTTAACCAAAACTCTCCTCAATACAGTTGTTTCTGGTTTTTTAGAATTTGGGCTTTTGTGAAGCCCCAATGTCAGGCGGGGAAAAAAAGAGACCACTTGTAAAATATAGCCCATGACTAATTAGAGTGAAGAAGCACATATTTATTTTTTCAAGCAACTACAACATGTAAAGACAAGTAAAAAACTTAAAGCAATTTGCAATATATTTTATTACACCCTTGCAGAAAACAAATACAGACCATATTTTAAAAGTTTGCATTTTCACTAATGTTTATTTATTTAATTTTCCAGTTTTTTTATTTTTCACTTCCAAATAATACATAATTATTTGGAAATTAAATAAATTTTCTAGTTTTTTTTTATTTTTCACTTCCAAATATTTTTCCGGTTTTTTTTTATTTTTCACTTCCAAATAGTAAAGTGCTTTTAGATGAAGAACATTAGTTGACTAATATTAAATTATATTATTTAATAGTATTGTGAACTAGGATCTCATTGATACCTATTTTCTTCATTACTCCATTGATAAACTTGTTGTGTTTCAGAGCAGTAAATAATTTAATTCACTTCACAGGACTACTAATGATAGGTTTAGTCACATAATAAATAAATTTCCTAAATTGTAATAGCTAAGAATTTTATAATTTCCTTTCAGGGTCAAATAAGAAGAACAGATAGAAAATGCACTTAAACACATATTGTTTCATTTACAATCTATTCCTAAATGACTGTAGAGCTCTATACTTGATAGTTTTTCAGAATCTGTTAGTCTTTTTCACTTCTTCATTATATATAATAGGTAGAACACTGGATTTGATAATACGTAATTAATATCAATGTGTTTTGTACAAATTTTATTGTACTAATTTGCAAAAAATTAATCTATTACAGAAGAGAAAAATTTTTGAATTCTGTTCTAAATCTTATGCCCTATTCTTGGAATGTGTATATGTGATCTTTTATTTCAACTAATTACTATATATAAAATAAATAAACAGTTCATGCATTAATAATATTTTAATAATTTTTCAGAATAATCTATTTCCTCTTCCTTCATATATCTCAGTCATTCTTGCATAAAAATATTTCAAAATATACTAGACATTCTCAAAATAATATGCAATATTGATTATTGATTTCTTACAGATATTTATTATGACACTGAGAAGTAAATTGAAGTGTACTTATGTGGATTCTTGTGTCCTTGAAGTGCTTTAGCAGAGTCAATTTGTTACACAAATTAATAAAGCTGAATTAACATGCATCAGAGTCTTACACCTTTGATAAAAATAACTTCATTGTAACACCCTTTGTGTATACTAACCCTAATGCGGTTACTGTCACATGTTTGTATTGAATAATATTTTGAGATTAATTCATTGCAACAGTAAAATGGAAAAAAAATTGTAACCAATGTAAATCTCTAAGGGTTGGCCAAATAGCTCAGTGGATTAAAGTGTCTGTAAGCAGGGGCAGAGATTGTGGGTTCCATTTCCGGACCTGCTGTGCTGCCTGCCCCCCAGAGCACACTGAAACAGCAATTGCAACTGGGCGTGGTGGTGTGCACCTGGAATCCCAGGTCTTGAGAGGCTGTAAACAGGCAGATCACATCTAGTAGTGAGGCCCTGAACACCTTGTAGACCATTTCCTTACATGTACAAAAAAAAGTGTAAATCTCTAAAATTTATAATATTTTTGGTTTATCTTTCATTTTTCAAAGAGAATAAAAAATAGTAAAACAGTAGAAATGATGCAGAATTTCACTAAACAAAACAATTGAAATTCAACAATGGCTGTTATACTGTATGTTATCTTCAAATTAGGTGTTCAGATTATCAGATAGGAGTGTACAAAATTGGTCCAAAAATATACAAAAAATTAAAAAGGGGAGAAAAATATTTAAGCATTAAATTCTCCTTTCAATAGACCAATGTTTAATTCTAAGAACTCTCTTCAGTGTTTTTACATAGCAGCTGGTAAGTGACAGCAAGGACACATTTAAAATAGGTATATTTTGGGCTGGGGACATAGCTCAGTAAAATAAGCATTTGCCTGCTAAGTACAAGGTCCTGAGTTCAATCCCAGTAATGCAAATAGTAATAACAATGTTAATAATAATAATAATAATAATAATAATATTTTTGTGAACAAGCTATTTGACTTTCATTTTTAGAGATTACTACACAACACACATACAAATGAATTTTATCAAAATACAGCACATTTCTTCTATTATCTCCATAAAAATCGACTTTAAAATGTGTTAAAATTTACCGAGTTGGTAAAGGATTTCAATCAAAATTATACAAAGTATGCAGTACAATAACCAATTGATAACATCTTGAAAGATATGCACTATTTGAATTTACATATTTTTTCAAGTGCTATTTATTGACTCTGACTAGATAGTGAGTATTACTCATTTTTTCAGAAATTGTGTAGACTGGTATTTCAGTTAGTCTTAAAAGACTAACTAAAAGTGATGACCAAAGAGCTCAGCAGATCAAAGTGCCTGCAAGCAGGTCCAGCAACCAGTGGTTCGATCCCCAGGCTTGCCGTGCTGGCCCTGCCCCAAGTTCATGCTGAGAAGGCAATTGAGACAGGGCATGGTGGCTCACTCCTGTAATCCAGCTCTTGGGAGGCTATAAACAGATGGATCACTATGAGTCTGATCTAGTAGTGAGACCCTGAACACACTATAGATCCTTCCCTAAAATACAAAAAAAAAAAAAAAGAAAGACTCAGCACATATGAGAACTTGTACAGTAACGTCAAGTAACTCAGTAGTGTCCCAAATTTTCTGATCAAGGAAATTATGGGGCCAAAGAGGAAAGTGATCGATGATATAGAGTGTGCCTAAGGAGAGTCACATGGGGAGAAAACACTCTCTCAGGCTTTCACAGAGAGCACACTGGCCAAGCAATGGCCATGACTCATCTACATGGCTGACACTGACAAAGGTTTTACAATCTGAGGTACAGGATCTCAGGATAAATCCTGAGGGGATTTCACTGACCTTATCAGACCCAAAAGCTACAACTCTTGTTGTATAGGTCCTGCTTTACCCTGGTCTTAACTACCCAGCAGAAAAGTATAAAAATGAAATATAAAAGTAAGGCCATGCTGTTATGTTGAGCTGTAGGGAACTCAGGTCAACAATTTCACACATTGCCAGTCAAGCAGAAGACCCAATACTTTTGTGGGCTACTGGACTCTTTTAGAATATTTTGCTGAGTTTACACACCTATAATCTTCAAACAATGGAACTTAACAAAAAAAGGGTATACAGATGAATGTCCATTTCATATCTGTGTATTCAAAGTGGTTAGGATAGATACATAGTTACATTCTCTTAATGAATTGAGTGATTTGTTCTAATGGTGTTTGTAAATAGGATATCATGTCTGCATCTTGTACACCAATTAACCACTAGAAAGAATGTGTGTAATGTGTTAATTATTGAAACTGTCCTACCAATTTGATTTGAAACTGTCTCATTGCTATTTGTTTATCAACAAAATTATGGGAAAAAAAGAAAAGTGGGTACATTAAACTTTTCCTAAATATATTTCTTAGAAATTAAAAAAAAGTGGAAGAACTGAGTATGACTCTAATGAATAATTCTAGACTAGCACCAACTAAAAAGTAATTGGTCTTCTGTGGCAATCTTTCCTGGTCCAAATAACCACGCATTAATTCTCACTATAGTGTGTTAATGAAATTTTATTTGATTATTTACAACAAAAACAAGATTAATGGTTTTGGTAAACAAAATTAACAAACTTAAGTCATCAAACACTTGCAACTTGTAGTAGCTAGAACAAAGGCAGATGGTAGCAAAACAATATTCCACAGATACACTTAGAAACCCTTTAAAGACTCTAAAGCATTCTGTTCACATTTACTGTTACTTACAGGAACTGCCCTTTATTTGCATGCACTTCCACACTCGTGGGCCTCACGGACTCTTCCCTTTGTTCTACAGTATAAGTACTGCACACTAACCGTTTGCGCCACTGGAGCTCCCCCTTTGTTCTACAACTCTCTACAACCACTTTCTATCACTGTGTCAGTTTCCCAGACTTACTTTGGTTTACTAGCACCACACATACTTCATGTTTACTTTTACTTTACCAAGGCAACTCAGGGTCAAACAAATAAATTATTTTCTAGAGATCTGCATATCAAATAATATTAACTTACTTTTGGGGTAGGGGAGATGACTCAGGGGTATATGCACTTCCCTGGCAAGCGCAAGGGCCTGAGTTCAATCCCCGGTTCCACCAAAAAACAAAACAAAACAAAATATTAACTTACTTTTGCTTTTGAATAACTTATACTCCTATCTGTCTTTATTATGCATGACAAAATGGTACATAGTAATGGCAAATGAATATTACCTCTAGGCTGTGTCATGATTCACACTGAGATACAAAGCCTGATATGATACCCTGATCTACAGCTCAGTGTACTTATGTCGTGCCTTACTTCTGCATAAAAATCTCACTGGTAGACATGAATCTGGGCATAAACTGAGTCTCACTGGGGCACTGAAATAGTGAGTACTCTAAGATTATATTCTTTTACCTACCGAGGTCAAATGAACAAATGCAAACATGATCCACATCCTCTCAAGTTAGTCTTAACTTATGAAGCAATAGAAGTTTATTCGAGTATTACACGAGCACTAGGACAGTCAGCATGTCAGTGATTCAATGTGAAAGGTATGAAATGTTGCCCTAGAGGCCGAGAAGGAGGAAGACATGGCACTGAGTCATGTGTCTTTAGTGTTAGAGATTCTAGCTCTCTGGACTGTCAGGGAAACCTCTTCCGAAGTGGGGTGGCAGTCCCTACGTCTTCCTAATTACCTCACCAATGTCAATTTGTGAAGTAAAAAGATATTTATCCACTTATAACTTTTCACATAAGGCTAGTTGGTCAGTTGACATAATGATTAATGTTATGTGTCCAGGGACTTGGATAAACAGTATTTCTCTGTGATTGCATAAAGATTTTCTGGGTTATAAGGCTGTTATAAGATGAGTAACACACATTGCTCAGTCCCTTGTACGTAGGCATCACCTGACACACAGAGGGCCTGCGCAGCAGGAAGACGCACAGCAATGGAGGATTCATTCTATCTGTGCTGGGGCAGTTGAGCTGACCCTCAGTGTGTTGTCCTTGGACTGGCACAGACACCACAGGCCCTGGAAGTCTCTTTGGATTAGCATTAGAGCACATATTACTGCTTGCCAGACTCCAAGGCTCTTGTGAGCGAGCTGTTCTCTTCATCTGTCTGTCATTCTCCATCTCTCTCTTCTTCCTATACAGTACATACATAAAATTATGCATTACACATACAAAATTTGTTTCTTAAAATAGTTGCTGTCAACAACATGTTATTATTTAAAAACAAAACCAAAAAAAAAAAACAATGTTATTTAAGTTATTAAAAGGGAACAAATGATACGGTTTTGACGTCCTTCATATTAAAAAGAATGACAGTTAGATGTGAGTTCTATAAAAGTTTTAAATCTAAGCAAATGAATTTCAGTAATATTGAAGTTAACAAACTACTGTGTTCCATTTTTACTAGATATCTGATATTCTTTTATTTAAAATATGCAAAGAACATTCATGATTGAAAACTTGCAAAAAATCTTCTCAATTTAAAATAGTCAAGTTGTCTGAGAAACAACTGAGAAAGCATACAGCTACTGTAGATGGATAAGATAAATAGAACCAATATTTCATGTAATTTAAATAACATTGTACCATAGGGTACATGTGTACCCGTGTTTATAGCAGCACTGTTTGTAAAAGCTAAATCTTGGAAACAACAACCCCCATGCCCATCAACTGAGGAATGGATAAAAGTACTTTTTTTTTTAATAGAATGGAACACTGCTGAGATGTAAAGAAGGGTCACCTTGAGCCATTTAGAGCTAAATGGATGGACCTTGAGACCACAGTAAGGTGGAAAAAAATTTGACACATATGTGTAAATATTGCATTGTCTCTCCGGTACAATTGAAAGTGTAGAAAAGGACCAAACTATATAATAGGTACTGTGAAATAGCAAGTAAGTGTTCAAAGGGAAAGGGGAGTTGAGGGGAAGGATAGAAAGGAAATGGGGACAACATGGAAAGAAAGGCTTGTAGATAAGTACTGGAGGAGCCGTCAAATAGAGAAGATGGGAATGGGAAACTGATGAGGGACTAAGTTACGTTATGTGAAGGGGGAGCTTTCCGATGATGAATGCGAACATATTGCTAAATTGTACCAATAAACTCAGTATTTTAAAAAAGAGAAACACATAAAGGTATTTGAATCAGTCTCATTCGCGACGACGTAGAAAACAATTGTAAGGTTTTGAAAAGGTAACAAAATTGCATTGGAATTTTTAAAGATGAGTTTTACTCAAGTTGCCCACGTTTTGATTGAATCTTCTATTTTGAGGAGGGCATCTTCTTAATTCTCATAGTCTAGACAGTAGTTCTCTGTCGGAGGGAAAGCTCAGATTTTTTTCTTCATTCTGTAGGTTGAGTCTTCATTCTATGGATTGTTTCCTCTGCTGTGCATAGGATGCTTAATTGGACAGGTTTTCCACTCTAGATTCTTGGTGTTATTTCTTAGGCAACATATCCCACTTCCTGAATGTTTTACTTATTTTGCTTTTTAGCAGATTGTTCTTGTTTGCACATTTAGGTATTTTAATCCATTTTTAGTTTAGTTTAATTTAGTTTAGTTAAGTACATAGTGATACAAAAAGGTATAGAGACTTTCTTCTGCATGTACACAAGCGTTTTCCATGCCATCTGTACAGAAGTCCTTAGATAGCAACTTCTCACCTGTGATGACAAGAGTGTTATCTCTAATACCTGAAAATTTTACCCTGTTTCTTGAGCAGCAGGAGAAAGGCAGGGTGATCCTCCTCACTTGCCATTGTATGGCATCATATGTATAGAACATTTCAAAATCTATGCTGGAGAAGGGTCAGAGAAACAGGAGCCCCAGCGTTACTATGGAGGATCAAAGTCATTTTCATATTGAAGGAGAGTATGGCAATATTTTACTAAGCTAAACACAGTTTTATCCAATGTTCCAACTGATTTGACAATTTAGGGCATGCACAAAAATGTACGTGAATATTTACAGCAGCTTATTTCATAAGTACCCCAAACAAGAAGCCACCAAAATAGTCTTAAGTAAAAGATAAACTGTGAATCATCTGCACAGTAAAATGTTTGAGAATTATAAAAATTATAGTGTTTGAAATAAATGCATTAATCAATTTGCTGTAGATATTGTAAAATGAAAAGAACATTAAAGAGTGCAAAGTGTACAATTCAAATGATGTGACATTTTGGAAAGGACAGAATAGTGAATAATTTATAAACCGATGCAAGTGTGTTTATAACTGTAAGTTATAAACTGAAAAATATGATTCAAAGCATAATATTCCTCCACTGCATGATATATACATGTTGGGAAATGGGGGATAAGTAAGCATATGCATGTGTTTATGTATACGTGCACATACACAAAAAAGCCTGTGTGTATACTGAGCCACTGATGCTCATATGTGCAGTTTGCATATATGCATCATTCACATGTAAGCATCTACATGTGTATTCTGTACATATTCATGACTGTTATATCATAGGTTTTAAGATTTTTATTTTT
>NW_004524737.1:2302862-2306601 GCF_000260255.1 Octodon degus | reverse complement strand
TCCATAATAGTAGTGAGTTATCAGCCCAACTGGCAATTGTCCAAAGGTGTTGACTTGAGCCTTTTACAACTCAGCATAATAATACAGCTTTACTTTTTATACCTCATGGTTATACTTTTCTGCTGGATGGTTAAGACCAAGTTAAAATAAGACCTATATAACTAAAAACGACAAGGTCAGTCAAATCCCTTCAGGATTTACCATGGAACCATGTACAGCACCTTGTGAATCTTTTGTCAGTGTCAGCCATCTAGATGAGTCCCAGCCATTGCTTGACCAATTTGCTCTCTGTGAAAGCCTGAGATATTTTTTTCTTTCTTGGTGACTCTCCTTAGGCACACTACACATTATCATTTATTTAAGTAAAGATTTTGGAGTGGAATATATGTTTAGTAAAATACTTTGAAAAATATTTCACAATTTTATGTATTACTGTATATGTGTGTGTGTGTGTGTGTGTGTGTGTGCATGTGTGATATGAATTTTTGTTCAAGAGTTTTAAATATTCAATATTGAATTATTTGGTGGCCCCCCAAATATTCAAAATATGTTTACAAGATTTAAATTCAAAATCATACTCAATTCTTAGAGGCATTTTTCTTGCCATAATAGATTATTGCACATACGGAGTGGTAGTACAGTCCTATAAGTATCACATTCAGGAGGCTGAGATAGGAAGACTGCCAGAGTTCAAGGCTAGTCTTTGATAAATAGGGAACTCAAGGCCAGCCTTGATTACAATGTGAGACCATGTCCCAAAGAAATAGGAAAAAATAAAAGCAAAACTAGATTATTGTGAACTTTTCGTGTCTCCCTCCCATTTCCATATGTAGTCATAAAACTCAATTTGATGGTTTTAGGAGATGAGACCTCTGGTATCAAATTAGACCATGGAAATCCATGATGCATAGGACTAATGCCCTTGTGAAAAGAAATAGTGGAAGCTGCTTTCTGCACATTACGGTAAAGAGCACAGCTGTCCAAAGATTTGGAAAGAAGCCTTACTGAATGCCAAATTTGTGAACACTCTGATATTTAATTTTCTCACTTCCCAAAAGGTGAGAAATAAATTCTATTGTTTAAGTCACCTTGTTTATAATGTGCTGTTATAGAAGCTCAAACCTCTGACAAGCTCTGTGAAAAACACTTTAAAAATACTTAAATATGAGATCAGAACCTATTTTTATTCTTTGTAATCTAAAATCTCATGCATTTTAGCTGATCAACATATTAGTTTATGTTTCCAAAAATTAAAACCAATACCTGTTGGTATCTGTCAAGCTAGGAAGGTTCTCTTTGCAAACTAGGATGAAACTTCCAAAGTCTGTGTTGTATAACAATTTGCACAGAAGACCAATGCTTTGGATAGGTCAAAGTATTTAGATTAGTCATGTAATTGTTTCAGGGCCGACAAAACTAGATAGACAAGAATAACACCAAGTGAATAAATTGGTTTACATACAGGGACTTCATTCTTCTTAAACGCCCTGACACAGATGGATTGACGTTCATTATCCTAAGAGAATGGGTAAAATCCATACATCTACTGTATGTTTTTTTTTCATTTTCAGTTTATATGAGTAATAATAACTTTCATGCAGGACTTTCATGGAAATTAATGGCTGGTGGGAGTTAATGGAGCAAAGAGCTACCCCTCCCAGGCAACCATTAATCTCCAGGAATGCCTGGAACTGCAACCGCAATTGCTTACATAAAAGCTTGCAAGAGAATTCAAAGAGAAATGCTAGACCTGTACCTGTCACTGCTAAACAAATGGCAGTTTCGATCCCAAATAAATCTCCAGAGGGATAAATAATTTGTGTTTCAATTGTTCTCTTTGCCAAAATGCCGTTCAGCATTTACAATTTTTAAAGTGCCAATGTAGATTGTATGTCTTCAGGATTCACTGCAGGATAGACCTGTCCTGAAGAGGAATTTGAACTTAAGTAGGAGAATGCAGATAACTCTTGAAGAAAATAGTTTGCAATCTAGTTCTTGGTACTTATAAATACCTTCAGAAGGCCTCTGCATCCAGAGAGTTGTAACTTAGGAGTCATGTGCACTAGTCAAGTGTGCCTAAAATGGTGTTATACATAAAGCAATGGATTCTTCGGCTGGGGAGGTAGTTTGGCAGTCTAAGTGTCTGTCTGGTAGGCACAAGGACCCAAGTTCAATCCCCTGCATCTCATTCCGTGCCAGCTGCACCACCACGCATGCTGAGGAGGCCACCGACACCAGGCGTGGTGGCACACGCCTGTACTCCCAGGGCCAGGGAAGCTGAGACAGGAGAATCACTAAGAATCTGAGTTGTATAGTGAAACCCTGTACCAAATAAATAAATAAATGATTAAAAATAAAACTAAAAAAAAATAAAACAATGGATCATCAATTATTTTACTTAAATCTCAGTCACAGTAAATCATTTTGGTACTCTGTCCATTTCTAAACACCATCATTTCATTGACTTCATTTTGCACAGATTTATTTCTCCCCGTAGCTTCCTTTTATTAAATCTCTAACATGATCAGACACTTCCACCCTCCCCTAGCCAACACCTATGCTCAAGTCTTAATTCTTCAAGTGAAACATTAGGAGCCAGGGAATTAGGGAGGTAACTAGATCGGGAAGTTGGAATGGCTGCACTAGGAAAGGAGATGGAGAGCTCACCTGTCCCCCTTTTGCTCAGTGACGATACAAAGATGGGTGCCTAGAGATGCAGTTGGCCCCCTTTTAGCATCTAACCATACTGACACCCTGATCCTGGATTCCCAGCCTCCAAGCTGTGAGGTACATATTTCTGTTATTGTTAAACTACCCAATCTGTTTCTTACCACTGCTCAGATGATCAAGTCAGTCTTAAATTAACTTTTTTTCCCTTCAGTTATGTAAAGGTTAGTGTTACTCTGGAAATGCTTTCCAAATACCTTGCACCTTTTGCTGGTCTTCCTTCACAGTGAGGTCCTGAATTAGCAACTGCGGGCTGAAGAGTCCCCAGTCTGAACTAACACAACTAGCTGCATGACATGACCCTCTTTCAGTGAGGTCAGTCTCAGTAATGAGTGCCATCAAAGTCCATGTCAGACATGTCATTTGCAAGATTCTCTTTTCTACGGCGGGCCCTATCAGCTTTATTTTCAGAACAAAATCTAAAAGGCAGCCACTGCTCATCAGTTATGTAACCTCACCCTAATCCACTGTGACACTGCCTTTCAGATGACTTGATGGGAAAGGAAGTGATGCTGCTTCTGCCAGTCTTGTACCTCGGTGCTTTTTTTTATCTAGATCAAGGATCATTTAGGACAATATTGCCCTATTACTTAAAACCATTAATGATTTGTCACTGTCATCCTGTTATTTTTTGCCGAAGACAAGATTGTCAATAATCTTGTCCTCAGAACAGAAAAGAGAAATGTAGTGATAATCTTTATGCAGAAGTCTTTACATTACTCACTGAAGTAGAAAGATTCTAGTTTCCTGGCTTTCCTGTGTAATCTTTTCCTCTCGATTTGGCAGGACCTCTGCTTGCTTCTTATCAAGGAAGTATGACACAGGTGAATGGATGGATGTGGTTAGCTGAGAATGATTATGTTATATAAAATTGTAGTATCTATTTTACTAGGAGACTTACTTTTTTCTGATAGCTAAGAAGTGGCTTACAAAACTATGAGCTGTCTTGTGGATAAAACCACATGGGTCTGTCTCTCTCTCTCTCTCTCTCTCTCTCTCTCTCTCTCTCTCT
>NW_004524737.1:2299121-2302748 GCF_000260255.1 Octodon degus | reverse complement strand
TTTTTTTTGCTGTCTTATGCTGCCATGAACTGCTGACCTTCTGCCATGTGCCACCCTGCGTTGGAGACAGTCAGTTATGGACTGAAACTTGCACAAACTGAGAGCAAAATCTACATTTCCTTTTTAAATAAATCCACATGGCAAGAGGCTGGGAGTGCTTTCTGGCTCCGAGTTAGCAAACATTTTAGCTTCTCCATCCAGAGACCTCCAAGAACTGGTCCTGCCCAAAGCACAATGAATTTAGAAGAATCTCATTGTTACATAAGCTAAGAAATCTAGAAAAGCCTGAGATGACAGTCCAATCTTGAAAGGCATCTTAATAGTGGCCTTGCAGTGGTCCTAGCCAAGCTATGCCAGTGCTTCTGATAGACTAAGATCATGAGAAAAAGTCCTGTGGTTTTCTGTGTCACTAAATTCTTGGTGGCTTATTAGTCATCAGTGAATAATTATCATAATCCCCATGATCAGTAGAGAATTGATAATACCTTTAAGAAATACTTGAATATGTATGTTTAGCCAATGTGAAAAATATAGAGAAACTTACTGTTATGGCTACATGCACACACAAGTAAATGTATAGAAAGAACGTGTGATACTTTTCATTTTAAAACATTTTAGATAATGATGTAAAATTATAAGCTACAATAGTTAAGTATAAATATGAAACTAAAATAACTCTCTGAGGAGGATAATTAGAATTAGTAGAAGTGAAAAATGAAAAGGTATTGTTGGGTAGACAGAGTAGAGAGGTGGGGAGCTCCAGGGATAGTTGAAGTAGAAGTAATATTCGTCTTCAGAAAGGTGAAATGTCTGAGACAGTTTCAGAGACTCTGCCATTTGTTCTGTGTCAAATTTTTCAGAGTTAAGAGGATAGGAAATCTGCTTTGTAGCCTTGGAATTTAGAACTAGAAATCGAAGGGTGGGCTGTGTTGCTCATGTTTTACACATAAAGAATCTGAGGCCAAAGAGCCAAACTTTTCTTACTCATTCAGATTACCATTTGCCAAGCCAGAAACAACCCAGTTTGATTCACTATAAATGCTTTGTGTCTTTTGCTGTGATATATTTGGAAATATAGAGTAACTGATTACATGGTTTGATTGCTGTATCAAAACAACTACTCATTACAATTGAAATGCTTGTGTGTTAGGAGAAGTTTCTGCTTTGAAAATAAAGTACAGATATTTTTATTTCATGCAGCTTTTGTTCAGTCTTTGGAATCCTCCAACCTTCAAAGTAAGTTTTTAAAGCTTCACAGCTTATCAAGCCTCACACTGATAGGGACATTAGTTTCTACTTCCTCTATACACCTTTTATCAGGGTTCATTTCTAAAAGTTAGCAGCTTTTTACAGGAGACAGCAATGTGACGCATAATTAGATCCTCATTTTGAAGTACGGAAAGGTTATCCTAATAACTAATGGTGAAAAGTCAACCGAGAAAAGCCTCTGTGCCATGCGACAATCAGAAGATGCTTTCCTGATTTTTTAGAAATTGAGATAGGACAATGGGTAGTGTGGATCATCTAGGAGTCTCGAATCCTGAGCATGGATGAGGACTTAAATAATCTGCTTCAGTGGTACTGGAAGACCCAAGAGGTGAACTATGGTGGACGGGGAGGGGACATTTAGAAATGAATAAACGAAAATTACTTACGATGATATTAGGGGATTTGCTTTAAGTCAAATATATATGGCAATATCTCCATACTTGTAGTCCCTTTCCAAAGCTTCAGTTATCTGCAGTCAACTATTGTCCTAAAACATTAAGTCAAATTATTGTAAATAAACAATTCATATATTCTATACCGCATGCTATTCTGAATAGCATAATAACATTCTGTGAATTCAATTTCTATCTTTTTCTGGCTGTGACAATTTATTACCCAGCATATTCACACTGTATCAGCTGCCGTTTTCACCCCTACCTGTTTGTCACTTGTAGTCACGTCTGTCACCGGATCATCTCTAGAGATATCTCATTGTTTCTGTTCAAGTAATCATTTTTTTACTGAATACTGGGCTCAGAGTGCAAGAATGGCGCTTCCGGTCATTTAGATAAGCCAAAGAGAATCTTTAACATTCCTCTTTTACATAAAACCTGACAGGTATTGACAGGAAAACAAAATTTATGCTGATGTCGTGAGTCTATATCATTCACCCTCTTCCTACCATACTGCTGTTGCAGTATCCCATATTTCACAAGAGGAGAATAGGAAAGACATAGAACAGTAAGGTTTTGAAGGACTAAAATTGCATAGCTTTTATCACAGTAAATATTTATAATTTTTCTATTTTATTAGTTATTATTTTAACATTTCATCTGATGAAAATTTATCACAGATATTTATATAGAGTGGAAAACATAGGCTATATGTAGGATTTGCTACTGTCTATACTATCAGATATACACTAGGTTTTTGGAATGCAATTCCCACACATAAGGGAAGAATACAGTGGCTTGTAATTATATCTCATATTTTTCATGCCCGTTAACATGTGTAAGGGGAAAGGAAGAAGTACACTGAAAGTAGTGAGTAGGAAGAAACCATATTCACCCATTCCAGACACATAGTCCTCTGTGGTCTGAGAGCCCCACTGAATTATTCAATCACAATCTATATATAGCTGGGAAGTATCTGTGACATTATCAACTTATGATAAATCAGAGATGCTGATTACTACACAATAACTGTAGGTGCCTTTAATGGCTATTTTGACTTCTACAAGCATTTTCATGGCTTGAGAATTGTACTTCCAGGACAATGAACAGAATTAAACAGTATAAGGACTGTGACACTGGTCTGTAAATGAGCATCAGTCAAAACTATTGTTGAACATTACTTAACCTGTAATCACTTTGATTCATGGAGGTTTGCCTCAGAGAGGTGATTTCTAATATAAATTTCTTGAGGCAGTAAAGAGAACTGTGTGTCCATGTTTTCTATTTCTTTTGGAATTTATTATTGACAAAATGCTCTAATTATAATGTAAAGAAGAAAAATCTAATAATTATACAAATAGCTCCAATTCATAGAAATGCAAATGATTCTGCCCAGTGGGTTGCACTTGATTATTGCCTACAGATTGTGACTAATTGTGCATCAGGTCAGAAATTCATTACCATTCTGATTTCATATATATATATATATATATATATATATATATATGTGTGTGTGTGTGTGTGTGTGTGTGTGTGATTTTTAATTCCCTTCCCAATCAACCATGACATGAATATCTTGAAGAAGATAAATATGTATTATGCGTATTTCGTTCTATAGTTTTGGGTGTTTATGACCCACATACACACCTGCAAGTCAATTGCTATTATTCTAAGTCAGCTTTCCCATTGCTATAGTTAAAATCCTGGGACAGCTCACTTATGAAGTAAAGAAAAGTTTGTTTAGCTCATTGTTTTGAAGTTGCAAGACAAAAATCAGGTGGTCTCCTTGGTTTGGCTTCTAGAAAAGACAGCACATCTTAGTGTTCTAAGAATGGGTGGAATCACTAATGAAAATCTCAAGCCATGGAAAAGAAGAAGAAGAAGAAGAAGAAGAAGAAGAAGAAGAAGAAGAAGAAGAAGAAGAAGAAGAAGAAGAAGAAGAAGAAGAAGAAGAAGAAGAAGAAGA
>NW_004524737.1:2297088-2297450 GCF_000260255.1 Octodon degus | reverse complement strand
ATCAATCAATCAATCAATCAATCAATCAATCAATCTGGGGCCCAGGGATATAGCTCAGTAGCATAAGTGCCTGCCTGGCAAGCGCATGATCTGAAGTTCAATCCCCAGTGCCAATAAATAAATAAATAAACAAACAAACAAACAAACAAACATCAGAACTGAGCTTGGTGCAGTGGCGTTATCTAAGGATTGTTTTCAGTAGCTTCATTCCACTGACTTTTGTCAGCGTGCTCCTATCTGTAATTGCAGGCGACATCCACCTATGACCATACATATATGTAAACTAGAGGATATTCTCATTGCAACGTGACTTATATTCTTGGCAATTAGTAAAGAATGGCTGAATAAACATCAGAGAATGA
>NW_004524737.1:2293093-2296988 GCF_000260255.1 Octodon degus | reverse complement strand
ATATATATAATATTTACACATTTATCTTATCCAAAATACTTGGTTTTCAAAATTGTTGACTTTAGTGTAAGATTTTTCCTCTGTTCAATTTCTGATTTATCTTTCCTCTCACCTACTCTCCTTTCTCCCACACTTCTGTTATACAAGGACACTTTTTTTTTTCCAGAACCAGGGATTGAACTCACACTCTTGCGCTTGCCAGGGAAGCACTTATTCCTCTGAGCCATCCCCCAGCCCCAAGGACACTTCTTTACATCAAGGCCTTCAACAGTTTTCTTCAAAAATATTCAGTTTTTTGCTTACCTTTTTAATTACAAGTTCTCTTTAAATAGCAAGCTTTTACCCACAATTTTGCTAAAGGTGCTTTGTTTCCCTCCTCTGTGTATGGAAAAACAACTTCTACTTCTTAAACCAGAAATTAAATTAAATTTTTTCTTTTCTCTTTTCTCTCCCCCTCACTTGCATTTCTTCCTCTTTTCTCCTTCCCTTGCTTTTTTCTCTTTGCCCTGTAGTTTCCTTACACACCCATCATGATTTCTCTATTCCAACTACATATTCTTAGACAAAATATAATTGTCTCATCACACTTTTGATTAACTATGGATGAAATTTGATTGCTGGAGAAAATTGGCTAGTGATCAGAGACACAAGCTAGTCTTGTTGAAGCTTGAGCCCCTTCATGTTTGGTGCTCACTGTTGCATGGATGACAGGATCTGTTCAAGATGTTCCCTTCTCCTAATCTCTTCACCTTTATTTCTATAGTAAATGAAACATGAGGTGGAAGAGTGTTGTGTGGTGTTTATAATCTCTCAAGTGAATACCCCATTCTGGGTTTGCATAAAAACATAGAGCCTTTTCCAGGTGTGGTGGTGCACACCTGTAATCCCAGCACTCAAGAGGCTGAAGCAGGAGGATCACCATGATTTCAAGTCCACCCTGGACTGCATAATGAGTTCAAGGCCAGAATAACCTACATTGAAAGACTCCATTTCAAAAAAAAAAACATTTAAAGATTTTAATGGTGACAAGAGTGATTTAACTATGAGTTAGTAATAAATTAAGTATTGTAACAAATTATATTTAGGTAGAAAAGTATAATTTCAAAATAAGCCCATGGGGAATGGATTTATTTTTGGTGCATTTATATAGGTTCCTTCCACTCAGACCAATGCATGAAATATTTATAAGATAAATATTTCTTTTGGTTTAGAGGTTCTAATCCATGATAGGGTAGAACTACTACTTTTCAGCCTCTATAGAAGGGATATTGGCTGGCATTGGAAAGAAGTGGGTGTAGGAATGAAACTATCTCATGAGCAGAAAATCAAACAGCTAGCAAGGAAGAGACCAGGGTCCAACAGTTCCCCGTGAGGGCACAACCCCAGTGATCTAAAGACCTTCCACTATGCCCACCTCTGAAGGTTTCAAATCTTCCCAAAGTGGTAGACTCAGCCTTTATTGCCAGCCTTGGGAAGACCTTCCAGATTGAATTGTAGTGTTCTGCTCCTGAGATCTATGCCACTGTATGGTGCAGAATGCCATCAGCCCAATCCCAAGTGCTGATGGCTACAGTATTTTGAAAATCCCAGTCCAAAGTCACCACTGCGACTCATACAGATGTCTGAGCTATGGTCTTTAAGAAATAAACCAACAAAACTTATATATTTCCAGGATGCAATCATGGAGCAGAAACAAGGTGACTATTCTTATTCCAAATAAAAAGAATGAGGAAGTAGCAAGGAGAGTTTGGTCAAAGCAACACTGGGGCTAACATTAAGTCTTAAAGACTCCATCTAGGATCCAGAACACACTGTGAATATATGTGGACTTGAAAGTGCTTGGACACCTCAGCCGCTCTGGGTTGCACTGCTGTAGCCTGCATAGCTATTCACTTACATGGTTTTGCCTGCCTTCTGTGACTGTACCTGGTAGGCTTCCTCGTGAGCTGGTGTCTGACTTGTTGTCCATTCAGCTTCACTCTCACAGGTTCATGCACTGCAGCCCTCATATACACTGCTGAGCTTCCAAACTTTCCTTGAAATATGGGCAAGAGGGCCAGTGGTATAGCACAGTAGACTAAGTGCCTGCTTAGGTGAGTGCAGGGGACAAAGTCCAATCCCTGCCACCACATGCTGTGCCAGCCCCACCCCCAGGTGCGTTGAGCCAGTGATGGAATCTGAGCATGATGGCGCACACCTGTAATCCCAGCACGAGGCAGAAGTCAGGAAGATCACTACGAATCTGAGCTGTGCACTGAGACCCTGAAAACAAAAAAAAAAAAAAAACCTTAAAAAGTAAAAAAGAAATATTGGCAAGAACCACGACAGCAGCTAACTCTTGCAAGTTGCATACCCTTCAAGCCAGCATCACATAGATGACATCAAGGTCTCTGGCCACTACACTCTGAATCTAGACTCGCTTGAATCACAGCATTGGCTTCTGCGTGCCTTTTTGACTACACATGCCAATGTACCCCTCAGTAGTCTGGAGGAGGAAGGGCCTTCAGGGCTTTTTTCTGCAAGGAAAGTTTCTGAAAGAAAACTCCATGTGTTGGATGGCTTTGCACATTCCCAAAATGCCCTGGAGAGATCTTTCCTACTGTCCTTCTGCAAAGCACTTGGCTTCTTCTTATCACCACTGATAACTGAAGAGTCCTTGGACAGAAATTTCCTGTGTTCCTTTTCTGGCTCAATGCAAATTTTGTAAATCCTCCACTCAACCACTCTTTGCTCCTGATTCTCACTGTACGTCTGGCTAGAAGCAGCCAATAACTCCCTTGACACTGTTTGAATGCTGTGTGCACTGAAATTTCCTCTGCCAAGTAAGCTGGTCCAAGGTCTCTCAGTTCCATGTCCTACAAAATCTCAATAGTGTAGTCTTTATTTAAATGCCTAACACAGATCTCATTATTGTTAACATCATCAGTGTAAATTCTACTACACATGATTCTATCAATGAAATTGTGTCCTTAAAAAGCTCATTAAATAATCACCACTAAATTCTTCTGTTGATATGTTAGGCTTTCTCTACCCTCCTCCTCCTCATGCAAATTTCTCTGAAGAATGCTACACTGGAGATAAATTAAGAGACCTCTTCAGATCTGTAGTAACTAGAGAGACCTTATTTCTTGGTATGAGATTTTGGGTTAATGAGGTTCTGGTTACTGTAAAGGTATCTGAGACAAACAAATTAGGAAGAGAAAATGTTTCCTTTGGTTCATGGGTTTAAATGCACATGTCTCTGCCCAGATAGGCCCCCAGCCACGGGACCTCTGATGGAATACCAGTGGGAATGAGGGCAGGCCAGCAGGAGTGGGAAAGTCTTCACTTGTGATGAGGAAACAAAACAGTGAAAAAAGAAGACTCTCAGGTCTCACAGTTCTTTTCTAGGTCACAGCCCCAGTGGCTTAAGACTTGCCAATATGCCCCACCTTTTAAAATTCTTGTCATTCCCAATAGAGCCAAGCAGAATCTAAGCCCTTGATAGAGAGGCCTTTGCGAGAGATTGATGAGCAGGTAGGGTGCAAAGGGAAGACTGAGGGAAAAGGATTAGGACGTGTTATATCCATGTACCAACTATGCACAAAGAATGTAATCATTGTACACTGAAAACACATACTAATAAAATATAAAAGATCCAAAATACAACAATATTTCATCAATTTGCTGAGCTTAATGTATCCATATAGCATGTACTAAAATGAAGATTCGAACATGCATAGTTTTACAGTAGAACTTGACCATTTTTATTAAACTTATTGGGAAACAGCAATGAGACAGTATAAAAATAGATTAATAGGACAGTTTCTTTTTTTTTTTTTTCAACAAATAATACACTGCATATATTCTTCTTAGTGGTTAATTGCTGTACAAGATGCGGACTTGTGATCCTATT